>NC_041384.1:487212982-487298730 GCF_002162155.2 Triticum dicoccoides | reverse complement strand
CTTCTCCCTTTTCCTTCTTCTCCTACTCCAACTAGGGAAGGGGGGGACCTACTCCTACTAGGAGTAGGAATTCCTATTGGGGCACGCCATAGTGAGGGCCGGCCCTCCCCTCCTCCACTCCTTTATATACGGGGGAGGGGGCGCCCCATAAATACACAAGTTGATCTTAGCCGTGTGCGGTGCCCCCCTCCACATATTTCCACCTCGGTCATATCGTTGTAGAGCTTAGGCGAAGCCCTGCGTCGGTAAACTTCATCATCATCGTCAACACACCGTCGCGCTGACAAAACTCTCCTTCGGCCTTAGCTGGATCTAGAAGTTTGAGGGACATCACCGAGCTAAACATGTGCAGATCGCGGAGGTACCGTGCGTTCGGTTCTTGATCGGTTGGATCACGAAGACGTTCGACTACATCAACCACGTTACATAACACTTCCGCTTTCGGCCTACGAGGGTACGTGGACACACTCTCCCCGCTCATTGCTATACATCTCCTAGATAGATCTTGCGTGATCGTAGGAAAATTTTGAAATACTACATTCCCCAATAGTGGCATCCGAGTCACGTCTATGCGTAGATGTTATATGCACGAGTAGAACACAAAGAGTTGTGGGCGATAATAGTCATACTGCTTACCAGCGTGTCATACTTTGATTCGGCGGTATTGTTGCATGAAACGGCTCAGACCGACATTACGCATACGCTTACACGAGACTGGTTCTACCGACGTGCTTCGCACACAGGTGGCTAGTGGGTGTTTGTTTCTCCAACTTTAGTTGAATCAAGTGTGACTACGCCCGGTCCTTGTTGCAGGTTAAAACAACAAACTTGACGAAAAATCATTGTGGTTTTGATGCGTAGGTAAGAACAGTTCTGAAGGAAATATGCCCAAGAGGCAATAATAAATTTGTTATTTATATTTCCTTATATCATGATAAATTTCATGCTATAATTGTATTAACCGGAAACTTAGTACATGTGTGAATACATAGACAAATAGAGTGTCACTAGTATGCCTCTACTTGACTGGCTCATTAATCAAAGATGGTTAAGTTTCCTAGCCATAGACATAAGTTGTCATTTGATGAACAGGATCACATCATTAGAGAATGATGTGATTGACTTGACCCATCCGTTAGCTTAGCACTATGATAGTTTAGTTTATTTCTATTGCTCCATAACTTATACATGTTTCTATGACTATGAGATTATGCAACTCCCGAATACCGGAGGAACACTTAGTGTGCTATCAAACGTCACAACACAACTCGGTGATTATAAAGATGCTCTACAGGTGTCTCAGATGGTGTTTGTTGAGTTGGCATAGAACAAGACTAGGATTTGTCACTCCGATTGTCAGAGAGGTATCTCTGGGCCCTCTCGGTAATGCACATCACTATAAGCCCTACAAGCAATGTGACTAATGAGTTAGCCACAGAATGATGCATTACGGAACGAGTAAAGAGACTTGCCGGTAACGAGATTGAACTAGGTATTGAGATTCCGACGATCGAATCTCGGGCAAGTGACATACCGATGACAAAGGAAACAACGTATGTTGTTATGCGGTTTGATCGATAAAGATCTTCGTAGAATATGTAGGAACCAATATGAGCATCCAGGTTCCGCTATTGGTTATTGACCGGAAGCGAGTCTCGGCCATGTCTACATAGTTCTCGAACCCGTAGGGTCCGCACGCTTAACATTCGATGATGATCAGTATTATGAGTTTATGTGTTTTGATGTACCGAAGGTAGTTCGGAGTCCCGGATGTGATCACAGACATGACGAGGAGTCTCGAAATGGTCAAGACGGAAAGATTTATATATTGGACGATGTTATTCGGACGCCGGATGAGTTCCGGGGGTCACCAGATAAATATCGGAGTGCCGGGGGGTTATCGGAACCCCCGGGGGAACTAATGGGCCAACATGGGCCTTGTGTGAGAGAGATGAGAGGGCCTAGGGCTGGCCGCACCCCCCCCTTGAGGAGTCCAAATTGGACTAGGAGGGGGTGCCCCCCCCCTCTCCTTCCTTCTCCCTCTCTCCCTCTCCTTCCTTCCCCCTCTCTTCCTTGTTGGAAACCTACGAGGAATAGGATTCCTATTCCTAGTAGGAATCCTACTTGGAGCGCGCCCCTATAGGGTCAGCCGGCCTCCCCCTTGCTCCTTTATATACGGGGGCAGGGGGCACCCTAGAACACACAAGTTGACAGTTGTCTTAGCCGTGTGCGGTGCCCCCCTCCACAGATTTCCACCTCGATCATATCGTTGTAGTGCTTAGGCGAAGCCCTGCCCCGGTAACTTCATCATCACCGTCATCATGCTGTCGTGCTGACGAAGCTCTCCCTCGGCCTCAACTGGATCAAGAGTACGAGGGACGTCACCGAGCTGAACATGTGCAGATTGCGGAGGTGACGTGCGTTCGATACTTGGATCGGTTGGATCGCGAAGACGTTCGACTACATCAACCATGTTACTAAACGCTTCCGCTTTCGGTCTACAAGGGTACGTGTACACACTCTCCCCTCTCGTTGCTATGCAGCACCTAGATGGATCTTGCGTGTGCATAGGCAAGTTTTTGAAATTACTGCGTTCCCCAACAATGGCATCCAAGCCAGGTCTATGCGTAGATGTTCTATGCACGAGTAGAACACAAAGGAGTTGTGGGCATGGGTATATACATATTGCTTGCCGTCACTAGTTGATTCTTGATTCAGCGGTATTGTTGGATGAATCGGCTCAGACTAACATTACGCATACGCTAACGCGAGACTGGTTCTACCGACGTGCTTCGCACATAGGTGGCTAGTGGGTGTCTGTTTCTCCAACTTTAGTTGAATCGGATTCAATGAAGAGGGTTCTTTCTAAAGATAAAAAAGCAATCACTATACCGCATTGTGGTTTTTTTGCGTAGGTAAGAACGGTTCTTGCTAAGCCCATAGCAGCCACGTAAAACTTGCAACAACAAAGTAGAGGACGTCTAACTTATTTTTGCAGGGCATGTTGTGATATGATATGGTCAAGACGTGATTATATAAATTGTTGTATGAGATGATCATGTTTTGTAACACAATTATCGGCAACTGGCAGGAGCCATATGGTTGTCGCTTTATTGTATGAAATGCAATTGCCATGTAATTGCTTTACTTTATCACTAAGCTGTAGCGATAGTTGTGGAAGCAATAGTAGGCGAGGCGACAATGATGCTTCGATGGAGATCAAGGTGTCAAGCCGGTGATGATGGTGATCATGACGGTGCTTTGAAGATGGAGATCAAAAGGCACAAGATGATGATGGCCATATCAGATCACTTATTTGATTGCATGTGATGTTTATCCTTTTTGCATCTTATTTTGCTTAGTACGACAGTAGCATTTTAAGATGATCGCTCACTAAATTTCAAGGTATAAGTGTTCTCCCTGAGTATGCACCGTTGCTACAGTTCGTCGTGCCGAGACACCACGCGATGATCGGGTGTGATAAGCTCTATGTTCGCATACAACGGGTGCAAGCCAGTTTTGCACACGCAGAATACTTGGGTTAAACTTGACGAGCCTAGCATATACAGATATGGCCTCGTAACACTGAGGCCGAAAGGTCGAGCGTGAATCATATAGTAGATATGATCAACATAGTGATGTTCACCATTGAAAACTACTCCATCTCACATGATGATCGGACATGGTTTAGTTGATATGGATCACATGATCACTTAGATGATTAGAGGGATGTCTATCTAAGTGGGAGTTCTTAAGTAATATGATTAATTGAACTTTAATTTATCATGAACTTAGTACCTGATAGTATTTTGCATGTCTATGTTGTTGTAGATAAATGGACCGTGCTATTGTTCCGTTGAATTTTAGTGCGTTCCTAGAGAAAGCTAAGTTGAAAGATGATGGTAGCAACTACACAGACTGGGTCCGTAACTTGAGGATTATCCTCATTGCTGCATAGAAGAATTACGTCCTGGAAGCACTGCTAGGTGCCAAACCCACTGCGGGAGCAACGCCAGATGTTGTGAACACCTGGCAGAGCAAAGCTGATGACTACTCGATAGTTCAGTGTGCCATGCTTTACGGCTTAGAATCAGGAATTCAATGATATTTTGAACATCATGGAGCATATGAGATGTTCAAGGATTTGAAGTTAATATTTCAAGCAAATGCCCGGATTGAGAGATATGAAGTCTCCAATAAGTTCTACAACTGCAAAATGGAGGAGAATAGTTCTGTTAGTGAACATATACTTAGAATGTCTGGGTACCACAATCACTTGACTCAGCTGGGAGTTAATCTTCCAGTTGATAGTGTCATTGATAGAGTTCTTCAATCACTGCCACCAAGCTACAAGAGTTTGTGATGAACTATAATATGCAAGGGATGGATAAGACTCTTCCCGAGCTCTTCGCAATGCTAAAGGCTACGGAGGTCGAAATCAAGAAGGAGCATCAAGTGTTGATGGTCAACAAGACCACCAGTTTCAAGAAAAAGGGTAAAGGGAAGAAGGGGAACTTCAAGAAGAACGGTAAGCAAGTTGCTGCTCAAGTGAAGAAGCCCAAATCTGGACCTAAGCCTGAGACTGAGTGCTTCTATTGCAAAGGGGCTGGTCACTGGAAGCGGAACTGCCCCAAGTATTTGGCGGAGAAGAAGGGTGGCAAAGTGAAAGGTATATTTGATATACATGTTATTGATGTGTACCTTACTAATGCTCGCAGTAGCGCCTGTGTATTTGATACTGGTTCTGTTGCTAATATTTGCAACTCGAAACAGGGGCTACAGATTAAGCGAAGATTGGCTAAGGACAAGGTGACGATGCGCGTGGGAAATGGTTCCAAAGTCGATGTGATCACCGTTGGCACGCTACCTCTACATCTACCTTTAGGATTAGTTTTAGACCCGAATAATTGTTATTTGGTGCCAGCGTCAAGCATGAACATTATATCTGGATCTTGTTTGATGCGAGACAGTTATTCATTAAAATCAGAGAATAATAGTTGTTCTATTTATATGAATAGTATATTTTATGGTCATGCACCCTTGATGGGTGGTCTATTTTTACTAAATCTTGATAGTGGTGATACACATGTTCATAGTATTGAAGCCAAAAGATATAAGTTTAATAATGATAGTGCAACTTATTTGTGGCACTGCCGTTTAGGTCATATTGGTGTAAAGCGCATGAAGAAACTCTATGCTGATGGGCTTTTGGAATCACTTGATTATGAATCACTTGATGCTTGCGAACCATGCCTCATGGGCAAGATGACTAAAACTCCGTTCTCCGGAACAATGGAACGGGCAACAGACTTATTGGAAATAATACATACTGATGTATGTGGTTCGATGAGGGTTGATGCTCATGGCGGGTATCGTTTTTTTCTAACCTTCACAGATGATTTGAGCAGATATGGGTATATCTACTTGATGAAACATAAGTCTGAAACATTTGAAAAGTTTAAAGAATTTCGGAGTGAAGTGGAAAATCATCGTAACAAGAAAATTAAGTTTCTACGATCTGATTGTGGAGGAGAATATTTGAGTTACGAGTTTGGTCTTCATTTGAAACAATACGGAATAGTTTCACAACTCACGCCACCTGAAACACCACAGCGTAATGGTGTGTCCGAACATCGTAACCACACTTTACTATATATGGTGCGATCTATGATGTCTCTTACTGATTTACCGCTATCGTTTTGGGGTTATGCTTTAGAGACGACTGCATTCACGTTAAATAGGGCAACATCAAAATTCATTGAGATGACACCTTATGAACTGTGGTTTGGCAAGAAACCCAAGTTGCCGTTTCTTAAAGTTTGGGGCTGTGATGCTTATGTGAAAAAGCTTCAACCTGATAAGCTCGAACCCAAATCGGAGAAATGTGTCTTCATAGGATACCCAAAGGAGACTGTTGGGTACATCTTCTATCACATATCAGAAGGCAAGATATTCGTTGCTAAGAATGGATCCTTTCTTGAGAAGGAGTTTCTCTCGAAAGAAGTGAGTGGGAGGAAAATAGAACTTGATGAGGTAATTGTACCTGCTCCCTTATTGGAAAGTAGTCCATCACAGAAATCAGTTCCGGTGATTCCTACACCAGTAAGTGAGGAAGCTAATGATGATGATAATGAAACTTCTGATCAAGTTACTACCGAACCTCGTAGGTCAACCAGAGTAAGATCCGCACCAGAGTGTGATACGTCTCCAACGTATCTATAATTTTTGATTGCTCCATGCTATATTATCTACTGTTTTGGACTATATTGGGCTTTATTTTCCACTTTTATATTATTTTTGGGACTAACCTATTAACCGGAGGCCCAGCCCAGGATTGCTGTTTTTTTTGCCTATTTCAGTATTTCGAAGAAACGGAATATCAAACGGAGTCCAAACGGAATAAAACCTTCGGGAACATGATTTTCTCGCCGAACGTGATCCAGGAGACTTGGACCCTACTCCAAGGAGTCAAAGAGGAGGTCACGAGGGTGGGGGCGCCCCCCTAGGGCGCGCCCCCTGCCTCGTGGGCGCCTCGGAGCTCCACCGACGCATTCCTTCCTCCTATATATACCTACGTACCCCCAAACGATCAGAACAGGAGCCAAAAACCTAATTCCACCGCCACAACTTTCTGTATCCACGAGATCCCATCTTGGGGCCGGTTCCGGAGCTCCTCCGGAAGAGGGCCGTCATCACGGAGGGCTTCTACATCATCATAGCCTCTCTGATGAAGTGTGACTAGTTTACCTCAGACCTTCGGGTCCATAGTTAGTAGCTAGATGGCTTCTTCTCTCTTTTTGGATCTCAATACAAAGTTCTCCCCCTCTCTTGTGGAGATCTATTCGATGTAATCTTCTTTTTGCGGTGTGTTTGTTGAGACCGATGAATTGTGGGTTTATGATCAAGTCTATCTATGAATAATATTTGAATCTTCTCTGAATTCTTTTATGTATGATTGGTTATCTTTGCAAGTCTCTTCGAATTATCCGTTTGGTTTGGCCAACTAGATTGGTAGTTCTTGCCATGGGAGAAGTGCTTAGCTTTGGGTTCGATCTTGCGGTGTCCTTTCCTAGTGACAGAAGGGGCAGCAAGGCACATATTGCATTGTTGCCATCGAGGATAACAAGATGGGGTTTATTTCATATTGCATGAATTTATCTCTCTACATCATGTCATCTTGCTTAAGGCGTTACTATGTTTTTAACTTAATACTCTAGATGCATGCTAGATAGCGGTCAATGAGTGGAGTAATAGTAGTAGATGCAGAATCATTTCGGTATACTTGTCATGGACGTGATGCCTATATACATGATCATGCCTAGATATTTTCATAACTATGCTCAATTCTGTCAATTGCTCAACAATAATTTGTTCACCCACCGTAGAATACTTATGCTCTTGAGAGAAGCCACTAGTGAAACCTATGGCCCCCGAGTCTATTCTCATCATATCAATCTCCATCACTTTAATCTTGCTTTGCTTTTTTACTTTGCCTTTACTTTTCACTTTGCATCTTTATACCAAAATACCAAAAATATTATATCTATCAGATCTCACTCTCGTAAGTGACCATGAAGGGATTGACAACCCCTAATCGCGTTGGTTGTGAGTAGCTATCGTTTTGTGCAGGTACGAGGGACTTGAGCGTGGCCTCCTACTGGATTGATACCTTGGTTCTCAAAAACTAAGGGAAATACTTACGCTACTCTGCTGCATCACCCCTTCCTCTTCGGGGAAAACCAACGCAAGCTCAACACATAGCAGAGTGGTCGGTAATCCTGTTCTGGAGGTCATGTTACTTGACCATGACGAACCTATGAACTATGAGGAAGCGATGATGAGCCTAGATTCCGCAAAATGCTTGAGGCCATGAAATCTGAGATGGGATCCATGTATGAGAACAAAGTATGGACTTTGGTTGACTTTCCCGATGATCGGCAAGCCATAGAGAATAAATGGATCTTCAAGAAGAAGACTGACGCTGACAGTGATATTACTGTATACAAAGCTCGACTTGTTGCGAAAGGTTTTCGACAAGTTCAAGGAGTTGACTACGATGAGACCTTCTCACCCGTAGCGATGCTTAAGTCTGTCCGAATCATGTTAGCAATTGCCGAATTTTATGATTATGAAATTTGTCTAATGGATGTCAAAACTGCATTCCTTAATGGATATCTTAAAGAAGAGTTGTACATGATGCAACCAGAAGCTTTTGTCGATCCAAAAGGTGCTAACAAAGTGTGCAAGCTCCAGCGATCCATTTATGGACTGGTGCAAGCCTCTCGGAGTTGGAATATACGCGTTGATAGTGTGATCAACACATATGGTTTTATACAGACTTTTGGAGAAGCTTGTATTCACAATAAAGTGAGTGGGAGCTCCGTAGCATTTCTAATATTATATGTGGATGACATATTGTTGATCGGAAATGATACTGAATTTTTGAATAGCATAAAAGGATACTTGAATAAGAATTTTTCAATGAAATACCTCGATGAAGCTGCTTATATATTGGCATCAAGATCTATAGAGATGGATCAAGACAATTAATTGGACTTTCACAAAGCACATACCTTGATAAAGTTTTGTAGAAGTTCAAAATGGATCAAGAAAAGAAAGGGTTCTTGCTTGTGTTACAAGGTGTGCAGTTGAGTCGGACTCAATGCCCGACCATTGCAGAAGATAGAGAGAAAATGAAAGTCATTCCCTATGCTTCAACCATAGGTTCTATCATGTATGCAATGCTGTGTACCAGACCTGATGTGTGTCTTGCTATTAGTTTAGCAGGGAGGTACCAAAGTAATCCAGGAGTGGATCACTGGACAACGGTCAAGAATATCCTGATATGCCTGAAAAGGACTAAGGATATGTGATACATCTCCAACGTATCTATAATTTTTGATTGCTCCATGCTATATTATCTACTGTTTTGGATGTTTATGGGCTTTATTATACACTTTTATATCATTTTTGGGACTAACCTATTAACCTAGAGCCTAGTGCCAGTTTCTGTTTTTACCTTGTTTTAGAATATCGCAGAAAAGGAAAACCAAACGGAGTCCAGTTGACCTGAAACTTCACGGAACTTATTTTTGGATCAGAAGAAGCCTAGCAGACCTGGAGTGCATGCCAGGGGATCTACGAGGAGGCCACGAGGCAGGGGGGGCGCCCACCCCCCTGGGCGCGCCCTCCACCCTTGTGGGCCCCTCGTGGCCCCCCTGACGTATTTCTTCCGCCTATATATCTCCATATACCCTAAAAACATCCGGGAGCACAATAGATCGGGAGTTCCGTTGCCAGAAGCCTCTGTAGCCACCGAAAGCCAATCTAGACCCGTTCCGGCACCCTGCCGGAGGGGACAGTCCCTCTCCGGTGGCGATCTTCATCATCCCGGTGCTCTCCATGACGAGGAGGGAGTAGTTCTCCCTCGGGGCTGAGGGTATGTACCAGTAGCTATGTGTTTGATCTCTCGCTCTCTCGTGTTCTTGAGGTGGTATGATCTTGATGTATCGCGAGCTTTGCTATTATAGTTGGATCCTATGATGTTTCTCCTCCCCCTCTACTCTCTTGTAATAGATTGAGTTTCCCCTTTGAAGTTATCTTATCGGATTGAGTCTTTAAAGATTTGAGAACACTTGATGTATGTCTTGCCGTGCGTATCTGTGGTGACAATGGGATACCACGTGATTCACTTGATGTATGTTTTGGTGATCAACTTGCGGGTTCCGCCCATGAACCTATGCATAGGGGTTGTCACACGTTTTCGTCGCGATTCTTCGGTAGAACTTTGGGGCACTCTTTGAGGTCATTTGTGTTGGTTGAATAGATAAATATGAGATTGTGTGATGCATATCGTATAATCATACCCAAGGATACTTGAGGTGACATTGGAGTATCTAGGTGACATTAGGGTTTTGGTTGATGTGTGTCTTAAGGTGTTATTCTAGTACGAACTCTAGGGCTGTTTGTGACACTTATAGGAATAGCCCAATGGATTGATTGGAAAGAATAACTTTGAGGTGGTTTCGTACCCTACCATAATCTCTTCGTTCATTCTCCGCTATTAGTGACTTTGGAGTGACTCTTTGTTGCATGTTGAGGGATAGTTATGTGATCCAATTATGTTATCATTGTTGAGGGAACTTACACTAGCGAAAGTATGAACCCTAGGCCTTGTTTCCTATCATTGCAATATCGTTTACGCTCTCTTTTATCATTCATTACCTTAATGTTTTTATAATTTCAGATTACAAATATCCATATCTACCATCCATATACCACTTGTATCACCCTCTCTTCGCCGAACTAGTGCACCTATACAATTTACCATTGTATTGGGTGTGTTGGGGACACAAGAGACTCTTTGTTATTTAGTTGCAGGGTTGCTTGAGAGAGACCATCTTCATCCTACGCCTCCTACGGATTGATAAAAGTCATCCACCTGAGGGAAATTTGCTATTGTCCTACAAACCTCTGCACTTGGAGGCCCAACAATGTCTACAAGAAGAAGGTTGTGTAGTAGACATCAAGCTCTTTTCTGGCGCCGTTGCCGGGGAGGTTAGCGCTTGAAGGTATATCTTTAGATCTTGCAATCGAGTCTTTTAGTTTCTTGTCTTATCAGTAGTTTAGTTTATAAAAGAAAACTATAAAAAATGGAATTGAGTTTGTCTCATACGCTTCACCTTTTTAATATCTTTCGTGAGTATGATGGAAAGGATAATTGTGCTCAAGTGCTAGAAGAAGAAATCTATAAAATGTTTGGCACTAAATCTTTGAATGATGAGCATGATTGCAATGTTGTTAGTACGAATTCTTTGAATATCCATGATACTAATGATGATTGCACTAGTTATGATGTCTCCTATAAACATGTCAATTTCTGTGGAGTACATTGGGTTTGTACGAACACACCAAATAGGGAAGATGGATATTGCAAGAGGCATAAGTACTTAGAAACTAAATTGTTGCAAGAAAGGTTAGATGAATGTGCTGAAAATTTAAATTATATTGGCCATACTTGTGAGCTTTGTAATGAACATGATCATTTCAATACCCAATGCAAATTGTTTCATGATCGTATCGTGTCCAAAAATTGTGATGACTTGATTTCCCTTGCACATCATAATGAACTTAGTTTGCTTATGAGTTATAAAGAAATGAAACGTATAACTAATTATCTTCTAGAATTTGCCCGTTATAAACTTCTTGGATTTGATCTAGAGGAAATTTATATGTATTGTGCGGTGAATTGTATTGAAAATCCTTATATTGCCAACTACATAAAGAAAAGAAAACAAATAGAATATGAAGAGAATACTAATGAAAGGGAAGAGACTTACCAATATCCGCCTATTATTTCTTATGATGAATCAGGTAACGAGGAGGAGTCTCCTATTCAACCAATCTCATTAATAAGGAGCTCCAAAAAGAGGATTGAACCCACACATGATGTGGTGAAGAAGAAGAAAAGAAAAAGGAAGAGAGCTAAAAATATATCTCTCCCAAATAGTGCTGCTCCTATTACTATTGTGCCTCATGAAAATATAATTGTGGAAGATAATGATACTTCTTATGATCTTGAAAATCTTTTTGGCACTTGCTTGGAAGAATATGATAATTGCTATACTATTGGTGCTATCCATACTATTAATGATGAGAGTGGTTATGCTTATGATATGAAAAGGCCCAAGCTTGGGGATGCTATGTTTGATGAAGATGATGTTTTTGAGAATATATTTGCTGCAATTAATGTTTGTCCCAAGCTTGGGGAAGCTATGATTAATGAAGAAGATATTTTTAGTCTCCCAAGTTTTGATATGCAAGTTTATAATGATGATAGCATGCCTCCTACTTATGATGATTATTGTGATGATAATTATGCTATAAAAAGTAGTGATTATATTTATAAAACTTGTCATGATTATGGTTACCCCTTCTCTGAACATTACTCTTTTAATGTGGAAACAATTTATAGTATTCGAGTTTCCTATGATACTCCCACTATTCCGAATGAGAAGAATTTCGCTTATGTGGTGAGTAATAAAATTTCTATGCTTGTAGATCATGAAAAGAATGCTTTAGGTGATAGTTATATTGTTGAATTCATTCATGATTCTACTGAAAATTATTATGAGGGAGGAACATATGCTTGTAGGAATTGCAATAATATCAAGTTTCCTCTCTATGTGCTTAAAGTTTTGAAGTTATGCTTGTTTTGCCCTCCTATGCTAGTTGATTATTGTTCCCATAAGTTGTTTGCTCACAAAATCCCTATGCATAGGAAGTATGTTAGACTTAAATGTGCTAGTAATATTCTTCATGATGCTCTCTTTATGTTTCAATTCTTATCTTTTATGTGAGCATCGTCGAAATCATCATGCCTAGCTAGGGGCGTTAAACGATAGCGCTTGTTGGGAGGCAACCCAACTTTACTTTTGTTCCTTGATTTTTTATCCTGTTTAGTAATAAATAATTCATCTAGCCTCTGTTTAGATTTGGTTTTATGCATTTAATTAGTGTTTGTGCCAAGTAGAACCTTTGGGAAGACTTGGGGAAAGTCTTTGCGATCATGCTGTAAAAAACAGAAACTTTAGCGCTCACAAGAATTGCTGCCATTTTTATTTGGAGAGTGATATTTAGTTAATTATTTTTGCAGATGACTAATATATAAATTCCTCACGTCCATCAATTTATTTTAGAATTTTTGGGGTTCCAGATCTTGCGCTAGCTACAGATTACTACAGACTGTTCTGTTTTTGACAGATTCTGTTTTCCGTGTGTTGTTTGCTTATTTTGATGAATCTATGGCTAGTAAAATAGTTTATGAACCATATATAAGTTGGAATACAGTATGTATAACACGCATATAAATAAATAATGAGTTCATTACAGTACCTTGAAGTGGTCTTTTGTTTTCTTTCGCTAACGGAGCTCACGAGTTTTTCTACTTTAAGTTTTGTGTTATGAAGTTTTCATGTTTTGGGTAAAGATATGATGGATTATGGAACAAGGAGTGGCAAGAGCCTAAGCTTGGGGATGCCCAAGGCACCCCAAGGTAATATTCATGGAAAACCAAGAGACTAAGCTTGGGGATGCCCCGGAAGGCATCCCCTCTTTCGTCTTCATTCATCGGTAACTTTACTTGGAGCTATATTTTTATTTACCACATGATATGTGTTTTGCTTGGAGCGTCATTTTATTTTCTTTAATTTTGCTTGCTGTTTGAATAAAATACGAAGATCTGAAATTCTTAAATGTTAGAGAGTCTTCACATAGTTGCATAATTATTCAACTACTCATTGATCTTCACTTATATCTTTCGGAGTAGTTTGTCGATGCTCTAGTGCTTCACTTATATCTTTTAGAGCATGATGGTAGTTTTATTTTGAAGAAATAGATGAACTCTCATGCTTCACTTAGATTATTTTTGAGATTCTTAAATAGCATGGTAATTTTCTTAAAATCCTAATATGCTAGGTATTCAAGATTAGTAAAAATTTCTTATGAGTGTTTTGAATACTAAGAGAAGTTTGATGCTTGATGATTGTTTTGAGACATGGAGGTAATAATATCAAAGTTGTGCTAGTTGAGTAGTTGTGAAATTGAGAAATGCTTGTGTTGAAGTTTGCAAGTCCCATAGCACGCACGTAAGGTAAACATTATGTAACAAATTCGAAACATGAGGTGTTATTTGATTGTCCTCCTTATGAGTGGCGGTCGGGGACGAGCGATGGTCTTTTCCTACCAATCTATCCCCTAGGAGCATGCGCGTAGTGCCGAGGTTTTTGATGACTTGTAGATTTTTGCAATGAGTATGTGAGTTCTTTATGACTAATGTTGAGTCCATGGATTATACGCACTCTCACCCTTCCATCCTTGCTAGCCTCTTCGGTACCGTGCATTGCCCTTTCTGACATTGAGAGTTGGAGCAAACTTCGCCGGTGCATCCAAACCCCGTGATATGATATGCTCTTTCACACATAAACCCCCTTATATCTTCCTCAAAACAGCCACCATACCTACCTATTATGGCATTTCCATAGCCATTCCGAGATATATTGCCATGCAACTTTCCACCATTCCGTTCATCATGACACATTCATCATTGTCATATTGCTTAGCATGATCATGTAGTTGACATAGTATTTGTGGCAAAGCCACCGTTCATAATTCTTTCATACATGTCACTCTTGGTCCATTGCATATCCCGGTACACCGCCGAAGGCATTCATATAGAGTCATCTTTGTTCTAGTATCGAGTTGTAATCATTGAGTTGTAAATAAATAGAAGTGTGATGATCATCATTTTCTAGAGCATTGTCCCAAGTGAGGAATATAAAAAAACATAAAGGCCAAAAAAAGAGAAGGCCCCCCCAAAAAAGAGAAAGGCCATAAAAAAGAGAAGGTCCAAAAAAAAGAAAAAAAGAAAAATGAGAGAAAAAGAGAGAAGGGACAATGTTACTATCCTTTGCCACACTTGTGCTTCAAAGTAGCACCGTAATCTTCATGATAGAGAGTCTTTTGTTTTGTCACTTTCATATACTAGTGGGAAATTTTCATTATATAACTTGGCTTGTATATTCCAACAATGGGCCTCCTCAAGTGCCCTAGGTGTTCGTGAGCAAGCAAGTTGGATGCACACCCACTTAGTTTCTTTTGTTGAGCTTTCATACATTTATAGCTCTAGTGCATCCGTTGCATGGAAATCCCTACTCCTTGCATTAACATCAATCGATGGGCATCTCCATAGCTCATTGATTAGCCTCGTTGATGTGAGACTTTCTCCCTTTTTGTCTTCTCCACATACCCCCCATCATCATATTCTATCCCACCCATAGTGCTATGTCCATGGCTCGCGCTCATGTATTGCGTGAAGGTTTATGAGTTTGAAATTACTAAAGTATGAAATAATTGCTTGGCTTGTCATCAGGGTTGTGCATGATGAGAGCATTCTTGTGTGACGAAAATGGAGCATGACTAAACTATATGATTTTGTAGGGATGAACTTTCTTTGGCCATGTTATTTTGAGAAGACATAATTGCTTAGTTAGTATGCTTGAAGTATTATTATTTTTATGTCAATATGAACTTTTATCTTAAATCTTTTGGATCTGAATATTCATGCCACAATTAAGAAGAATTACATTGAAATTATGCCAAGTAGCACTCCGCATCAAAAATTCTGTTTTTATCATTTACCTACTCGAGGACGAGCATGAATTAAGCTTAGGGATGCTGATACGTCTCCAACGTATCTATAATTTTTGATTGCTCCATGTTATATTATCTACTGTTTTGGATGTTTATGGGCTTTATTATCCACTTTTAGATCATTTTTGGGACTAACCTATTAACCTAGAGCCCAGTGCCAGTTTCTGTTTTTACCTTGTTTTAGAATATCGCAGAAAAGGAAAACCAAACGGAGTCCAATTGACCTGAAACTTCATGGAACTTATTTTTGGATCAGAAGAAGCCCAGAAGACTTGGAGTGCACGTCAGGGGATCTACAAGGAGGCCATGAGGCAGGGGGGCGCGCCCACCCCCTAGGCGCGCCCTCCACCCTCATGGGCCCCTCGTGGCCCCCCTGGCGTATTTCTTCCACCTATATATCTCCACATACCCTAAAAACATCCAGGAGCACAATAGATCAGGAGTTCCGCCGCCAGAAGCCTCCGTAGACACCGAAAGCCAATCTAGACCCATTCCGGCACCCTGCCGGAGGGGGCAATCCTTCTCCGGTGGCCATCTTCATCATCCCGGTGCTCTCCATGACGAGGAGGGAGTAGTTCTCCCTCGGGGCTGAGGGTATGTACCAGTAGCTATGTGTTTGATCTCTCTCTCTCTCTCTCATGTTCTTGAGGTGGTACGATCTTGATGTATCGCGAATTTTGCTATTATAGTTGGATCCTATGATGTTTCTCCTCCCCCTCTACTCTCTTGTAATAGATTGAGTTTCCCCTTTGAAGTTATCTTATCGGATTGAGTCTATAAAGATTTGAGAACACTTGATGTATGTCTTGTCGTGCGTATCTGTGGTGACAATGGGATACCACGTGATTCACTTGATGTATGTTTTGGTGATCAACTTGCGGGTTCCGCCCATGAACCTATGCATAGGGGTTGGCACATGTTTTCGTCGTGATTCTCCGGTAGAACTTTGGGCACTCTTTGAGGTCCTTTGTGTTGGTTGAATAGATGAATATGAGATTGTGTGATGCATATCGTATAATCATACCCAAGGATACTTGAGGTGACATTGGAGTATCTAGGTGACATTAGGGTTTTGGTTGATTTGTGTCTTAAGGTGTTATTCTAGTATGAACTCTAGGGCTGTTTGTGACAATTATAGGAATAGCCCAATGGATTGATTGGAAAGAATAACTTTGAGGTGGTTTCGTACCCTACCATAATCTCTTCGTTCATTCTCTGCTATTAGTGACTTTGGAGTGACTCTTTGTTGCATGTTGAGGGATAGTTATGTGATCCAATTATGCTATCATTGTTGAGGGAACTTACACTAGCGAAAGTATGAACCCTAGGCCTTGTTTCCTATCATTGCAATACTGTTTACACTCTCTTTTATCATTCATTGCCTTGCTGTTTTTATAATTTCAGATTACAAATACCCATATCTACCATCCATATACCACTTGTATCACCCTCTCTTCGCCGAACTAGTGCACCTATACAATTTACCATTGTATTGGGTGTGTTGGGGACACAAGAGACTCTTTGTTATTTGGTTGCAGGGTTGATTGAGAGAGACCATCTTCATCCTACGCCTCCTACGGATTGATAAACCTTAGGTCATCCACTTGAGGGAAATTTGCTACTGTCCTACAAACCTCTGCACTTGAAGGCCCAACAACGTCTACAAGAAGAAGGTTGTGTAGTAGACATCAATATGTTTCTCGTTTATGGAGGTGACAAAGAGCTCGTCGTAAACGGTTACGTCGATGCAATCTTTGACACTGATCCGGATGACTCTAAGTCACAAATCGGATGCATATTTTTATTGAATGGTGGAGCTGTCAATTGGTGCAATTCTAAGCAAAGCGTCGTGTCAGGATCTACGTATGAAGCGGAATACATAGATGCTTTAGAAGCAACAAATGAAGGGTCTGGATGAAGGAGTTCATATCCGATCTAGGTGTCATACCTAGTGCATTGGGTCCAATGAAAAGGTTCAGTGACAATACTAGTCCAATTGCCTTGGCAAAGGAATTCAAATTTCACAAGAGAACCAAGCACATCAAGAGGCGCTTCAATTCCATCCACGATCAAGTCAAGGAGGGAGACATAGATATTTGCAAGATACATACGAATCTGAATGTTGCATACGCGTTGACTAAGCCTCTCTCACGAGCAAAACATGATCAGCACCAAGACTCCATCGGTGTTAGAATCATTACAATGTAATCTAGATTATTGACTCTAGTGCAAGTGGGAGACTGAAGGACATATGCCCTAGAGGCAATAATAAACTTGATATTTATATTTCCTTATATCATGATAAATGTTTATTATTCATGCTAGAATTGTATTAACCAAAAACTCAGTACATGTGTGAATACATAGACAAATAGAGTGTCACTAGTATGCCTCTACTTGACTGGCTCGTTAATCAAAGATGGTTAAGTTTCCTAGCCATAGACATGAGTTGTCATTTGATGAACGGGACCACATCATTAGAGAATGATGTGATTGACTTGAGCCATCCATTAGCTTAGCACTATGATCGTTTAGTTTATTGCTATTGCTTTATCCATAACTTATACATGTTCCTATGACTATGAGATTATGCAACTCGCGAATACCGGAGGAACACTTAGTGTGCTATAAAGCGTCACAACGTAACTGGGTGATTATAAAGATGCTCTACAGGTGTCTCCGATGGTGTTTGTTGAGTTGGCATAGATCGAGATTACGATTTGTCACTCCGATTGTCGGAGAGGTATCTTTGGGCCCTCTCGGTAATGCACATCGCTATAAGCCTTGCAAGCAATGTGACTAATGAGTTAGCCACAGGCTGATGCATTACGGAATGAGTAAAGAGACTTGCCGGTAATGAGATTGAACTAGGTATTGAGATACCGACGATCGAATCTCGGGCAAGTAACATACCGATTACAAAGGGAACAACATATGTTGTTATGCAGTTTGACCGATAAAGATCTTCGTAGAATATGTAGGAACTAATATGAGCATCCAGGTTCCACTATTGGTTATTGACTGGAAGTGAGTCTCGGCCATGTCTACATAGTTCTGTAACCCGTACGGTCCATACGCTTAACGTTCGATGACGATCGGTATTATGAGTTTATGTGTTTTGATGTACCGAAGGTAGTTTGGAGTCCCGGATGTGATCACATACATGACGAGGAGTCTCAAAATGGTCGAGACGTAAAGATTGATATATTGGACGATGTTATTCGGACACCGGATGAGTTCCGGGGGTCACTGGATAAATATCAGAGTGCCGGGGGGTTATTGGAACCCCCGGGGGAACTAATGGGCCAACATGGGCCTTGTGTGAGAGATATGAGAGGGCCTAGGGCTGGCCGCCCCCCTTGAGAAGTCCAAATTGTACTAGGAGGGGGCGGCCCCCCCTCTCCTTCCTTCTCCCTCTCTCCCTCTCCTTCCTTCCTCCCTCTTCCTTATTGGAAACCTACTAGGAATAGGATTCCTATTCCTAGTAGGAATCCTACTTGGGGCGCGCCCCTATAGGGCCGACCGGCCTGCCCCTTGCTCCTTTATATACGGGGGTAGTGGGCACCCTAGA
Source organism: Triticum dicoccoides (assembly GCF_002162155.2). NCBI lineage: Eukaryota > Viridiplantae > Streptophyta > Magnoliopsida > Poales > Poaceae > Triticum > Triticum dicoccoides. The sequence continues at coordinate 487,279,949 of NC_041384.1, read as the reverse complement.
ACACACAAGTTGACAGTTGTCTTAGCCGTGTGTGGTGCCCTCCTCCACAGATTTCCACCTCGGGCATATTGTTGTTGTGCTTAGGCGAAGCCCTGCGCCGGTAACTTCATCATCACCGTCATCACACCGTCGTGCTAATGAAACTCTCCCTCAGCCTCAGCTAGATCAAGGGTACGAGGGACATCACTGAGCTGAACATGTGCAGATCACGGAGGTGGCGTGCGTTAGGTACTTGGATCAGTTGGATCGCAAAGACGCTCGACTACATCAACGGCGTTACCGAACGCTTCCGCTTTCGGTCTACGAGGGTACGTGGACACACTCTCCCCTCTTGTTGCTATGCATCACCTAGATGGATCTTGCGTGTGCATAGGCAAAATTTTGAAATTACTACGTTCCCCAACAGAAACTTGCTAAGCCTGTAGCAGCCACCTAAAACTTGCAACAACGAAGTAGAGGACGTCTAACTTGTTTTTGCAGGGCATGTTGTGATGTGATATGGTCAAGATGTGATTATGTAAATTGTTGTATGAGATGATCATGTTTTGTAACACAGTTATCGGCCACTGGAAAGAGCCATATGGTTGTCGCTTTATTGTACGAAATGCAATCGCCATGTAATTGCTTTACTTTATCACTAAGCGGTAGTGATAGTCATAGAAGCAATAGTTGGCGAGACGACAATGATGCTTCGATGGAGATCAAGGTGTCAAGCCGGTGACGATGGTGATCATGGCGGTGCTTTGGAGATGGAGATCAAAGGCACAAGATGATGATGGCTATATCATATCACTTATATTGATGCATGTGATGTTTATCCTTTATGCATCTTATTTTGCTTATTTCGGCGGTAGTATTATATGATGATCTCTCACTATATTTCAAGGTATAAGTGTTCTCCCTGAGTATGCACCGTTGCTATAGTTCATCGTGCCGAGACACCACGTGATGATCGGGTGTGATAAGCTCTACGTTCACATACAACGGGTGCAATCTAGTTTTGCACATACAAAATACTCGGGTTAAACTTGACGAGCCTAGCATATGCAGATATGGTCTCGGAACACTGAGACCGAAAGGTCGAGCATGAATCATATGGTAGATATGATCAACATAGTGATGTTCACCATTGAGAACTACTCCATCTCACATGATTATCGGACATGGTTTAGTTGATATGGATCACATGATCACTTATATGATTAGAGGGATGTCTATCTAAGTGGGAGTTCTTAAGTAATATGATTAATTGAACTTTAATTTATCATGAACTTAGTACCTGATAGTATTTTGCATGTCTACGTTGTTGTAGATAAATGGCCCGTGCTGTTGTTCCGTTGAATTTTAATGCGTTCCTAGAGAAAGCTAAGTTGAAATATGATGGTAGCAATTACACAGTCTGGGTCTGTAACTTGAGGATTATCCTCATTGCCTGTAGCGATCAGACCCCAGACGGTCAAATCTCTGTGCATAAGTGTCATCCCTGGATCGGTAATGCTGACACACACAATACTTGAAGGATTTATAGCAGAGTTCAATCACACACTTATTACATCGAATATCTCAAAAGAGAGTACTTATTACAATAATATGGCTGAAGGCCATCTAATGAAGATAACAATGGAAGCTTCGAAGGTAAAATGAGTCCAACAACTCCAACAGCATAGCTGAGTGCACGACAACGACCTAGCACACCTTACTCTTCGTCTAAAAACTCTACAACATAATACGTTGCAGCCTATGTAGGTCAGCACATGGAATATGCTGGCAAGATAACACTATAAAGCAATTAACAAGTAACAACTATAACTATATGCATATCTGGCTGGTGGAGGTTCTATGGTTATTTTTGCAGAAAGCTAGTAGTTTGTTGAAAACATCGAGAAGGTTCCTCCAACTCAATCCCAAATTAAAGTAATCATCAACACAACAAATTAATTAAATAGGGTGATGAGATCAAATCAATAATTCAAGCACCAGATACTCAAAATGTCCATAACCGGGGACACGGCTAACCATGATTAGTTTGTACACTCTGCAGAGGTTTGCGCACTTTTCCCCACGAGACTCGATCTCCTCCGTTGAATTTCTCACACCGCATGATGGTTGAGAAACGGATGACCGAGACACAGTCTTTCCGAAGAGGTCCCCTTAACTGATAGATAGGCCGGTACACCTACAATCCCCTACATCTGCTAGCCCATCATGGAAAGGTTTCCCGCAACTTACTCAACTATGTCAGAGCCCATAATGACTTGTGGATGCACACGGAAGTTTCCAGCATGAATAATTTTATGATCCCTTTGAGCCTGGGTGGCAAACCATAGGATAATCATGCGGGTACTCCGGGATATCCCAGGACAACGCTGGATTGCTCCAGGTGCCCAGACAACCACTGGGTACTCTAGGGTGCCTCAACAAATCCACCTAGATGTGTGTTAAAGTAGCCACCTTAAATAAACCCTTAGTTCATAATAATTCTCACAACAATCATGAATCACTCAATCCAAACCACGTTTACGAGCATAGCACTGCATAGCAAAGTATAATAAGCGTAATGTAGGAACTCCCGAGGTTTGAATGAAAGGGCAATAGGTACTACCTCAACAACTACTTCCCAAAACCCACATGTTAACAAGTCCTAACCATGCAGTGTTTGAGTATTGAGACTAATGCATAAAAACTAGGTAATAAGGGGTATGATCAAAGTGTTACTTGCCTTGCTGACGATCTGAAAACCCTAGTGACTCGTAGTAGCATGCTTCGCACTCCGGAAACTCTATCGTAAACAAACAATAGCATGCATAAGCAATAAAGCATAAGATGCATGGGTAAAACTCAAATAAACAGATCCAAACTGAGTTCAACTGAAGAGCTTTGATTTGCAAAAAGAATCAACCGAAACGGAGCTACGAAACTCAAACTATGGTCAAAAGAAGTTCGAAATCAAATATTCTTGGAACCAAATTTTAAATTGTCAAAACCATGTTCAAGTTGATTATTTGGAAAGAGGGGATCGAGACGAAGATTTTGGCGTTGGTTTCATTGGATTTGGACGAGCGAGCAAAAAGTTGCGAGGGTTTGAAGATCAGGGGCTAATCTTTGATAAAAATAATCATGGATAGGTCCCTGGCCAAGAAATAAAATAAAAAGAAAAGCCTGTCGAATGAACGTAGGGACAAATGAGCGAATACGTTCACTAACAGAGACGTTTGAATGAACGATCGCTAATTAGCGAACTCGAAATACCGATCTAACAAAAAAAATCCAAAAAAGCGGGCAACGGTTCGGCGCTTTTACCGGTTCTTAAAAAAACGGCGGTCAGCGGCGGCGAGATCCGGCGAACGGCACGGTGGCGGCTCCGGCGTCGGCGGTGCGGGTTTCGGCAGCGGGCAGCTGCGGCGCTAGCGGCGGTAGCAGGACAGCAGCGGCGAGCGGCGCGAGCTGCGGTGGTGCAGCTCAGCGGCGGCGGCTCCGGCGGCTTGGGGAGGGGGGCCGGGGTTCGACTTTTAAAGACCGGGGCGAGGCGGCGGCGGCGTCCGACGTGGGGGAGGGGTCGGGCAGCGCGGGGCGGGGCGCGCTCGGACTCCTCCAGAGTCCGGCGGCGGCACGGCGGCGCGGGCTGCTGATACGTCTCCAACGTATCTATAATTTTTGATTGCTCCATGCTATATTATCTACTGTTTTGGACATTATTGGGCTTTATTATCCACTTTTATATTATTTTTAGGACTAACCTATTAACCGGAGGCCCAGCCCAGAATTGCTGTTTTTTTGCCTGTTTTAGGGTTTCGAAGAAAAGGAATATCAAACGGAATCCGAACGGAATGAAACCTTCGGGAACGTGATTTTCTCACCGAATACAACTCAGGAGACTTGGACCCTACGTCAAGGCACGTAACAAGAGGCCACGAGGTAGGGGGGCACGCCCTACCCCACCAAGCGCGCCCCCACCCTTGTGGGCCCCCTGTTGCTCCACCGACGTGCTTCTTCCTCCTATATATACCCACGTACCCCCAAACGATCAAATACAGAGCCAAAAACCTAATTCCACCGCCGCAACTTTCTGTATCCACGAGATCCCATCTTGGGGCCTGTTCCGGAGCTCCGCCGGAGGGGGCATCGATCACGGAGGGCTTCTACATCATCATCCAAGCCTCTCCGATGAAGTGTGAGTAGTTTACTTCAGACCTACGGGTCCATAGTTAGTAGCTAGATGGCTTCTTCTCTCCTTTTGGATCTCAATACAATGTTCTCCCCCTCTCTCGTGGAGATCTATTCGATGTAATCTTCTTTTTGCAGTGTGTTTGTTGAGATCGATGAATTGTGGGTTTATGATCAAGTCTATCTATGAATAATATTTGAATCTTCTCAGAATTCTTTTATGTATGATTGGTTATCTTTGCAAGTCTCTTTGAATTATCAGTTTGGTTTGGCCTACTAGATTGGTTGTTCTTGCCTTGGGAGAAGTGCTTAGCTTTGGGTTCGATCTTGCGGTGTCCTTTCCCAGTGACAGAAGGGGCAGCAAGGCACGTATTGTATCATTGCCATCGAGGATAACAAGATGGGGTTTTTATCATATTGCATGAAACTATCCCTCTACATCATGTCATCTTGCTTAAGGTGTTACTCTGTTTTTAACTTAATACTCTAGATGCATGCTGATAGCGGTGGATGAGTGGAGTAATAGTAGTAGATGGAGAATCGTTTCAGTCTACTTGTCTCAGACGTGATGCCTATATACATGATCATACCTAGATATTCTCATAACTATGCTCAATTCTGTTAATTGCTCAACAGTAATTTGTTGACCCACCGTAGAATACTTATGCTCTTGACAGAAGCCACTAGTGAAACCTACGGCCCCTGGGTCTCTTTCTCATCATATCAATCTCCATCACTTTATTATTGCTTTGCTTTTACTTTGCCTTTACTTTTTACTTTGCATCTCTATACCAAAAATACAAAAAATATTATTTATCATCTCTATCAGATCTCACTTTCGTAAGTGAACGTGAAGGGATTGACAACCCCTAAGCGTGTTGTTGCGTTGAGCTATTGTTTTTGTGTAGGTACAAGGGACTTGTGCATGGCATCCTACTGGATTGATACCTTGGTTCTCAAAAACTGAGGGAAATACTTACGCTACTTTGCTGCATCATCCTCTCCTCTTCGGGGAAATCCAACGCAGTGCTCAAGAGGTAGCAAGAAGAATTTCTGGCGCCGTTGCCGGGGAGTCTGCGCAAAAGTCAACATACCAAGTACCCATCACAATCCCTCTCTCCCGCATTACATTATTTGCCATTTGCCTCTGCTTTTCCTCTCCCCCCAATTCACCCTTGCCATTTTATTCGCCCTCTCTCTCTATCCTCCCTCTCTTTCTCTATTTGCCTCTTTTGCCCGTTTGCTTTTTGTTTGCTTGTGTGTTACTTTGCTTGTTTGTCACGATGGCTCAAGATAATACTAAATTGTGTGACTTCACCAGCACCAACAATAATGATTTCCTTAGCACTTTGATTGCTCCTCTTACCAATGCTGAATCTTGTGAAATTAATACTGCTTTGCTGAATCTTGTCATGAAAGATCCGTTCTCCGGCCTTCCTAGTGAAGATGCCGCTACCCATCTTAATAGCTTCGTTGATTTGTGTGACATGCAAAAGAATAAGGATGTCGATAATGATAATGTTAAATTGAAGCTATTTCCTTTTTCACTTAGAGATCGTGCTAAAGCTTGGTTTTCATCTTTGCCTAAAAATAGTATTGATTCATGGAACAAGTGCAAAGATGCTTTTATCTCTAAGTATTTTCCTCCCGCTAAGATCATCTCTCTTAGAAACGATATTATGAATTTTAAGCAACTTGATCATGAACATGTTGCACAAGCTTGGGAGAGAATGAAACTAATGATACGTAATTGCCCTACTCATGGTTTAAATTTGTGGATGATTGTTCAGAATTTTTATGCCGGATTGAATTTTGCTTCTAGAAATCTTTTAGATTCGGCTGCGGGAGGCACTTTTATGGAAATCACTTTAGGAGAACCTACTAAACTCCTAGATAATATTATGGTTAATTATTCTCAATGGCATACTGAAAGATCTACTAAAAAGGTGCATGCGATAGAAGAAATTAATGTTTTGAGTGGAAAGATGGATGAACTTATGAAATTATTTGCTAATAAGAGTGTTTCTTCTGATCCTAATGATGTGCCCTTGTCTACTTTGATTGAGAATAATAATGAATCTATGGATGTGAATTTTGTTGGTAGGAACAATTTTGGTAAGAACGCGTATAGAGGAAATTTCAATCCTAGGACTTATCCTAGTAATCCCTCTAATAATTATGGTAATTCCTACAACAATTCTTATGGAAATTATAATAAGATGCCCTCTGATTTTGAATCTAATATTAAAGAATTTATTTCTTTGCAAAAGAATTTTAATGCTACGATTGAAGAAAAATTGCTTAAGATTGATGATCTGGCTAGGAACGTTGATAGAATTGCTCTTGATGTTGATTCTTTGAAACTTAGATTTATTCCACCTAAGCATGATATCAATGAGTCTCTCAAAGCCATGAGAATTTCCATTGATGAGTGCAAAGAAAGAACCGCTAGCATGCGTGCTAAGAAAGATGCCTTTATAAAGCGTATTCTTCTAGTTCCTATGAAAATAATGATGAAGATCTAAAAGTTATTGATGTGTCCCCTATTAAATATTTATTTTGCAATATGAATCTTGATAATGATGGGACTAAATATGATCCACCTTTACCTAGAAGGCGTTCCAATAATTCTGAATCTTTTGATCTTGATGCTAAATTTGATAAAAGTGGGATTGAAGAAATTAAAACCCTAGATGTTTCTAAACCCACTATTATGGATTTCAAGGAATTTAACTATGAAAATTGCTCTTTGATTGATTGTATTTCCTTGTTGCAATCCGTGCTAAAATCTCCTCACGCTTATAGTCAAAATAAAGCGTTTACTAAACATATCGTTGATGCCTTGATGCAATCTTATGAAGAAAAACTTGAATTGGAAGTTTCTATCCCTAGAAAACTTTATGATGAATGGGAACCAACTATTAAAATTAAAATTAAAGATCGTGAGTTTTATGCTTTGTGTGATTTGGGTGCTAGTGTCTCTACTATTCCCAAAACTTTGTGTGATTTGCTAGATTTCCGTGATTTTGATGATTGCTCTCTAAACTTGCATCTTGCGGATTCCACTATTAAGAAACCTATGGGAAGAATTAATGATGTTATTATTGTTTTAAATAGGAATTATGTTCCCGTAGATTTTATCGCTCTTGATATAGATTGCAATCCTTCTTGCCCTATTATTCTCGGTAGACCTTTCCTTAGAACGGTTGGTGCAATTATTGATGTGAAGGAAGGGAATATTAGATTCCAATTTCCATTAAAAAAGGGCATGGAAAACTTTCCTAGAAATAAAATAAAATTACCATATTAATCTGTCATGAGAGCCACTTATGGATTGCCTACCAAAGATGGCAATACCTAGATCTATTCTTGCTTGTTATGCCTAGCTAGGGGCGTTAAACGATAGCGCTTGTTGGGAGGCAACCCAATTTTATTTTTATTCCTTGCTTTTTACTCCTGTTTAGTAATAAATAAATTATTTATCCTCTGTTTTGGTTGTGTTTTTGTGTTTAATTAGTGTTTGTGCCAAGTAGAACCGTTGGGAAGATTTGGGGAAAGTCTTGTTGAACTTGCTGTAAAAAACAGAAACTTTAGCGCTCACGAGAACTGCTGTCATTTTTATTTGAAGAGTGATATTTAGTTAATTATTTTTGAAGATGATTAATAGATAAATTACTAACGTCCAGAAATTTATTTTAGAATTTTTGGGCTTCCATATCTTGCGCTAGCTACAGATTACTACAGACTGTTCTGTTTTTGACAGATTCTATTTTTCGTGTGTTGTTTGCTTATTTTGATGAATCTATGGCTAGTAAAATAGTTTATAATCCATAGAGAAGTTGGAATACAGTAGGTATAACACCCATATAAATAAATAATGAGTTAATTACAGTACCTTGAAGTGGTCTTTTGTTTTGTTTCGCTAACGGAGCTCACGAGTTTTCTACTTTAAGTTTTGTGTTGTGGAGTTTTCAAGTTTTGGGTAAAGATTTGATGGATTATGGAACAAGGAGTGGCAAGAGCCTAAACTTGGGGATGCCCATGGAACCCCCAATATAATCTAAGGACACCTAAAATCCAAAGCTTGGGGATGCCCCGGAAGGCATCCCCTCTTTCGTCTACTTCTATCGGTAACTTTACTTGGATCTATATTTTTATTCACCACATGATATGTGTTTTGCTTGGAGCGTCTTTTATAATTTTAGTCTTTGCTTTTTAGTCTACCACAATCTTCCTTGCTGTACACACCTTTTTAGAGAGCCATACATAATTTGGAATTTGATAGAATACTCTATGTGCTTCACTTATATCTTTTGAGCTCTATAGTTTTACTCTATGTGCTTCACTTATATCTTTTGAGTTATATAGTTTTGCTCTAGTGCTTCACTTATATCTTTTAGAGCACGGTGGTGGATTTGTTTTATAGAAACTATTGATCTCTCATGCTTCACTTAGATTATTTTGAGAGTCTTAATAGCACGGTAATTTGGTTAATAATAATATGCTTGGTATTCAAGATTTGTAAAACTTTCTTTTGAGTGTGTTGAATACTAAGAAGAAAATGATGCTTGATAATTGTTTTGAGATATGAGGATGGTGATATTAGAATCATGCTAGTTGAGTAGTTGTGAATTTTAGAAATGCTTGTGTTAAAGTATGTGATTCCCGTAGCATGCACGTATGGTGAACCGTTATGTGATGAAGTCCGAGCATGCTTTATTTATTGATTGTCTTCCTTATGAGTGGCAGTCGGGGACGAGCGATGGTCTTTTCCTACCAATCTACCCCCCTAGGAGCATGCACGTAATACTTTGATTTGATAACTTATAGATTTTTGCAACAAGTATAGGAGTTCTTTATGACTAATGTTGAGTCCATGGATTATACGCACTTTCCTTCCTTCCACCATTGCCAGCCTCTCTAATACCGCGCACTTTTCGCCGGTATCATACACCCACCAAATACCTTCCTCAAAACAGCCACCATACCTACCTATCATGGCATTTCCATAGCCATTCCGAGATATATTGCCATGCAACTTTGCACTGTTCCATTCATTATGACACGCTCCATCATTGTCATATTGCTAGCATGATCATGTAGTTGACATCGTATTTGTGGCAAAGCCACCGTTCATAATTCTTTCATACATGTCACTCTTGATTCATTGCATATCCCGGTACACCACCGGAGGCATTCATATAGAGTCATATTTTTTTCTAAGTATTGAGTTGTAATTGTTGAGTTGTAAGAAAAAAGAAGTGTGATGATCATCATTTTTAGAGCATTGTCCCAAGTGAGGAAAGGATGATGGAGACTATGATTCCCCCACAAGTCGGGATGAGACTCCGGACGAAAAAAAGAGGCCATAAAAAAAGAGAAGGCCCAAACAAAAAAAATGAGAGAAAAAGAGAGAAGGGACAATGTTACTATCCTTTTACCACACTTGTGCTTCAAAGTAGCACCATGATCTTCATTGTAGAGAGTCTCTCATTCTGTCACTTTCATATACTAGTGGGAATTTTTTCATTATAGAACTTGGCTTGTATATTCCAATGATGGGCTTCCTCAAAATGCCCTAGGTCTTCGTGAGCAAGCGAGTTGGATGCACACCCACTTAGTTACTTTTGTTGAGCTTTCATATACTTATAGCTCTAGAGCATCCGTTGCATGGCAATCCCTACTCACTCACATTGATATCTATTGATGGGCATCTCCATATCCTGTTGATACGCCTTGTTGATGTGAGACTATCTTCTCCCTTTTTGTCTTCTCCTCAACCACCATTCTATTCCACATATAGTGCTATATCCATGGCTCACACTCATGTATTACGTGAAGATCGAAAACGTTTTGAAAATGTCAAAAATATGAAACAATTGCTTGGCTTGTCATCAGGGTTGTGCATGATTAAAATACTTTGTGTGGTGAAGATAGAGCATAGCCAGACTATATGATTTTATAGGGATAGCTTTCTTTGGCCATGCTATTTTGAGAAGACATAATTGCTTTGTTAGTATGCTTGAAGTATTATTATTTTTATGTCAACATGAACTTTTGTCTTGAATCTTTTGAATCTGAATATTCATACCACAATTAAGAAGATTTACATTGAAATTATGCCAAGTAGCACTCCGCATCAAAAATTCTGTTTTTATCATTTACCTACTCGAGACAAGCAGGAATTAAGCTTGGGGATGCTTGATACGTCTCCAACGTATCTATAATTTTTGATTGCTCCATGCTATATTATCTACTGTTTTGGACATTATTGGGCTTTATTATCCACTTTTATATTATTTTTGGGACTAACCTATTAACCGGAGGCCCAGCCCAGAATTGCTGTTTTTTGACTATTTTAGGGTTTCGAAGAAAAGGAATATCAAACGGAGTCCAAACAGAATGAAACCTTCAGGAACGTGATTTTCTCACCGAATACAACCCATGACACTTGGACCCTATGTTAAGGCACGTAACAGGAGGCCACGAGCTAGGGGGGTGCACCCTACCCCACCAGGCGCGCCCCCACCCTCGTGGGCCCCCTGTTGCTCCACCGACATACTTCTTCCTCCTATATATACCCACGTACCCCCAAACGATCAAGTACGGAGCCAAAAACCTAATTCCACCGCCGCAACTTTCTGTATCCTCGAGATCCCATCTTGGGGCCTGTTCCGGAGCTCCGTCGGAGGGGGCATCGATCACGGAGGGCTTCTACATCATCATCCAAGCCTCTCAGATGAAGTGTGAGTAGTTTACTTCAGACCTACGGGTCCACAGTTAGTAGCTAGATGGCTTCTTCTCTCTTTTTGGATCTCAATACCATGTTCTCCCCCTCTCTCGTGGAGATCTATTCGATGTAATCTTCTTTTTGCGGTGTGTTTGTTGAGACCGATGAATTGTGGGTTTATGATCAAGTCTATCTATGAACAATATTTGAATCTTCTTTGAATTCTTTTATGTATGATTGGTTATCTTTGCAAGTCTCTTTGAATTATCAGTTTGGTTTGGCCTACTAGATTGATCTTTCTTTCCATGGGAGAAGTGCTTAGCTTTGGGTTCAATCTTGCGGTGTCCTTTCCCGGTGACAGTAAGGACAGCAAGGCACATATTGTATTGTTGCCATCGAGGATAACAAGATGGGGTTTTCTTCATATTGCATGAGTCTATCCCTCTACATCATGTCATCTTGCTTAAGGCATTACTCTGTTTTTAACTTAATACTCTAGATGCATGCTGATAACGGTCGATGAGTGGAGTAATACTAGTAGATGCAGAATCGTTTCGGTCTACTTGTCTCAGATGTGATGCCTATATACATGATCATGCCTAGATATTCTCATAACTATGCTCAATTCTGTCAATTGCTCAACAGTAATTTGTTCACCCATCGTAGAATACTTATGCTCTTGAGAGAAGCCACTAGTGAAACCTATGGCCCCCGGGTCTCTTTCTCATCATATCAATCTCCATCACTTTATTATTGCTTTGCTTTTACTTTTTACTTTGCATCTCTATACCAAAAATACCAAAAATATTATTTATCATCTCTATCAGATCTCACTTTCGTAAGTGACCGTGGAGGGATTGACAACCCCTAAGCGCGTTGGTTGCGTTGAGCTATTGTTTTTGTGTAGGTTCAAGGGACTTGTGCGTGGCCTCCTACTGGATTGATACCTTGGTTCTCAAAAACTGAGGGAAATACTTACGGTACTTTGCTGCATCATCCTCTCCTCTTCGGGGAAATCCAACGTAGTGCTCAAGAGGTAGCAGCTGCGGCCCGGCTCGGCTGGGCCTTCGGCCCACTCGGGCGGCGAACAGTTTTTTTTAATAAAATCTCGCCCGAAGAAAAATCGTAATAAAATATTAAAAAATTCTAAAAATGCCAAAAACAATTTTCGCTGTCTAAACCTATTATTTAGAACAAAGTGAACATTTTTCTGGCCTAAAAATGCAATTTTCAAAAATGCATAATTTTCTAATTCAAATAAAATATCAAATAAAAAGCAAATAAAATATAAATTTGATTTTAAATTTTTTCCTCCAATATTCCTATATTTTTTAATAAGTCATATTATCTTCTCTCTTTTATTTTTAATATTGGAAATATTTGGAGAGAAAAATATTTAAACCAAATTGATCCTCTTTTCAAATTTGAGAAAATTCAAATATGAAAATAAATGAAATCCCCAACTCTCTCCTTAGGTCCTTGAGTTGCTTAGGATTTCTAGGATCACCTACAAAATGCAAATAAAATATGATATGCATATGTTGACCTATGTAGAACATCCGAATTGAAAATTGGGATGTTACAAACCTACCCTCCTTAAGATGAATCTCGCCCTCGAGATTTGGGTTGGCTAGAAAATAGGTGTGGGTGGTCTTTCCGTAGGTCTTCTTCTCACTCGCAGGTGGCTTCATCCTCGGTATGGTGGCTCCACTAGACTTTGCAAAACTTGATAACCTTGCTGCGTGTAACTCGGCTGGCAAACTCAAGAATCTTAACGGGTTTCTCCTCGTAGGTTAGATCACTCTCCAATTGAATTGCTTCGAGGGGCACTATATCTCTTAGAGGAATATTGGCCATCTCAGCATGACACTTCTTTAACTGGGAAACGTGAAACACCTCGTGAAGTCCTGATAGTCCTTCGGGTAACTCCAACTTGTAGGCCACCTCTCCCATATGTTCCAGGACTCGGTATGGTCCTACAAATCTCGGGGCTAACTTTCCCTTGACTCCAAATCATTTAACTCCTCGCAGTGGTGACACACGAAGATATGCTCGGTCTCCAATCTCATAAACTACCTCGTTGCGTTTTGTATCAACATAACTTTTCTGCCTAGACTGAGCTACCTTCAGTCTATCTCGAATCAACTTAACCTTCTCTTCAGACTCTTCGATCAAATCTGGTCGAAACAACTGACGGTCCCCAACTTCATCCCACATCAACGGTGTCTGATAACCCACAAGTATAGGGCATCAATTGTAGCCTGTTTCAATAAGTAAGAGTGTCGAACCCAACGAGGAGCTAAAGGTAGAACAAATATTCCCTCAAGTTCTATCGACCACCGATACAACTCTACGCACGCTTGACGTTCGCTTTACCTAGAACAAGTAAGAAACTAGAAGTACTTTGTAGGTGTTTTTGGATAGGTTTGCAAGAATATAAACAGCACGTAAATAAAAGCTAGGGGCTGTTTAGATAAAGAAGCAATAAAGTAAATATAGCAAGTGTGGAAAAGTGGTGGTAGGAGTGTGAAATTGTCCCTAAGCAATTGACTACGTTACTAGACCGATATCAAGTTTTATGTGGGAGGGGCCACTACTAGCATGTCATCCCTGACTTGGAATTCTATGAACTTATGGTTGGAACTGTTAGCAAGCGTCCGCAACTACTAACGTTCATTAAGGTAAAACCCAACCATAGCATTAAGATATGTTGGTCCCCCTTCAATCCTGTATGCATCAATTTCTATGCTAGGTTGAAGCTTCTGTCACTCTTGCCCTCCAATACATAGTTCTATCAACATACAACTAACCCTGTGGTGTGATCCACGCGCGCGCTCATATGATGGGCACCAAAGGACAGCAACATAACCACAAGCAAATTAAACCAATCATAGCAATTCATCAACCACCGATAGGACAACGAAAATCTACTCAAACATCATAGGATGGCAACACATTATTGGATAATAATATGAAGCATAAAGAACCATGTTCAAGTAGAGGGTACAGCGGGTTGCGAGAGAGTGGACCGCTGTAGATAGATGGGGGAAGGTGATGGAGATGTTGGTGAAGATGGCGGAGGTGTTGGTGTAGATGGCGGCGCTGATGATGGCCCCCGGTGGTACTCCGGCGCCACAGGAAGCAAGGGGGAGAGAGCCCCCCTTTTTCTTCTTCTTCCTTGACCTTCTCCCTAGATGGGAGAAGGGTTTACCCTCTGGTCCTTTGTCTCCATGGCGTGGGAGGGGCGAGAGCCCCTCCGAGATTGTTTCTGTCTCTCTGTCTCTCCCTGTTTCTGCGTTCTCTGATTCTGCCCTTTCACCATTTCTTAAATTCCCGGAGATCCGTAACTCTGATTGGGCTGAAATTTTAACATGATATCTATCCAAATATTGGCTTTCTTGCAGCGAAAGAAGGGCACCAACCGCCTTACGGGGTGGCCACGAGGCCCCAAGGCGCGCCTGACCCCCTAGGGCGCGCACCCTGCCTCGTGGCCCCCCGGGCATCGTCTCGCGTTGATTCTTCTTACCAAAAATCACATATATTCCAAAAAAATCTCCGTTAGTTTTTATCCTGTTTGGACTCCATTTGATATGGATTTTCTGCGAAACAAAAAATATGCAACAAACAGGAACTGGCACTAGGCACTGGATCAATATGTTAGTCCCAAAAATAGTATAAAAAGTTGCCAAAAGTATATGATAGTTGTAGAATATTGGCATGGAAGAATCAAAAATTATAGATACGACGGAGACGTATCAGCATCCCCAAGCTTAATTCCCGCTCGTCCTCGAGTAGGTAAATGATAAAAAAGATAATTTTTGATGTGGAATGCTACCTAGAATAATCTTGATCATGTAATCTAATCATGGTATGAATATTAAGACACGAGTGATTCAAAGCAATAGTCTATCATTTGACATTAAGACAATAATACTTCAAGCATACTAATAAAGCAATCATGTCTTTTCAAAATAACATGGCCACAGAAAGTTATCCCTACAAAATCATATGGTCTGGCTATACTCCATCTTCACCACACAAAATATTCAAATCATGCACAACCCCGATGACAAGCCAAGCAATTGTTTCATACTTTTGACGTTCTCAAACCTTTTCAACTTTCACGCAATACATGAGCGTGAGCCATGGACATAGCACTATAGGTGGAATAGAATATGATGGTGGAGGTTGTGTGGAGAAGACAAAAAGGAGAAAGTCTCACATCGACATGGCTAATCAACCGGCTATGGAGATGCCCATAAATTGATGTCAATGCGAGGAGTAGGGATTGCCATGTAACGGATGCACTAAGAGCTATAAGTGTATGAAAGCTCAAACTGAAAACTTAAGTGGGTGTGCATCCAACTTGCTTGCTCATGAAGACCTCGAGCATTTGAGGAAGCCCATCATCGGAATATACAAGCCAAGTTCTATAATGAAACATTCCCACTAGTATATGAAAGTGATAACTCAAGAGACTCTCTATATGAAGAACATGGTTCTACTCTGAAGCACAAGTGTGGTAAAAGGATAGTAACATTGCCCCTTCTCTCTTTTTCTCTCATTATTTATTTTATTTTCTCTTTTTTGGTGGGCTTCTTTGGACTCTTTTATTTTGATAAACTCACATGGGGCAATGTTCTAATAATGATGATCATCACACTTTTATTTACTTACAACTCAATATTACAAATCGAACAAAGATATGACTCTATATGAATGCCTCCGGCGGTGTACCAGGATGTGCAATGATCTAGCGTAGCAATGACATCAAAAAACGGACAAGCCATGAAAACATCATGCAAGCTATCTTATGATCATGCAAAGCGATATGACAATAAATGCTCAAGTCATGTATATGACGATGATGGAAGTTTCATGGCAATATATCTCGGAATGGCTATGGAAATGCCATGATAGGTAGGTATGGTGGCTGTTTTGAGGAAGATATAAGGAGGCTTATGTGTGATAGAGCGTATCATATCACGGGATTTGGATGCACCGGTGAAGTTTGCACCAACTCTCGAGGTGAGAAAGGGCAATGCACGGTACTGAAGAGGCAAGCAATGATGGAAGGGTGAGAGTGCGTGTAATCCATGGACTCAACATTAGTCATAAATAACTCACATACTTATTGCAAAAGTTTATTAGACCTCGAAGCAAAGTACTACTACGCATGCCCCAAGGGGGATAAATTGGTAGGAAAAGACCATCGCTCGTCCCCGACCGCCACTCATAAGGAAGACAATCAATAAATACCTGATGCTCCAACTTCGTTACATAACGGTTCACCATACGTCCATGCTACGGGAATCACAAACTTCAACACAAGTATTTCTACAATCCACAACTACCCACTAGCATGACTCTAATATCACCATCTTTATATCGCAAAACTATTGCAAGGAATCAAACATATTATATTCAGTGATCTACAAGTTTTACGTAGGATTTTATGACTAACCATGTGAATGACCAGTTCATGTCATCTCTCCAAATAGATATAAGTGAAGCAAGAGAGTTTAATTCTTTCTACAAAAGATATGCCCACTCTCTAACAAATATAAGTGAAGCAAAAGAACATTCTATAAATGGCGGTTTTCTATGTGAAGAGAAACAGGCAATCCAAACTTCAAATGGTATAAGTGAAGCACATGAAGCATTCTATAAAGCCATACTCAAAAGATATAAGTGAAGTCAAAAGAGAATTCTATAAATCAACCAAGGACTATCTCATACCAGCATGGTGCAAAAAAGAAAAATGAAAACTAAATGCAAAAGACGCTCCAAGATTTGAACATATCGCATGAACGAAACGAATCCGAAAACATACCGATACTTGTCGAAGAAAGATGGGATGCCTTCCGGGGCATCCCCAAGCTTAGACGCCTGAGTCTCCTTGAATATTTAATTGGGGTGCCTTGGGCATCCCCAATCTTGAGCTCTTGCCTCTCCTTCTTTTCTTCATATCGAGACCTCCTCGATCTTCGAACACTTCATCCACACAAAACTTCAACAGAAAACTCGGTAAGATCCTTTAGTATAATAAAGCAAATCACTACTCTAAGTACTGTCGCAAACCAATTCATATTTTGTTTTTGCATTGTAGCTACTGTAATATAACTTTTCCATGGCTTAATCCACTGATAGGAATTGATAGTTTCATCAAAAAAGCAAACTATGCATCAAAAACAGAATCTGTCTTAAACAGGACAGTCTATAGTAATCTGAACATTCACCATACTTCTGGTCCTTCAAAAATTCTGCCAAAATTAGGAAAAATAAACAATTTGTATGGAAAGACAGTGCAAAAAGAATCAGAACTGTTTGACGTTCCAGTAAAAAACTGTAAAATTGCGCACTACAGCTAAAGTTTCTGTCCTGCACCGCACAAACCAACAAGCAATCTAAACATCCTAAAGGAAAACCTTGGCACATTATTTTTATATTTATACTTTATAAAAGCACACAACAGAAATAAATGACTCTCTAAAACTTCCGGGTTGTCTCCCTGGCAGCGCTTTCTTTAAAGCCATTAAGCTAGGCATATAGTGCTCAAGTAATGGATCCACCCGGATCCCAAGGTATATCAAAGCCAATAATTAACAATGATTTGTAATTTAGTAGAGAGCACAAAGTACCATATATCATGCAACAATGAAGTCTAACTCTCTTCCTATGCATCGGCATGTCATAAAAGAACAATTAATGCACACATAGTAAAGGCCAATGCATAGTATAAATAGTTTCTTGCAATTTTATTATATTGGAAACATAGAGAGGTGGAGATGTAGTTCCTCTCTCATAATAATTGCAAGTAGGAGCAGCAAGCACATACATATTATATCTATCAAAATCATCATGTGTAGTAGTAAAACGCAACCCATCAACATAATCCTTAATAAGGGCAAACTTCTTCGATATAGTGTAGTCGGGAGAATTCAAAAAGATAACAGGACTATCATGTGTGGGTGCAATAGAAACAATTTCATGTTTAACATAAGGAACTATAGCAAGTTCATCTCCATAAGCATAATTCATATTGGCATCTTGGCCACAAGCATAGCAAGCATCATCAAAAAGGGATATTTCAAAAGAATCAACGGGATCATAACAATCATCCTTCGGTAAGCCCGAAGGGAAATTAAACAATGTATGAGTTGAAGAGTTACTCTCATTAGAAGTTGGGCACGGGTGATCAATCCGCTCTTCCTCCTTTTGTTTTTCGCTCTCCTCCTCATCTTTTTCATCCAATGAGCTCACAGTTTCATCAATTTCTTCTTCTGTAGATTCCTGCAAAATATTAGTCTCTTCTTGGACAATAGAGAATTTCTCAATAAATTCATCAATATCGGAATTGTATTCATAATTCTCATAGCAATATTTAAGTATAGCAAAATTTTCAGGTCTATAAACTGAATCATCAAAATCTTCAAACTCTTTAAACAAAGATTCAATTTCATAAGGACCCATAAAAGCAACGAATTCTTCTATTTGTTCCACATCATAGTAATCATATATACCATTAGCATAAGAAACCAAGGTTTTATCATCATTAAATTTGCATGAAAAGGGAAGGTGTGGAGCCTTCATCCTAGAGCAACAAGTACAATCATATCTCAAGCAAAGTTGCCGAGCATACCAATGCAACATATGAATTTGATCCCATAATTGTTCCCCTTTTCGAGTCAAGCGATAATCCCTAAAGTATTCACGTTGATCCAACGTGTCTCCCATTATATAATTGAATGGGGTTTTCTCAGGATTATCAAAGTAGTACATAATATCTTTCACATAATGAGCATCGAGGGTTTTAGGAGGTTCCCCATCTCCATGAGTAGCAAGTAAACCTATTTTTTTGGTATTTCATGTTCCATATCCATAACTAAAGATAGAGAAAAACTTAGAACAGAAAATAAAAATTACTTAGTGATAAAGAAAACAAGCACACACGAGAATATTCACCCCACGCAGTGACTCCCTGGCAACGGCGCCAGAAAAAGGTCTTGATAACCCACAAGTATAGGGAATCAATTGTAGCCTCTTTCGATAAGTAAGAGTGTCGAACCCAACGAGGAGCTAAAGGTAGAACAAATATTCCCTCAAGTTCTATCGACCACCGATACAACTCTACGCATGCTTGACGTTCGCTTTACCTAGAACAAGTAAGAAACTAGAAGTACTTTGTAGGTGTTTTTGGATAGGTTTGCAAGAATATAAAGAGCACATAAATAAAAGCTAGGGGCTGTTTAGATAAAGAAGCAATAAAGTAAATATAGCGAGTGTGGAAAAGTGGTGGTAGGAGTGTGAAATTGTCCCTAAGCAATTGACTACGTTACTAGACAGATAGCAAGTTTTATGTGGGAGGGGCCACTTCTAGCATGTCATCCCTGACTTGGAATTCTATGCACTTATGATTGGAACTATTAGCAAGCGTCCTCAACTACTAACGTTCACTAAGGTAAAACCCAACCATAGCATTAAGATATGTTGGCCCCCCTTCAATCCCGTATGCATCAATTTCTATGCTAGGTTGAAGCTTTTGTCACTCTTGCCCTCCAATACATAGTCCTATCAACATACAACTAACCCTGTGGTGTGATCCACGCATGCGCTCATATGATGGGCACCAAAGGACAGTAACATAACCACAAGCAAATTAAACCAATCATAGCAATTCATCAACCACCGATAGGACAACGAAAATTTACTCAGACATCATAGGATGGCAACACATCATTGGATAATAATATGAAGCATAAAGCACCATGTTCAAGTAGAGGGTACATCGGGTTGCGGGAGAGTGGGCCGCTGTAGATAGATGGGGGAAGGTGATGGAGATCTTGGTGAAGATGGCAGAGGTGTTGGTGTAGATGGCGTTGATGATGATGGACCCCGGTGGCACTCCGGCGCCACCGGAAGCGAGGGGGAGAGAGCCCCCCTTTTTCTTCTTCTTCTTCCTTGACCTTCTCCCTAGATGGGAGAAGGGTTTCCCCTCTGGTCCTTGGTCTCCATGGCGTGGGAGGGGCGAGAGCCCCTCCGAGATTGGATCTGTCACTTTGTCTCTTTCTGTTTCCGCGTTCTCTGATTCTGCCCTTCCACCGCTTCTTAAATTCCCGGAGATCCGTAACTCCGGTTGGGCTGAAATTTTAACACAATCTCTATCCGGATATTGGCTTTATTGCTGCAAAAGACGGGCACCAACCGCCTTACGGGGTGGCCCCGAGGGCCCAGGGCGCGCCCCCTTCCTCGTGTCCCCCTCGGGCATTGTCTCGCGTTGATTCTTCTTCCCAAAAATCACATATATTCCAAAAAAATCTTCGTTAGTTTTTATCCCGTTTGGACTCCGTTTGATATGGATTTTCTGCGAAACAAAAAACATGCAACAAACAGGAACTGGCACTGGGCACTATATCAATATGTTACTCCCAAAAATAGTATAAAAAGTTGCCAAAAGTATATGAAAGTTGTAGAATATTGGCATGGAACAATCAAAAATTATAGATACGGCGGAGACGTATCAATGTCCTGCATCTCCTTCCATACAAGGCTTCAAAAGGGGCCATCTTCAAACTAGCCTGACAACCGTTGTTGTATGAGAACTCTGCGTAAGGTAAATTGTCATCCCAATAGATCCATAATCTAGCGCACAGTCTCTCAACATGTCCTCCAGAATCTGATTGACTCTCTCGGTCTGTCCATCTGTCTGCGGATGAAAGGCTATACTGAACTCTAGCCTAGTACCCAAAGTCTGGTGCAACTGATTCCAAAACTTCGAGGTAAACTGTGTCCCTCTATCTGATACGATGGTCCTTGGAACTCCATGCAGACATACGATCCTGATCATATATATCTTGGCCAACTTCGCGCTTGTATAGGTGGTTTCCACTAGGATAAAGTCAGCTACCTTGGTCAAGCGATCAACTACTACCCAGATAGAATCATATCCTGATCGGGTCCTGGGTAATCTGGTGATGAAATCCATGCCAAGCTTGTCCCACTTCCATTCGGGTATTGGCATAGGCTGTAATAATCCTGCTGGCTTCTGATGCTCCGCCTTCACTCTCTGACATACATCGCATACTGCTACATACTCGGCAATATCCTTCTTCATTCCTGTCCACCAGAAACGTTCCTTTAAATCCAAATACATCTTGGTGTTTTCGGGGTGAATCGAGTATGGCGAGTCATGAGCTTCCTGAAGTATTAACTTCCTGATCTCCGCATTATTGGGCACATATACACGATCCTCAAACCACAAAGTCTCGTGTTCATCCTCATGAAAACCCTTGACTTTTCCTTTGCTCATCTTCTCCTTAATCTCAGCAATTTCCTTATCATCCTTTTAAGCTTCTCGAATCTTTCCCAATAATGTAGACTGAACCTCCATTATTGCAACAAAACCTCTTGGAACTGTCTCCAAATGAAGTTCCTTGAGATCGTCAACTAACTCCTGCGGTAATCCTCCGCTTACGAGGGTATTGAAATAACTTGCGGCTCAAAGCGTCTGCTACGACATTGGCCTTTCCTGGATGATAATGCAACTTCATATCATAATCCTTTATGAGCTCCAACCATCTCCTCTGCCTAAGATTCAACTCCTTCCGCGTGAAAATGTACTTCAAACTCTTGTGATCTGTGTACACATCACATCGGTTTCCAATAAGAAAATGTCTCCAGGTCGTGAGCGCATGCACTACGGCTGCTAACTCCAAATAATGCATGGCATAATTCAACTCGTGAGGTCGAAGCTACCGTGAGGCATATGAAACCACTCTTCCGTCCTGCATAAGTACACCTCCAAGTCCTAAGCGAGAAGCGTCGCAATACACTTGGAAATCCTTGCGTATATCTGGAACAATCAACACTGGGGCTGTAACCAAACGTTTCTTCAACTCCTGAAAACTGGCTTCACATTCTTCGGTCCATTTGAATTTGGTGTCCTTCTTCAACAACTTTGTCATGGATTTCGCAATCTTAGAGAAATTCTCAATGATCCTCCTGTAATATCCCGCGAGTCCTAGAAAACTGCGGATCTCTCCAACTAAGGTGGGTGCCAACCACTCAGTGACAGACTGAACCTTGGTAGGGTCTACTGCTATACCTTCTCCTGATATAACATGTTCAAGAAATCCAACTTCCTTCAACCAAAACTCACACTTGCTAAACTTGGCATACAACTGATGTTCCCTGAGCTTCTCGAGAACTAAGCGCAAGTGTTTCTTGTGTTCCTCTGCATTCTTCGAGTATACCAGAATATCATCAATGAACACCTTGTTCATCATACTCATAAAATAGGCAGGGGCATTAGTCAATCCAAATGACATGACCGTGTACTCATATAGCCCGTACCTTGTGGTAAAAGTTGTCTTAGGTATATCCTGTTCCCGAATCTTCAACTGGTGGTACCCTGATTGAAGATCGATCTTGGAGAATAGTTTATCTCCTTGCAACTGGTCAAACAAATCATTGATCATCGGTAGTGGGTACTTGTTCCTGATCGTCACTTCGTTCAATACCCGATAATCAACAACCATTCTCAAAGATCCATCCTTATTCTCAACTAAGAGCACTAGGGCTCCCCAAGGCGATGAACTTGGTCAAATATAACCTTTCTCCAATAACTCCTTAATCTGCTTCTTAATTTCCTCTAGATCATTTGCGGGCATCCGATATGGTCTCTTCGATATTGGTTCGGTGCCTGACGATAGCTCTATCAAGAATTTTATGTCTCGATCTGGTGGCATGCTTGGTAATTCCTCTGGAAATACATCCTGGTAATCCTTCACAACATGCACTTCTTCCTGAACAACTCCTGAGAGTGAATTTACTTGGATCCTCCTTGGCGCATGCCTAGACACATACTTGATCCTTTTTCTCTCCGGGGTGGTAAGTAAAATTGACTTACTAGCACAATCGATATTTCCTCCATAAATGGATAGCCAATCCATGCCTAGTGTCACATCCAATCCTTGTGACTCTAAACTTATTAGGTCTGAGGGGAAAACATGCCTACCTATGGTCAATGGCATCTGAAAACATCCATTGCTTGCCATATACTCTGCTCCAGGTGAGCTTACTATAGGTGTCTTAAGAACTTTGGTGGGCAACTTATACTTATCCACAAATCCCCTTGATATGTATGAATGCGATGCACCAGTATCAAAAAGAACAGTAGCAGTAAATGACTTAATCAAAAACTTACCTGTAACTGCATCTGGCTGTTCTTCAACCTCCTCCACATTAACGTGGTTCACCCGTCCTCTAGTGAAAGGGTTGGGCTTCTTCCCAGAGTTCCCATTTCCATTTCCATTCCTTGCTTCAGGGCATTCAGTGGCGTAGTGTCTAGTCTTCCCGCACTTGAAACAAGTAATATGACTTAGATCCTTCTTTGCGGGTGTTGCTGGGTTGGAACGGTTCTGGCTGCTGCTTCCTCCATTCCCGTTTCCATTCATAGGCCCACTGTGGTTATGTGAGCTTCCTCCATTGTGAGTATGGACTCCATGGTTATGGGTGTAACCTCTAGAGTTAGGGGTAAAGCGAGGCTTCTGCTGAGCTCGAGGATTATACTTCCCCTGTCCATACTTCCTTTCACGGCTCTCTATCTGTTGCTGCTTGCCCTCAATCATAAGGGCTCTGTCTACCAAATCCTGGTAATTATTGAATGTTGCCACCATCAACTACATGCTCACCTCATCATTCAGTCCTTCCATAAACTTCTCCTGCTTCACGGCATCTGTGGCCACATCATCCGGGGCATAGCGATCTAACTTAGTAAACTCATCCATGTACTGCCCCACAGAACGATTCCCCTGGCGTAAGTTGCAAAACTCACACTTCTTCATACTCATTGCTCCAGTTGAGACATGGGTGGTACGGAAAGCTTGCTGAAACTGATCCCATGTGACATTGGCTATGGGGAAAGTGGTTGTGTAATTTCTCCCACCATGAGGCTGCGGGTCCGTCCAATTGATGGGAGGCAAAGCGCACCTTCTCAGCATCTATGCAACTTGCGGTGGTCAGCTCCCTTCCAAACCCGTGGAGCCATTCATCAGCAACAATCGGCTCGGTGCTACTGGAAAACATCGGTGGATTCAACCTCAGAGAATGGGCTAAGTTGTCAACTGGAGGTGGTGGCGGTGGATTGTTGTTGTTGTTGCCTTGGTTCTGGACTAGTAGCTGCATCAAGGCATTCTGCTGTTGGATCAACTGAGTGAGCTCCGGTGGGAAGACAAATCCGGGGTCACGTCTCTGAAGGAAATATGCCCTAGAGGCAATTATAAAGTTGTTATTTATATTTCCTTATATCATGATAAATGTTTATTATTCATGCTAGAATTGCATTAACCGGAAAATTAGTACATGTGTGAATACATAGACAAACAGAGTGTCACTAGTATGCCTCTACTTGACTAGCTCGTTGAATCAAAGATGGTTAAGTTTCCTAGCCATAGAAATGAGTTGTCATTTGACTAACGGGATCACATCATTAGAGAATGATGTGATTGACTTGACCCATTCTGTTAGCTTAGCACGATGATCATTTAGTTTGTTGCTATTGCTTTCTCCATAACTTATACATGTTACTATGACTATGAGATCATGCAACTCCCGAATACCAGAGGAACACTTTGTGTGCTACCAAATGTCACAACATAACTGGGTGATTATAAAGGTGCTCTACAGGTGTCTCCGATGGTGTTTGTTGAGTTGGCATAGATCAACATTAGGATTTGTCACTCCGATTGTCGAAGAGGTATCTCTGCGGCCTCTCGGTAATGCACATCAATATAAGCCTTGCAAGCAATGTGACTAATGAGTTAGTTGTGGGATGGTGCATTATGAAACGAGTAAAGAGACTTGCCGGTAATGAGATTGAACTAGGTATTGAGATACCGACGATTCAATCTCGGGCTAGTAACATACCGATGACAAAGGAAACAACATATATCGTTATGCGGTTTGACCGATAAAGATCTTCGTAGAATATGTGGGAGCCAATATGGACACCCAAGTTCCGCTATTGGTTATTGACCGGAGACGTGTGATAACCCACAAGTATAGGGGATCACAACGGTTTTCGAGGGTAGAGTATTCAACCCAAATTTATTGCTTTGACACAAGGGGAGCCAAAGAATATTCTCAAGTATTAGCAGCTAAGTTGTCAATTCAACCACACTTGGAAACTTAATATCTGCAGCAAAGTGTTTAGTAGCAAAGTAATATGATAGTAGCGGTAACGATGGCAAAAGTAATGATAGCAGTTTTGTAGTGATTGTAACAGTGGCAGTGGAAAAGTAACTAAGCAAAGATCAATATGTGAAAAACTCGTAGGCAATGGATCAATGATGGATAATTATGTCGGATGCGATTCCTCATGCAACGGTTATGACATAGGGTGACACATAACTAGCTCCAGTTCATCAATGTAATGTAGTCATGTATTCCGAATATAGTCATACGTGCTTATGGAAAAGAACTTGCATGACATCTTTTGTCCTACCCTCCGTGGCAGCAGGGTCCTATTGGAAACTAAGGGATATCAAGGCCTCCTTTTAATAGAGTACCACACCAAAGCATTAACACATAGTGAATACATGAACTCCTCAAACTACAGTCATCACCGGTAAGTATCCCGATTATGGTCGTTTTGGGGTTAACAGATCATAAGACATAATAGGTGACTATAGACTTGCAAGATAGGATCAAGAACTCACATATATTCATGAAAACATAATAGGTTCATATCTGAAATCATGGCACTCGGGGCCTAGTGACAAGCATTAAGCATAGCAAAGTCATAGCAACATCAATCTCAGAACATAATGGATACTAGGAATCAAACCCTATCAAAACTAACTCGATTACATGATAAATCTCATCCAACCCATCACCATCCAGCAAGCCTACGATGGAATTACTCACACACGGCGGTGAGCATCATGAAATTTGTGATGGAGGAAGGTTGATGATGACGATGGCGACGGATTCCCCTCTCCGGAGCCCCGAACGGACTCCAGATCAGCCCTCCCGAGAGAGATTAGGGCTTGGCAGTGGCTCCGTATCGTAAAACGCGATGAATCCTTCTCTCTAATTTTTTTCTCCTCGAACATGAATATATGGAGTCAAGATGGACGTCGGTGGAGCACCAGGGTGCCCAGGAGGCAGGGGGTGCGCCCCCACCCTCGTGGACAGGGTGTGGGGCCCCTGGCCTTGATTCTTTTGCCATTATTTTTTATATATTCCAGAAATATTCTCCGTTGATTTTCAGGTCGTTCCAAGAACTTTTATTTCTGCACAAAAATAACACCATGGCAATTCTGCTGAAAACATCGTTAGTCCGGGTTAGTTCCATTCAAATCATGCATGTTAGAGTTCAAAACAAGGGCAAATGTGTTTGGAAAAGTAGATACGATGGAGACGTATCAACTCCCCCAAGCATAAACCTTTGCTTGTCCTCAAGCAATTCAGTTAACAAACTGAAAGTGATAAAGAAAAACTTTTACAAACTCTGTTTGCTCTTGTTGTTGTAAATATGTAAAGCCAGCATTCAAGTTTTCAGCAAAGATTATGAACTAACCATATTCACAATAACATTTAGGTCTCATGTTTACTCATATCAATGGCATAATCAACTAGCGAGCAATAATAATAAATCTTGGATGACAACACTTTCTCAAAACAATCATAATATGATATAACAAGATGGTATCTCGCTAGTCCTTTCTGAGACCGCAAAAACATAAATGCAGAGCACCTTTAAAGATCAAGGACTGACTAAACATTGTAATTCATGGTAAAATAGATCCAGTCATAGTCATCGTCAATATAAATTAATACTCCCTCCGTTCCTAAATATTTTTCTTTCTAGAGATTTCAAATGGTCACCACATACAGATGTATATAGACATATTTTAGAGTATAGATTCACTCATTTTGCTCCGTATGTAGTCACCATTTGAAACCTCTGAAAAGACAAATATTTAGGAACGGAGGGAGTAGTAATGAATGCAAATGACAGCGGTGCTCTCCAACTGGTGCTTTTTAATAAGAGAATGATGACTCAGCATAAAAGTAAATAGATAGGCCCTTCGCAGAGGGATGCAGGGATTTGTAGATGTGCCAGAGCTCGGTTTTGAAATAGAGATGAATAATATTTTGAGCGGTATACTTTCACTGTCAAGATAACAACCGAGAGATCTTGATATCTTCCATGCTACACACATTATAGGCGGTTCCCAAGCAGAATGGTAAAGTTTATACTCCCCCACCACCAACAAGCATCAATCCATGGCTGTCCGAAACAACGGGTGCCTCCAACTAACAACAATCCTGGGGGAGTTTTGTTTGCAATTATTTTGATTTTATTTGAGCATGGGACTGGGCATCCGAGTGACCAGCCATTTTCTCGTGAGTGAGGAGCGGAATCCACTCCTCTTGAGAATAACCCGCCTAGCATGGAAGATATAGACAGCCCTAGTTGATACATGAGCTATTCGAGCATACAAAACAGAATTTTTATTTGAAGATTTAGAGTTTGGCACATACAAATTTACTTGGAACGGCAGGTAGATACCGTATATAGGAAGGTATGGTGGACTCATATGGAATAACTTTGGGGTTTATGAAGTTGGATGCACAAGCAGTATTCCCGCTTAGTACAAGTGAAGGCTAGAAAGAGACTAGGGAGCGACCAGCTAGAGAGTGACAACAGTCATGAACATGCATTAAAATTAATCAACATTGAATGCAAGCATGAGTAGGATATAAATCACCATGAACATAAATATCATGGAGGCTATGTTGATTTTGTTTCAACTACATGCATGAACATGTGCCAAGTCAAGCCACTCGAATCGTTCCAAGGAGGATACCACCCTATCATACCACATGACAACCATTTTAATAGCATGTTGGCACACAAGGTAAACCATTATAAACTCCTAGCAAATTAAGCATGGCATGAGCAACTATAATCTCTAATTGTCATTGCAAACATGTTTCATTCATAATAGGCTGAATCAGGAACGATGAACTAATCATATTTACAAAAACAAGAGAGGTCGAGTTCATACCAGCTTTTCTCATCTCAATCAGTTCATCATATATCGTCATTATTGCCTTTCACTTGCACAACCGAATAGTGTGGATAATAATAATGGTGCGCGTGCATTGGACTAAGCTGGAATCTGCAAGCATTCAATAGAAGGGAGAAGACAAGGTAATATGGGCTCTTTGTTAGATCAATAATAATGCATATGAGAGCCACTCAACATTTTCATCATGGTCTTCTCCTCTCGACCCCAAAGAAACAAAACTATTTACACAGGAAAGCTCCCAACAAGCAAAAGAAGAACGAGATATCTTTTTGGGTTTTCTTTTTAATTACTACTACTACAAGCATGGAAAGTAAACTAGCTAAAAGCTACAACTAATTTTTGTGGTTTTTCTTAAGGTTTTTCAAACACACAAGAAGAAAGCTTAAAATAAAATAGACTAGCATGGATGATACAATGAAAAAGTATGAGCACCGACAACTGGCATGAGTGTGTGAACATGAATGTAATGTCTGTGAGAAATACGTACTCCCCCAAGCTTAGGCTTTTTGGCCTAAGTTGGTCTATGGCCACGGATCAAAACTGCCCTCTCCGGTGTACTGAGGTGGGTCTTCGGAGTGCCACTGGTTGGCGATCTCCTCCGGATCCCACTGATAAACAGACTGACGGTGAGGATCAGATAGTGGCTCCGGCTCTGGAGCTGATGTCCGGCTTTGGTATGCCTAAACGGCCTCCGGCAAAACAAGGTACGTGCTTGAAAATATGTTGAACAATGAGGGAGCAGGCAAGGTAATAGTCTCAAAGTAATTCTAATCAAATATTAGTCTATAGTTAAGCAGCTTCTTCTTATTCTTAACAATAAAATCATGTGCTACCATACTCTTATAATCTAGAAAAATATGAGGCAGCAACTTTTCCTCTTTCTCATAATGCCTAATAGGTATGTTAAAGTGTGCAGCAAGGCGCGAGGCGAAGATGCCTCCCAAGATGGGACCCTTTGTACGGTTCAGATTTAACCGTTTAGCAACAATAGAGCCTAAACTAAAAGTGGTATCACGAAACAAAGCATGGCGCAAAATAACAATATCAGGGGCACTAAGATTTCCATAGTTCCGGCGACCAATTAAGCATCTACTAGAAAATATTGCAAAGTAACATAGAATAGGAAAATGTATGCTAGTGATTCTTGCATCGGAACCTTTCCTTGTTTCCCCTACAACAATCATATCAATAAATCCCTCCGCATCATTACGATGTGGTTCCTCTATGCTGCCCTCAAAGGGTATCCTACAAACCCGGCAAAAATCATAAAGTGACATCTCCTTATGCTCATCATATAAATAAAATTCCACCGAAGGTGGTGATCTCCTAGCATGGAAATGAAAATTTTGCACAAAAATATTGGTGAGTAAGAGATACTGTTCGCGCTGGTCGTGGAGGAAGTCGGTGAGGCCTGCATTCTTAGCCAAATAGTAAAAATCTTCATAAATCCTGGCTTCTCTCAAGAACTCGTCACAAGGCCATTCGCACGGCCGAACCTCCGCAGTACGAGGGAGATTTTACTTGGGCTTCTTATTTTCTTCACTTTGCTTATCCTTAGAGCTTCGGCTCGATGAGCCCCTCAAAAATCTCTTCATCTTTTCTGAAAATTTCTGAAATTTTTAGTAACTTAAAATAAAAGTGAACCAAACTCAACAAAAGTGATAGCAACTACTCCTACAAGTGTCTAGAGGCTATATCATGCACTAAAACTACTTTTGACCACATAAATTTGACATGCAAGCTCAAGAACAGGGTCACCTAAGCAGCAAAAATTTGCAATAAATAAAGCACTAGAACAAAAACTAATTGGACCATTGGAGGAGTCATATACCGAAGAACAACCCCCCAAAGCAGTTTTGTGAATGGAGCTTTGAGCAAGGAGATCGAAAATGGCAGCAAGATGAGCTAGAACACGGGTTTGAGCTGATGGATGATTTTTTCTAGAGGAAGACAAAGTGTGTGGGTGCAAGAATAAGTGGAGGGGACCCACGTGGGGTCCACGAGGCAGGGGCGCGCCCAGGGGGTAGGGCGCACCCTCCACCCTCGTGGGCACATGGTGGGTCCCCCTGGTGTGTTCTTAGTGCCAATAATTCTAAAATATTCTAGAAAAAATCATATTAACTTTTTAGGACATTTGGAGAACTTTTATTTTTTGGGTATTTCTTTATTTTGCAAAGATAATTCAGAAAACAGACAGAAAATATTATTTTTGCTTTATTTAGTATAAATAACAGAAAGTAAAAAGAGGGTACAGAAATTTGTGCTTTCTAACTTCATCCATCTTATGCTCATCAAAAGGAATCCACTAACAAGGTTGATCAACTCTTGTTAACAAACTCATTCCGAATTGCATGAAACCGGAGAAATTTCGAATAACACTAGGTTACCTCAACTGGGATATGCAGATCCCCAACAATAAGAATATCATATTTATTCTTGACAGTAGGAAGAGGAAATTCAAAACCTCCAATAGTAATTGTTGAGATTTTTCCAATATAATTGATACTATGGACTTGAGGTTGTTTCCTTGGAAAGTGTACCGTATGCTCATTACCATTAACATGAAAAGTGACATTGCCTTTGTTGCAATCAATAACAGCCCCTGCATTATTCAAAAAGGGTCTACCAAGGATAATCGACATAATATCGCCCTCGGGAATATCAAGAATAACAAAGTCTGTTAAAATAGTAACGTTTGCAACCACAACAGGCACATCCTGACAAATACTGACAGGTATAGCAGTTGATTTATCGGCCATTTGCAAAGATATTTCAGTAGGTGTCTAGTTATTCAAATCAAGTCTATGATATAAAGAGAGAGGCATAACACTAACACCGGCTCCAAGATCACATAAAGCAGTTTTAACATAGTTTCTTTTAATGGAACATTGTATAGTTGGTACTCCTGGATCGCCTAGTTTCTTTGGTATTCCACTCTTAGAAGTATAATTAGCAAGCATGGTGGAAATTTCAGCTTCCGGTATCTTTCTTTTGGTTGTAACAATTTCTTTCATATACTTAGCATAAGGGTTCATTTTAAGCATATCAGTCAAACGCATGCGCAAAAAGATAGGTCTAATCATTTCAGCAAAGCACTCAAAATCCTCATCATCCCTTTTCTTGGATGGTTTAGGAGGAAAAGGCATGGGTTTCTGAACCCATGGTTCTCTTTCCTTACCGTGCTTCCTAGCAACAAAGTCTCTCTTATCATAACGTTGATTCTTTGATTGTGGGTTATCAAGATCAACAACAGGTTCAATCTCTACATCATTATCATTGCTAGGTTGAGCATCAACATGAACATCTTCATTAACATTATCACTGGGTTCATGTTCATTACCAGATTGTGTTTCAGCATCAGAAATAGAATTATCATTGGGATTCTCAGGTGTGTCAACAACAGGTTCACTAGAAGCATGCAAAGTCCTATCATTTCTTCTTCTTAGAAGAACTAGGTGCATCAATATTAGTTCTATGAGAATCTTGCTCAATTCTCTTAGGATGGCCCTCAGGATACAAAGGTTCCTGAGTCATTTTACCCCCTCTAGTCATAACTCTAACAGCATTATCCATTTTCTTATTATTTAATTCATTGAGCAAATCATTCTGAGCCTTAAGTACTTGTTCTACTTGAGTGGTAACCATAGAAGCATGTTTACTAATAAGTTTAAGTTCACCTTTAACTCTAGACATATAATCACTCAAGTGTTCAATCATATAAGCATTGCGTTTCAATTGTCTACCAACATAAGCATTGAAGTTTCTTGTTTAACAATAAAATTAGCAAACTCATCTAAGCATTGGCTAGCAGACTTATAACGAGGAATATCACCTTCATCAAATCTATAGAGAGAATTTACCTTCATTACCTGTGTTGGTTATCAAGACCAAGTATTTCTTCAATACGTGGCAAATGCTTAACATCTTCAGCTTTAATACCTTTTTCTTTCATAGATTTCTTTGCCTCTTGCATATCTTCAGGACTGAGAAATAGAATACCTCTTTTCTTTGGAGTTGGCTTAGGAGGTGGTTCAGGAAGTGTCCAATCATTTTCATTACTCAACATATTATTCAATAACAATTCCGCTTGATCAACAGTTCTTTCCCTGAAAACACAACCCGCACAACTATCCAGGTGGTCTATGGAAGCATCGGTTAGTCCATTATAAAAGATATCAAGTATTTAATTTTTCTTGAGAGGATGATCAGGCAAAGCATTAAGTAATTGGAGAAGCCTCCCCCAATCTTGTGGGAGACTCTCTTCTTCAATTTGCACAAAAATATATATTTCCCTTAAAGCAGCTTGTTTCTTATGAGCGGGGAAATATTTAGCAGAGAAGTAATAAATGATATCTTGGGGACTACGCACACAACCAGGATCAAGAGAATTAAACCATGTTTTAGCATCACCCTTTAATGAGAACGGAAACAACTTAAGGATAAAGTAATAGCAGATTTTCTCATCATGAGTAAACAGGGTGGCTATATCATTTAATTTAGTAAGATGTGCCACAACAATTTCAGATTCATAGCCATAGAAAGGATCAGATTCAACCAAAGTATCGACAAAGAAATCATAATCCTTATCAGAAATAAACATATGCGAAGTAACAAAAGCAGGGTCATATTTCATTCTAGCATTCAAAGACTTTTCTTTAAGCTTAGCTAATAATTTCTTAAGATCAGATCTATCATTGCAAGCTAAGAAGTCTCTAGCAGTTCCTTCATCCATAACATAACCCTCAGGCCCAACAGGAAATTCATATCTAGGGGAGAATCTTCATCATCACTTTCATCAATATTATCAGTTTCAATAATTTCATTCTCTCTAACCCTAGCAAGTTGTTCATCAAGAAATTCACCTAGTGGCACAGTATTATCAAGCATAGAAGTAGTTTCATCATAAGTATCATGCAAAGCAGAAGTGGCATCATCAATAACATGCGACATATCAATGAATAGCAGGAGTAGGTGTCGCAAGTTACTCAAAACAGAAGGTGAATCAAGTGCAGACTAGATGGCAGTTCCTTACCTCCCCTCGTAGTTGAGGGAAAAATCTCGGTTCTTTTATCTTTCAAGTTCTTCATAGTGATCAGCAGATATAAATCCCAAGTGACTCAAAGAATAGGGCTATGCTCCCCGGCAACGGCGCCAGAAAATAGTCTTGATAACACACAAGTATAGGGGATCACAACAGTTTTTGAGGGTAGAGTATTCAACCCAAATTTATTGATTCGACACAAGGGGAGCCAAAGAATATTCTCAAGTATTAGCAGCTGAGTTGTCAATTCAACCACACCTGGAAACTTAATATCCGCAGCAAAGTGTTTAGTAGCAAAGTAATATGATAGTAGCGGTAACGATGGCAAAAGTAACGATAGCAGTTTTGTAATGATTGTAACAGTGGCAGCGGAAAAGTAACTAAGCAAAGATCAATATGTGAAAAGCTCGTAGGCAATGGATCAGTGATGGATAATTATGTCGGATGCGATTCCTCATGCAACGGTTATAACATAGGGTGACACAGAACTAGCTCCAGTTCATCAATGTAATGTAGGCATGTATTCCAAATATAGTCATACGTGCTTATGGAAAAGAACTTGCATGACATCTTTTGTCCTACCCTCCCGTGGCAGCGGGGTCCTATTGGAAACTAAGGGATATTAAGGCCTCCTTTTAATAGAGTACCGGACCAAAGCATTAACACATAGTGAATACATGAACTCCTCAAACTACGATCATCACCGGTAAGTATCCTGATTATTGTCACTTTGGGGTTAACGGATCATAACATATAATAGGTGACTATAGACTTGCAAGATAGGATCAAGAACTCACATATATTCATGAAAACATAGTAGGTTCAGATCTGAAATCATGGCACTCGGGGCCTAGTGACAAGCATTAAGCATAGAAAAGTCATAGTAACATCAATCTCAGAACATAATGGATACTAGAAATCAAACCCTAACAAAACTAACTTGATTACATGATAAATCTCACCCAACCAAGCACCGTCCAGCAAGCCTACGATGGAATTACTCACGCACGGCGGCGAGCATCATGAAATTGGTGATGGAGGAAGGTTGATCATGATGATGGCGACGGGTTCCCCTCTCTGGAGCCTGGAACGGACTCCAGATCAGCCCTCCCGAGAGAGATTAGGGCTTGGCGGCGGCTCCGTATCATAAAACGCGATGAATCTTTCTCTCTGATTTTTTTCTCCCCGAACGTGAATATATGGAGTCAGGATGGACGTGGTGGAGTACCAGGGGGCCCACGAGGTAGGGGGCGTGCCCAGGGGGTAGGCGCGCCCCCAGCCTCGTGGACAGGGTGTGGGCCCCTGGCCTTGATTCTTTCTCCAGTATTTATATATTCCAAAAATATTCTCCGTTGATTTTCAGGTCATTCCAAGAACTTTTATTTCTGCACAAAAATAACACCATGGTAATTCTGTTGAAAACAGCGTCAGTCTGGGTTAGTTCCATTCAAATCATGCAAGTTAGAGTCCAAAACAAGGGCAAAAGTGTTTGGAAAAGTAGATACGATGGAGACGTATCAACGTGTCTCGGTCATGTCTACATAGTACTTGAACCCGTAGGGTCTGCACGCTTAACGTTTAGTGATGATCGATATTATGAATTTATGTGTTTTGATGTACCGAAGGTAGTTCGGAGTCCCGGATGTGATCACAGACAGACGAGGTGTCTCGAAATTGTCGAGACATAAAGATTGATATATTGGATGACTATATTCGGACACCGGATGAGTTCCGGGGGTCACCGGATAATTATCGGAGTGCCGGCGGGTTATCGGAACCCCCCTGGGGAACTAATGGGCCAACATGGGCTTTGTGAGAGAGAGAGAGGAGGGGCCATAGGGCTGCCCCCCCTTGGGAGTTTGAATTGGACAAGGAGGGGGGCGGCGCCCCCTCTTTCCCTCCCTCTGCCCCTCTCTTTCCTTTCCCCTCCTTCTTCCTAGTTGGACTAGGAAAGGGGGAGTCCTACTCCTACTAGGAGGAGGACTCCTCCCTCTCCTTGGCGCGCACCAAGGCCGGTCGGCCTCCCCCTTTCTCCTTTATATATGGGGGCACGGGGGCACCCTAGAACACACAAGTTGATTGTTTCCAGCCGTGTGCGGTGCCCCCCTCCACCATAATCCACCTTGGTCATATCGTAGCGGTGCTTAGGCGAAGCCCTGTTCCGGTAGCATCATCATCACCATCATCACACCGTCATGCTGTTGAAGCTCTCCCTCGACACTCTGCTGGATCATGAGTTCGTGGGACGTCACCGAGATGAACGTGTGCAGATCGCGGAGGTGCCGTACTTTCGGTACTAGGATCGGTTGATCAAGAAGGCGCACGACTACATCAACCGCATTGTCATAATGCTTCCGCTTACGGTCTACGAGGGTACGTAGACAACACTCTCCCCTCTCGTTGCTATGCTTCACCATGATCTTGCGTGTGCGTAGGAATTTTTTTGAAATTACTGCGTTCCCAACAGTGGCATCCGAGCCAGGTTTATGCGTAGATGTTATATGCACAAGTAGAACACAAAGAAGTTGTGGGCGTGGGTATAAACATATTTCTTGCCGTCACTAGTTGATTCTTGATTTGGCAGTATTGTTGGATGAAGCGGCCTAGACCGACATTACGCGTACGCTTACGTGAGACTGGTTCTACCGACGTGCTTTGCACACAGGTGGCTGGTGGGTGTCAGTTTCTCCAACTTTAGTTGAATCGGATTCAATGAACATGGTTCTTTCTGAAGATCAAAAAGCAATCACTATATCGCGTTGTGGTTTTTGATGCGTAGGTAAGAACGGTTCTTGCTCAGCCCGTGGCAGCCACATAAAACTTGCAACAATGAAGTAGAGGACATCTAACTTGTTTTTGCAGGGCATGTTGTGATGTGATATGGTCAAGACATGATGCTAAATTTTATTGTATGAGATGATCATGTTTTGTAACGGAGTTATCGGCAACTCGTAGGAGCCATATGGTTGTCGTTTTATTTTATGAAATGTAATCGCCATGTAATTGCTTTACTTTATTACTAAGCGGTAGCGATAGTCATAGAAGCAATAGTTGGCGAGACAACAATGATGCTTCGATGGAGATCAAGGTCTCAATCCGGAGACGATGGTGATCATGGCGGTGCTTTGGAGATGGAGATCAAAGGCACAAGATTATGATGGCCATATCATATCACTTATATTGATTGCATGTGATGTTTATCCTTTATGCATCTTATTTTGCTTAGTTTGACGGTAGCATTATAAGATGATCTCTCACAAAATTTGAAGGTATAAGTGTTCTCCCTGAGTATGCACCGTTGCTACAGTTCGTCGTGCCGAGACACCACGTGATGATCGGGTGTGATAAGGTCTATGTTCACATACAACGGGTGCAAGCTAGTTTTGCACACCCACAATACTCAGGTTAAACTTGACGAGCCTAGCATATGCAGATATGGCCTCAGAACACTGAGACTGAAAAGTCTAGCGTGAATCATATAGTAGATATGATCAACATAGTGATGTTCACCATTAAAAACTACTCCATCTCACGTGATGATCGGACATGGTTTAGTTGATATGGATCACGTGATCACTTAGATGATTAGAGAGATATCTATTTAAGTGGGAGTTCTTAAGTAATTTGATTAATTGAACTTTAATTTATCATGAGCTTAGTACCTGATAGTATTTTGCAGGTCTATGTTGTTGTAGATAGATGGTCCGTGCTATTGTTCCGTTGAATTTTAATGCGTTCCTAGAGAAAGCTAAGTTGAAAGATGATGGTAGCAACTACATGGACTGGGTCCGTAACTTGAGGATTATCCTCATTGCTGCACAGAAGAATTACGTCCTGGAAGCACCGCTAGGTGACAAACCCACTGCAGGAGCAACGCCAGATGTTGTGAACACCTGGCAGAGCAAAGCCGATGACTACTCGACAGTTCAGTGTGTCATGCTTTACGGCTTAGAACAGGGACTTCAACGATGTTTTGAATGTCATGGAGCATATGAGATGTTCCAGGAGTTGAAGTTAATATTTCAAGAAAATGCCCGGATTGGTACATATGAAGTCTCCAATAAGTTCTACAGCTGCAAAATGGAGGAGAATAGTTCTGTCAGTGAACATATACTCAGAATGTTTGGGTACCACAACCACTTGACTCAGCTGGGAGTTAATCTTCCTAATGATAGTGTCATTGACAGAGTTCTTCAATCACTACCACCAAGCTACAAGAGCTTCGTGATGAACTATAATATGCAAGGGATGGATAAGACGATTCCTAAGCTCTTCGCAATGCTAAAGGCTGCGGAGGTAGAAATCAAGAAGGAGCATCAAGTGTTGATGGTCAACAAGACCACCAGTTTCAAGAAAAAGGGTAAAGGGAAGAAGGGGAACTTCAAGAAGAACAGCAAGCCAGTTGCTGCTCAAGTGAAGAAACCCAAGTCTGGAACTAAGCCTGAGACTGAGTGCTTCTACTACAAAAGGACTGGTCACTGGAAGCGGAACTGCCCCATGTATTTGGCGGAGAAGAAGGATGGCAAAGTGAAAGGTATATTTGATATACATGTTATTGATGTGTACCTTACTAATGCTCGCAGTAGTGCCTGGGTATTTGATACTGGTTCAGTTGCTAACATTTGCAACTCGAAACAGGGGCTACAGATTAAGCGATGATTGGCTAAGGACGAGGTGACGATGTGTGTGGGAAATGGTTCCAAAGTCGATGTGATTGCCGTCGGCACGCTACCTCTACATCTACCTTCGGGATTAGTTTTAGACCTAAATAATTGTTATTTGGTGCCAGCGTTGAGCGTGAACATTATATCTGGATCTTGTTTGATCCGAGACGGTTATTCATTTAAATCAGAAAATAATGGTTGTTCTATTTATATGAGTAGTATCTTTTATGGTAATGCACCCCTGATGAGTGTTCTATTTTTACTAAACCTTGATAGTAGTGATACACATGTTCATAGTATTGAAGCCAAAAGATGCAGAGTTGATAATGATAGTGAAACTTATTTGTGGCACTGTAGTTTAGGTCATATTGGTGTAAAGCGCATGAAGAAACTCCATTCTGATCGACTTCTGGAATTACTTAATTATGAATCACTTGGTACTTGCGAACCATGCCTCATGGGCAAGATGACTAAAACTCCGTTCTCCGGAACAATGGAGTGAGCAACAGAGTTGTTGGAAATCATACATACTGATGTATGTGGTCCAATGAACATTGAAGCTCCCGCGGATATTGTTATTTTCTCACCTTCACAGATGATTTGAGCAGATATGGGTATATCTACTTAATGAAACATAAGTCTGAAACATTTGAAAAGGTTAAAGAATTTCAGAGTGAAGTGGAAAATCATCATAACAAGAAAATCAAGTTTCTGCGATCTGATCGTGGAGGTGAATATTTGAGTTATGAGTTTGGACTTCATTTTAAACAATGCGGAATCGTTCCGCAACTCATGCCACCTGGAACACCACAGCGTAATGGTGTGTCCGAACGTCGTAATCGTACTTTACTAGATATGGTGCGATCTATGATGTCTCTCACTGATTTACCGCTATCGTTTTGGGGTTATGCTTTAGAGACAACTGCATTCACATGAAATAGGGCACCATCTAAATCCGTTGAGATGACGCCTTATGAAATGTGGTTTGGCAAGAAACCCAAGTTGTCATTTCTTAAAGTTTGGGGCTGCGATGCTTATCTGAAGAAACTTCAACCTGATAAGCTCGAACCCAAATTGGAGAAATGTGTCTTCATAGGATACCCAAAGGAGACTGTTGGGTACACCTTCTATCACAGATCCGAAGGCAAGATATTTGTTGCTAAGAATGGATCCTTTCTAGAGAAGGAGGTTCTCTCAAAAGAAGTGAGTGGGAGGAAAGTAGAACTTGACGAGGTAATTGTACCTTCTCCCTTATTGGAAAGTAGTTCATCACTGAAATCAGTTCCAGTGGTTCCTACACCAGTAAGTGAGGAAGCTAATGATGATGATCATGAAACTTCTGGTCAATTCACTACTGAACCTCGTAGATCCACTAGAGTAAGATCCGCACTAGAGTGGTACGGTAATCCTGTTCTGGAAGTCATGTTACTTGACCATGACGAACCTATGAACTATGAGGAAGCGATGATGAGCCCAGATTCCGCAAAATTGCTTGAGGCCATGAAATCTGAGATGGGATCCATGTATGAGAACAAAGTGTGGACTTTGGTTGACTTGCCCGTTGATCGGCAGGCCATAGAGAATAAATGGATCTTCAAGAAGAAGACTGACGTTGATGGTAATATTACTGTCTGCAAAGCTCGACTTGTTGCAAAAGGTTTTCGACAAGTTCAAGAATATGACTACGATGAAGCCTTCTCACCCATAGCGATGCTTAAGTCCGTCCGAATCATGTTAGCAAATTTTGCATTTTTATGATTATGAAATTTATCAAATGGATGTAATGACTGCATTCCTGAATGGATTTGTGGAAGAAGAGTTGTATTTGATGCAACCTGATGGTTTTATCGATCCAAAGGATGCTAACAAAGTGTGCAAGCTCCAACAATCCATTTATGGACTGGTGCAAGCATCTCGGAGTTGGAATAAACGTTTTGATAGTGTGATCAAAGCATATGGTTTTATAGAAACTTTTGGAGAAGCCTGTATTTACAAGAAAGTGAGTGGGAGCTCTATAGCATTTCTAATATTATATATGGATTACATATTGTTGATTGGAAATGATATAGAATTTCTGGATAGCATAAAAGGATACTGGAATAAGAGTTTTTCGATGAAAGATCTCGGTGAAGCTGCATATATATTAGGCATCAAGATCTATAGAGATAGATCAAGACGCTTAATTGGACTTTCACAAAGCACATACCTTGATAAAGTTTTGAATAAGTTCAAAATGGATCAAGCAAAGAAAGGGTTCTTGCCTGTATTACAAGGTGTGAAGTTGAGTTAGACCCAATGCCCGACCACTGTCGAGGATAGAGAGAAAATGAAAGGTGTTCCCTATGCTTCAGCCATAGGCTCTATCATGTATGAAATGCTGTGTACCAGACCTGATGTGTGCCTTGCTATCAGTTTAGCAGGGAGGTACCAAAGTAATCCAAGAGTGGATCACTGGACAGCGGTCAAGAACATCTTGAAATACCTGAAAAGTACTAAGGATATGTTTCTCGTTTATGGAGGTGACAAAGAGCTTTGACACTGATCCGGATGACTCTAAGTCACAAACCGGATACGTATTTATATTGAACGGTGGAGCTGTCACTTGGTGCAGTTCTAAACAAAGCGTCGTGGTGGGATCTACTTGTGAAGCGAAGTACATAGCTACTTCGGAAGCAGCAAAAGAAGGAGTCTGGATGAATGAGTTCATATCCGATCTAGGTGTCATACCTTGTGCATCGGGTCTAATGAAAATCTTTTGTGACAATACTGGTGCAATTGCCTTGGCAAAGTAATCCAGATTTCACAAGAGAACCAAGCACATCAAGAGATGCTTCAGTTCCATCCGCGATCAAGTCAAGGAGGGAGACATAGAGATTTGCAAGATACATATGGATCTGAATGTTGCAGACCCATTGACTAAGCATCTCTCACGAGCAAAACATGATCAACACCAAGACTCCATGGGTGTTAGAATCATTACTGTGTAATCTAGATTATTGACTCTAGTGCAAGTGGGAGACTGAAGGAAATATGCCCTAGAGGAAATAATAAAGTTGTTATTTATATATCCTTATATCATGATAAATGTTTATTATTCATGATAGAATTGTATTAATTGGAAACTTAGTACATGTGTGAATACATAGACAAACAAAGTGTCACTAGTATGCCTCTACTTGACAAGCTCGTTGAATCAAAGATGGTTAATTTTCCTAGCCATAGACATGAGTTGTCATTTGTCAGATATGGGGTTCCGGCAAACTCTTAAGGTTTGAACACTGGGGTGCGCGTGAAGTCTTTCCCTCCTACCGATCTATGCACTAGCTCGCTAAGATCTTGTGGACGAACTCGACGAACTCACAACACATACAGACACGGGGTTTATACTGGTTCGGGCCACCGTTGTGGTGTAATACCCTACTCCAGTGTGGTGTTGGTGGATTGCCTCTTGGGCTGATGATGAACAATACAAGGGAAGAACAGCCTCCTGAGGTTGAGGTGTTCTTGTGCTTTCGGACTTGTGTGTATCTCTAGGTCTGATTATATCTCTCCTCTCTACTGTGGTGGCTAGTCCTATTTATAGAGGCCCTGGTTCTCTTCCCAAATATCGAGCAGAAAGGGAGCCAACAATGGCGGGCAAATTTGAAGAGGGATAGCTAGTACGAGCCATCTGACAAAAGAAGTCTTCGCCTGCACAAAGCTCTGGTGGTGACACCGTCTTGGGCTCCACGATGACCTCCGTTTTGCAGTCCATGGTCTTGCTCTTGTTGCACCGAAATGACAACCTTTGCCTGATGCCTTGGTACTCCGCGGCTGCGCTTGCCTCCTTTGCACCAAAGAGGAAACAAGGATTCTGCGTGCGCTGGCGCCCGCCTGGTGTCGATCGTCATGGCTTACGTCACGAGAGCCTCATGAGGTTTGCCCTGCCTTGACATCTCCGCCCCTCGCGAGCCTGCCTGACTAGGCCGCTCGGGAGGAGGTCTTGCGTCGTCCACCTCGCGAGGCTTGTTCCCTCGCGAGGGTCTTGGATGCTTTGTTGATGAAGATGGGCCATACGGCCTGCTGCTTGGCCATGCCGTGGGCCGCAGGCAGGTCTGGGGACCCCCGTTCCTAGAACGCTGATAGTAGCCCCCGGGCCCAAGGTGCGCGCGGGCTTGGCTTTGCGGTGAAGCCAAGGGTCAAGTTCGGAGCACCACGGGCCCCAAAAGCCCGCGACCTCGGTTGACATGTGGTGGTTGATTGGACGTGGGCATCTCCGCTTCCCCATGCTGCCCTTGAATTCGCCTGGCTATGCATCCCCGCTTCTTGCACAGTTATTCTTCCCTCTCCGCGCCCGACTCTTCCGATCTCCCTGCTCCTTCGACGTCCTGCTCCGCCTTCCCAATCCAACTTGCGCTCTGCCCGCTTAACCGCCATGGTGCCGGAATAGGCCGGGAAGGGGAAGAAACCCTTGTCCTCGCCAACTGCACCTCCATCCTTCGAGCCGGCGCTCGGCCGACCTCGGGTGCTCAACGACGAGGCCATGGGCAAGGTGCGCCCCATGCTCGCCTCTAGCTTCAACGAGTGGGGAGAGACGCCGGCCTGGCCTGTGTCTTGCTCCAGCATGGCTCGGGCAGTCATCGAGGTTCTGATCTTCATTGACGCCCTCTGGGCTGGCCTGCTTCCTTCCTTCTCCGCCTTGTTCAACGCGGTGCTCGAGCACTATCAGATCCACATGCTCCATCTCGACCCTCAATCTGTGATCCTTCTTGCCGTCTTTGCTTTCGTGTGTGAGGACATTGTGGGCATCACCCCCTCCGTAGCACTCCTCCGCCACTTCTTCTCGCTGCATCTCACCGGTGCTCGGCAGAGCTCAGGGTGTGTGGGCTTCCAGGTCGTGGCTGCGACAACAGGCATGGGGATCGTCTTCAAGCTCCCTTCATCCGCGAGCGAGTTCCACACACGTTGGGTGTTTGTTGATGCCGGCGTGCTCAACCCTCTGCTCCAAGCTCCGGTGGGGCTTGCCATTCCAAACTCCGACTGGGGCCATCAGAACCTCACGAGCCCTTGCCTTGCCCCCGTCTGGGCTAGGCTGAGGTGGTTGAAGGACCTTGGCGTGACTGCGTGCATGGTGGTGAGGGAGTTCGTCAGGCGTCGAGGTGCTCAGCTTCAGCGCCATTCTCGCCCGATGTGGGACTTGCTCAGCATACATGACAACATGAGGATTCAGGAGGAGGGGCTCCCTCTCGCTGCGTGGCAAATGGTGCTCACGGTCCTATGTGGTGTCCCTCTGCCGGACGAGATGCCCTGGAAAAGCTGCATGTTGTACCGCTGCAAGAACAAGGTCACCTTTGCCGCGAACATGCCTTCCTTTGATGAATGGGGGCTGAGGGAGTCCTTGATAAGGGGGTGTTCGGATAGCCGGACCGTACCTTCAGCCGGACTCCTGGACTATGAAGATACAAGATTGAAGACTTTGTCCCGTGTCCGGAAGGGACTTTCCTTGGCATAGAAGGCAAGCTTGGCGATACGGATATGTAGATCTCCTACCATTGTAACCGACTTTGTGTAACCCTAACCCTCTCCGGTGTCTATATAAACCAGAGGGGTTTAGTCAGTAGGACAACATACACAACAACAATCATACCATAGGCTAGCTTCTAGGGTCTAGCCTCTCTGATCTCGTGGTAGATCTACTCTTGTACTACCCATATCATCAATATTAATCAAGCAGGACGTAGGGTTTTACCTCCATCGAGAGGGCCCGAACCTGGGTAAAACTTCGTGTCCCTTGCCTCCTGTTACCATCCGGCCTAGACTCACAGTTCGGGACCCCCTACCCGAGATCCGCCGGTTTTGACATCGACATTGGTGCTTTCATTGAGAGTTCCTCTGTGTCGTCGCCATCAGGAAGGATGCCTCGCCTCGTCTTTAAAGACGGCACCGTTGCTAAGGGAGCTTTGGCTGTCAGCCAAACCCTCCGGCTAGGTGGTTTTCTTATGACCGCCTGTTCGGCTTCTGCGCTGACGATGACTTCTCGAGCTATCAAAAACAATCTTCATGTCAGCTCGGAACTCGCCGAGCAGTTAGATCCAATGGAGCTCTCCTCCATAAACGAGCTCTTGGATCACTTCGCCGCCCTGGGAGTCACTACGGATTACGACCAGATTGGGCCCAAACCCGATATGAGAGAGATTAACTCTCCCCAAGTCACCCATCACGTTGCCGTGGTAGAGGGACAGTGCGGCGACCCTTCATCTATCTTAAGGACTCGCTACATCCGGATTCACGACCCCTCCAAGACGGACACCCGCGGAGGGGAGGATATCACTCAAGACCTGAACTTAGAGTCAGGCGACGGGCTGGATTCATTGGACAACATCCAGGAATCCAAATTCTCGAGTTCGGAAATTCCTTGGCCTCTGAGACTCAGATGGGGTGAGGCTTCGGATTTAATTCCACCCACCCAACCCAACATAAGCGATCTATCCAAAATCAGGCAAGAGCCCGATGAAACAGTACATCATTACTGGGCCAGATTCCTCCTAGTTAAGAACAGGCTAAGGGACTGCCGCAAGGAAGACGCAATCTCAATCTTCTGCAATAATTGCACGGACAAGGGAATACTCAACGCCATAAGTCGCCGTGATATTACATGCTTCGCTAACTTGGCATCCATTGTACGAAAGTACTGTGCAATGGAAAGCGCCTAGAAAACCGAAATAAAATTTTGGGACAATCCGGCCCTGAATACAAACCCAGTCCGAAATAAAAGG
The DNA here is from genome assembly GCF_002162155.2 of Triticum dicoccoides. Taxonomy (NCBI): domain Eukaryota; kingdom Viridiplantae; phylum Streptophyta; class Magnoliopsida; order Poales; family Poaceae; genus Triticum; species Triticum dicoccoides. Next base: position 487,235,496 of record NC_041384.1, on the reverse strand, counting down.
GTGCATCATCACCAGACACCCGGGTCAAGCACAAAAAAGCAAAAACCCTCTACAGGGCATGGAACCGTACTGGAAGGATGGCTTAATGGACCCTGTAAAATTCACAGTGCAGAAGATGCCACACCAACTCACAGCCTTAGAGCATGTTGGATACTCCGGCAGGTGGCCAAAATTGGCGAAAATCTCCTAATTCCGGAGGCCACAGAAAGCCACCCCTGAGACACCAATACGGTCTTAACAGTCTTCGAGACTTTTGCATCAAATAATATGCAAAAAAGGACACTCCGCAGCCTTGCCGAAGTCTACCAAGTAGCAACAATAAACCCATGGAGTGACACGGCCATTACCTTTAACGCCAGTGATGAACCTAAATTCCGAACAGCTCGAGCACCAGCCGCATTGGTCCTCAGTCCAATAGTGGACGGCTTTCATCTTACCAAGGTACTCATGCACGGCGGCAGCGGATTGAACCTCATTTATGAGGAAACCCTTCAAAAATGGAAATAGACTCGAACCGCATTGAGCGAAGCAGCACAACCTTTAGAGGAATAATCCCCAGTCGGGAAGCGTGCTGTACAGGAAAAATCACACTAGATGTGGTGTTCGGCACGCCAGACAATTACAGGTCCGAAGAGATCACGTTCCATATGGCTCCGTTCAGCAGTGGTTATCACGCTCTGCTAGGGCGGGAAGCGTTTACAATCTTCCAAGCAATACCCCATTACGGGTACATGAAGCTCAAGATGCCCGGGCCTAACGGGATCATCACTCTCGCTAGTGATCCGGACATAGCCCTCCACGCCGAAAACAAGACAACCGCACTGGCCCTCGAGGCACTATCCGAAGCCCTAGCGGCTGAGGAACTGACTGCGCTGCGCTCTACCGTGAATAGGGATGATGTGGTACTCGACAAAAGATCCAAGTCCACCTCCTTTAAACTGGCGGACGAAATAGTTAAATTCCAAGTCCACCCAACGGAACCCAATAAAACAGCTTCCATTGGGGCACAGTTAAACCCCGATGTAGACGCCGCACTGCAAGAGTTCCTATGAGAGAACTGGGACATTTTTGCCTGGCACCCTTCAGACATGCCAGGAATCCCATGCAGGCTAGTCGAGCACAGCTTAAATATCCAAACAGGATTCAAACCTGTCAAACAGGCTCTTCGGTGTTTTTCCGAACCTAAGAGACATGCCATGGGAGAGGAGCTAGCAAAGCTATTGGAGGCCGGATTCATCAGAGATATAAAACATCCGGACTGGCTAGCAAACTTGGTGATGGTACCAAAGAAGGACAAATCCTGGCGCCTGTGTGTTGATTTTAAAGACCTTAACAAGGCTTGCCCAAAGGATCCCTTCCCCCTCCCCCGCATTGATCAAATTATCGACGCTACCGCAGGACACGATTCATTGTGTTTCCTCGACGCATATTCTGGCTACCATCAAATCAAGATGGCAGAACCAGACCAAGCCGCAACGGCATTTATCACACCATACGGCCCATTCTGCTTCAACACGATGCCCTTCGGGCTAAAAAATGCCGGTGCAACATATCAACGCATGATTCAGACATGTCTGGCAAGCCAGATCGGCAAAACAGTGGAGGCATATGTAGATGATGTGGTCGTCAGAAGAAGACATGTCGAATCTCTAGTAGACGACTTGAGGCTCACATTTGATAATCTCTGAACATATGACATCAAGCTCAACTCGGAAAAATGCGTTTTCGGCGTTCCAGCCGGAAAGCTCTTGGGCTTCATTGTATCCGGTAGAGGAACTGAAGCAAATCCAGCCAAGATCCGAGCTCTGTCGCAACTGGGTATCCCAAAGGACCTCAAACAAATACAAAAGTTAACCGGATGCGTGGCGGCTCTAAGACGCTTTATCTCCCGCTTGGGAGAAAAGGCCCTACCCCTTTACCGCCTCCTTCGGTGCACCCAACACTTCAAATGGATGGATGCAGCCACGGCCGGGCTCAACGAAATAAAAGCCATACTGGCAACAAACCCAGTCCTGGCCGCGCCAAACATTGGCGAAGCAATGCTATTATACATTGTAGCAACACATCAGGTTGTAAGCGCAGTGCTCGTCGTCGAACGAGAAGCGGACGTACACAAATTCCCCCTTCAAAAGCCGGTCTATTATGTGTCCACTGTCCTCACTCCCTGCAAATCACGGTACCCGCATTATCAAAAGATCGCGTACGCGGTATTCATGGCATCCTGGAAGCTACGACACTACTTTCAAGAGTGTTCAATAACAGTAGCCTAGGAAGTAACACTTAACGATATTATAAACAACCGTGACGCAATGGGCCGGATTGCAAAATGGGCCATTGAGCTCCTCCCGTTCGACATAACTTATAAGCCATGGCGAGCCATCAAGTCGCAAGTCTTGGCCGACTTCGTCGCAGAATGGACGGAGGCCGAACTCCCTAAAGAGTACGGCACATATTCAAATTGGATCATGAATTTCGACGGCTCCAAGATGTTGGCCGGACTGGGAGCTGGCGTCGTTTTGACGTCCCCCACAGGAGACACAGTTCAATACGTACTCCAGATTATGTACACGGACTCCAACAATGCAGCCGAATATGAGGCCCTTTTACATGGTCTCCCGATAGCAGTATCCATGGGCATTCAACGCCTAGAGGTGCGCCCGGACCCAATTGCACTGCCCGACACCGAACATTCTGAAACAATCGGAGGCTCTGCCAATGAAATAACACCTTCAGCCCACGTAATAATGGCCATCATCGCCCCGTGGAGAGAACGATTCCTCGCCTACCTTACTAGGCAGGAACTCCCCGAGGACCAAAATGAGGCACGCTGCATAGTGCGGCGATCCAAAGCCTACAGAGTCCACGAGGGAGAGCTTTATAAGAAAAGCACTACCGGAGTCCTTCAGAGGTGCATCTCCGAAGAGGAGGGGTAGAACCTCCTGGCTGAAATTCATGCCGGACTGGGCGGTCATCACGCTGCAGCTCGGTCCCTTGTAAGCAAGGCCTTCCGTACAGGCTTTTATTGGCCGACGGCCCGGGCAGACACTCAGGACTTAGTCCAACGATGCACCGGTTGCCAGCTCTTTGCAAACCAAAGCCATATGCCACCCACCGCCCTCCAAACTATCCCCATTACTTGGCCCTTTGTGGTCTGGGGGCTTGACATGGTTGGACCCCTTAAAGGTGGATCCCACAAGCAAAAATACTTACTGGTCATGGTGGATAAGTTCACCAAATGGATAGAAGCCAAGCCTGTTAAGACGGCTGAATCCGGACCGGTGATAGACTTTATATCCAGGGTTGTACACCATTACGGCGTCCCCCACAGCATCATCACTGATAACGACACGAACTTCACGGCTGACGAGGTAAAACTCTGGTGCAAAAACATGGGCATCAAGCTCGATTATGCTTCCGTCTATCACCCACAAACTAATGGCCATGTCGAACATGCAAATGGTCTTATCATGAGCGGCATCAAACCCAGATTAGTGCGTTCCCTCAAGGAATCTAACACGCACTGGGTAGAGGAGCTCGACTCCGTACTCTGGGGGCTGCGGACCATGCCGAATCGCACCACCGGATACACACCATTCTTTATGGTGTACGGCGCAGAGGCAGTTTTGCCTTGCGACGTAATTCATGACTCACCTCGAGTGCGCATGTACAAAGAAAGAGAAGCCGAGCTCGATCGGCAGGACAGCTTGGACGCATTGGAGGAGGAGCGTGACGTGGCAAAAGCCCGTTCCACATTCCATCAACAACAGGCTCAAAGATACCAAAGCAGAGAAGTACGGGCCAAAAATTACAACGTTGGCGAATTAGTTCTACGTCTACCGGACAAGAAAAAGGGCAAACTCAAGCCCAAGTGGGAAGGTCCCTTCATAATTTACCAAGTCCTGACTGGTGGAGCGTACCGCCTGCGGGATGCATCAGATAACTGACTCGAGCCGAACCCATGGAACACAGCCCGTCTTCGAAGATTCTATGCCTAGCGCCGGACTCTGTGTTCGTCTCCTTCCTCTGTCCATTTTTTATATATTTTCTGTCTTACATTTCTCTTCTTCTCTCTCTCTCTTCTATCCTTTAAAGGCTCATAAAGTGACGCGCTATCCACACTCATTAAACCTGGGGGCTTCTTTAAACAGAAGCTTATTCATACGGGCTTCATGCCCAACACATGTGTCACACTTCCGCAGGTACCTTTTATTCACCATTATATGCATCGATATGACTTAAGTTTTGGCCAAGCTGGGTTGCCTGGCTCCTGTGCTTACCCCTATGTTCCCGATTGTTCGGCTAGGTGGTAAAGGGAGCACCTCTGCGATTGTTACTGCCGGGTCAGCCGGACATGTACCTCAGATTGGGTGAAGCCGAAAGTTAGCGTTCTTAAGGGAATATTCGGTCGGTGAACTAAAGATGATCTTTTTTTTATCTATACACCCCCAGATGTTTTTCCCGCGTTTCTTTTCGCAACATGGACATGCACCTTAGGGCATGCCTCCCAGGGAAAGGAACCCCTAACGGAACTATTCTCCCTGGAAGATGTTTCTTACTAACCATGTAATATAACATAACTAGTCGGGCACTTGTCTGTTCACGCACTAATGACCCCTACGCCTGGTCTCCATGCATTCCCCGGTTCCTATATAACCGCATGGGAATTCGGACACACTCCGGACCGTCAGGTCCCGAGGCTGAAGCGAAAAGGTCGGCCATGACAAATGATCTACAATCCGGCTAGAAGGCATTATAAATGTCAATTAAATTACATAGTCATTTTGACTGATTGTATTCCTCCTCAATACCATCTAACGGGCTGTCTAATTTACTGTCCTGCTGGGAATACTTTGCGGCCAACTCTACTTGGCCATATACTAAGCTTACAGGGATCTCCTTCCCATCGGGCCCTACAGGACCGACCTAGGCCATGTGGTTGGGGTCAGCCTTTGCGTACCGCGTCTTCACCATAGCCCAGGCCTCCCTAGCGCCTTGACGGTAGGCCGATATCTTCCACAATCGGAAGCGCTGCCGTGCTCTCTTTAGCTTCTCCGCAAGCTCTCCAAGACCTTCGGGCATGGAGACGGATGGCCACAGGGCTTGGGCGACGCCTTGCATCGCCCGCTGAACTCGATCGAGCAGTTGCGAGAGCTCGCGAAGAAGGTCACCCGTAGAACCGGGCATCTCCTCTGCAGGACGACATGTTAGCACACCTACAGACATTGCTTTGTTAGTCGACTTCCCCGCCGAACTCTCTTTCAAAGGTTCGTGCAAGCACTTACTAAATATGCCGCGCCGAAGCCGCTGATTCTCCTTCACGGAGTCTGACAGCTGGGCACAAACATCTTTCAGCTCGACGCCCAGCTTGGTGTTGGCATCTTGGAGATGATTCTTCTCCCGCCTCACCTTTGTCAGCACCTTCTCACCAGCCCTTAGCTGGCGTAGGAGGTGTTGCCTTTCTAGATTCAATCCGGTGCCATCTGCAATTTAATTTGTCAGATTCGCACCCATGCCGTGCTTCGCAAAAATACTTATCTTTCGAAGTGTATATTACCAGAGGGAGTCTCCTTGGGCTCCCCTGCCACGGCTAGTGCGGCCTCAAGTTGGGCTTTGCACTCTTCCAGCTCCTTGGATAGTAGGGAATTCTTTTCTGTAAGAACCTGCATAACAAATGATCCTTAAATCAGTTATTCTAACTGTTTCAAGTCTCGGGGGCTACTGGTATATATATAATTACCAAAATTTTCTTACCCGTATGTCTTTTACATATTGCTCCGTGGCTCTGGCTAGACCATTTTGAGCGGCACGGAGGTACGCATCTCCCGACTTGAAGGCATCTAACGCCTCTTGGGAGAAATAAGCGTCGCGAAGAATTGTCCGGCAACGCCTGTGGTTCATGGCACTCTCCACCTCAGAGTTGGTGGCAGACAACCTGTCCACATCCTCCACTGGAGGAGCGTCCGGTGCGCGCCTTGTGTTCGGCTCCGCTTCCGGACCAAGCTTTGGAGCCTGGATGGTGGAGGCGTGATTGGCAGTCTCTCCAAATATAGTTCAGCGAGGTCTCTTTGTCCTCAAGAGAGCACAAGTGTTAATATGCCTCGAAGGTATAACACCTGGGATAAGGGGGCGCGTCATACCTTTGCGCTGGCGCCTCGGACCGGACTGCACCTCTTTTCTGCCCACGGGGCCCTGCGGCCCCTCATTGGCTTGTCGCCGCAGGTTCGGCCTCCCGTTTCTGGGAGGCCAGGATTAGCCCTGGGTAATCAGCCGTAATGGCCACCAAGGCATTGTCCTTGCTCAATTGATGGAACACTCCATCAATCAGCTCCACCGATAAGTCCGGATCCTCTTGAGAGGCCGGGTCGAGGCACCGTCCTAGGTCCTCGGGTTGTGGAGGAGGGCTGCTTATTTCTTTAACAGCCTGGCGCAGTTCCTGCGTTGAAATCACTAGATTGAATATTTAACAATAGGGATATAAAACGGATGGGAAAGATGTGACCACTCACCCAGCTTGGAGGATTGTACATCGAAAATCCACCCTTTGGGTCGACTCGGAGAAAATCCTCCTCTTCTACCTTGTATAAAGCGGACAAGGTCTTTATTAGAGCCGCAGCCGAATCCGGCCCCTTACGGCCGTAGCGGGCGGTGTCGTCCTCCCCGTTGAAGTCCCACATGGGGTGGCCTCTATACTATAGCGGCTGCACCCCTCGCATGATGCATGCGGCCATGACCCCGATCATGGTCAGTCCGGAATGAGCTAACAATCTTATCCGGCCCATCAGATAAATAACGTCCCTGTGACTTTCCCTCTGAGGGCTCCATGGACGGCAGCTTAGGCATTTCTTTAAGGGAGCACTGTCGAATTCAGGGAGGCCGATCCGGATAGGATCCGGCAGCGGGACGTCTTCTATATAAAACCATTCCGAGGGTCAGATATCCGGTCCCGGTGATGCGCCACACTTCGGCTCCGCCCACTTGATACATTGACCCCTTCTTGGAACGGGGCACGAGGCAGAATAGCTCTTTCCACAGCCCGAAATGAGCCTCAACACCCAAGAACAGCTCGCAGAGGGCTACAAAGCCTGCGATATGCAATACGGAGGCAGGTGTGAGATTATGTAGCTGGAGGCCGTAGAACTCCAGCAGCCCCCTGAGAAATGGATGGATTGGAAATCCGAGCCCCCTTATTAAATAAGGGACAAGGCACACCCGCTCTCCTTTGAAGGGATTAGGGGCACTCTCTGCTTGCTCTCCGCCGTTATAGACGGCAAGACCGGCTCGAACCGGGACCATATAGGCCAGGGGGAGAAATCCCTTGGTCTGGAGGGTCACTAGCTCGCTATTCGGGATGGAGCATCTATCCCAGTATCCAGGCTGAGGGCTGGAGGGCGAGAGGAGGAGTCGCGACGGCTGGCCATGGTGGAATGGACCTTTGTCGGATGCGCTCTGATGAACACTCGCGAAGGGGGAAGATGTGGTTTGGATCTAAATCCTCGTCCCCTTAAGTAGGGTAGGTCATTTACGCGGCTAGGGGTGTGAATGTAAAAACACTCAGACTTTTCATATTCGTTTGACACGTGGGAAGCAGCCATTATTGGGCGTAGAAGCCAAGGAGCACAACATCTACAAGAAACCGGACTTTATTCAACAGGTACACGGAATTTGGGGGAGAACCCGCCTTGCAATGCCGAAGACAATCCGCGCGCCGGACTCATCGTCATTGAAGCCTGGTTCGGGGGCTACTGAGGGAGTCCTGGATAAGGGGGTGTTCGGATAGCCGGACCGTACCTTCAGCCGGACTCCTGGACTATGAAGATACAAGATTGAAGACTCCGTCCCGTGTCTGGAAGGGACTTTCCTTGGCGTAGAAGGCAAGCTTGGCGATACGGATACGTAGATCTCCTACCATTGTAATCGACTTTGTGTAACCCTAACCCTCTCCGGTGTCTATATAAACCAGAGGGGTTTAGTCCGTAGGACAACATACACAACAACAATCATACCATAGGCTAGCTTCTAGGGTTTAGCCTCTCTGATCTCGTGGTAGATCTACTCTTGTACTACCCATATCATCAATATTAATCAAGCAGGATGTAGGGTTTTACCTCCATCAAGAGGGCCCGAACCTGGGTAAAACTTCGTGTCCCTTGCCTCCTGTTACCATCCGGCCTAGACGCACAGTTCGGGACCCCCTACCCGAGATCCGCCGGTTTTGACACCAACAGGGGCTGCGCCCAATTGGCTTGGTGGGGCCCCGCGAGAATCCCGTCATCGTGGTTCCCATCTTCGCCGCTGGTCCCGAGCTCGCCCCAGGTGACGGTGCGGGGGAGCGAGCGGCGATGGTGGCCGTCTGCTCAGATGTTGAGGAGCACACGCCGAGCGGTGATCCGGGGGCGTCGTCCTCGGGAGCTTGCGACGCCCCTCCTGAGGCGCCGGTTGCTGATGAGATGCGGCATGCGGCTCCCGAGGCCGAGGCTCCAGGAGCCTCGGGAGGTTGCAGCGAGAAAGAGCCAGGCTATTCGCTACTGCCGGGCTCCCCTGAAGCCATCCCTATTGGTTCTTCTTCGGCTCCGCTGCGCTCCGGCCGTCACGTCCAGCGCTTCGGTCACCTATGTGTGGACTTCGAAGAGCTCCACAAGAGGAAGGGATCCCCCGGAGGTAGCAACATCTTCGGGCCGTTAAAGCGACAGAAGTACGTCGCTATCGACGAGTAAGTACCTTATCTTGGTGATCTTCTATATGCCGCCCTCCTTTCCTGATGATTGCCCCCTCAGGTCCCCTTCTGCTAAGGACGCAAAATCTTCAGAGAAGTAGCTCCCTCTCGTCTCATCGCGCCCGCCAGGCTCCAGTGCTATAGGCTCGGACGCTCCTCACGGCGTGGGGTCAGCCAGGGCAGTTGGTCCGTCATCAAGGCGCCCCGAGCTTGCGCCTTCGCCGTCCTTTCTTCGCGGCCTTGCTCGGAGCGCAGCAGGCATGCCAATGGCTCCTCCCTTGGTCATAGTTGGTAGCTGGCTAGCCTCGATCCTGGAGTCATCTTCAAGCAGCGGGCCTTGTTCGGTTCGGGCCCCTCGCGAGGGTCAGCTGGCGCCTGGGGCCGCGCCAGCCCCCAGCCCCCAACCGGGAGGTGGTGTGCCACTTGATGCTCTACCCGCAGCCCCCGAGGTGGAGGACGAGGTGGGCCGAGCATTCAAGCTCGAGCGCGAGCACAACATGGTCCGCCACGAGCTCTTCCAGGAGGCGATGGGCGTGATGAACCGCCTTGGTGAAGAGCTTGCTAGTGTCGACTCGCATCTTGAGGCTGAATGTCTTCGATTGGTGGAGGAGCGGTGCAAGCTGCGAGTGGCCATCAACCTTGGTCGTTATCAATGCGACCTCGAGAACACGAAGGCCGAGGCATCCCTCAAGATTGCCAATGAGGCCCGCTCGCAAGCTTTGGAAGAAGCTCACGAGGCCGATCGCCGCCGTGAAGCTACTAAGGAGCGTGCGTGGGAGCTCCAGGCCTAGAGCGTGTCCCTTGAGCAGCAGGTCGAGGCGCGTGGGGCCGCCCTTGCGTCGATGAGGGGGACTCCTGCGGAGGAAGAGGAGGTCCGGCAGCGCGAGGAGACGCTGGCCCTGGAAGCCGTGGAGCGCAGCCTCGAGCTTGGGCGACTGGAGACGAGGGAGCGTCAAGTCGCTCAAGCTGAAGATGCTGTCGGGGCCCGCGAGGCCAGAGTCGAGGAGGAGATCAATTGCCGGGTGGCCGAGGTTTGCGTGGATCTGGAGGGCAGGTACGACTTGAAGCTGAAGCTCGCTGGTCAGGAGGGTGCGGGCAAGGCCGCCGCCCTCAGGCCCAGATTGGATGAGGCTGAGAGGTGTGCGGAGGCCACAGCTGCCGCCCAGGTTACGGCGCAGGAGGACTTGGCCTCCGCTTGCGCCGAGCTGTCTTCCCTCCGGAAATGAGTTGATGATGCCGAGGCCGTCGCACGGCGAAACAGGGAGGAAGTGCTTCAACACCGGACGCTGGAGCGCGAGCACGCTCCTATGCTTCAAGACCTTCAGAACAAGGCCAACACCGCCCTGGGTTACATCTGTGATGAGAACGCCCCGACCCCTCACTCAAGTGACTACGCCAGCCACCTGACCTTCTTCACCGAGGTGGTGACGCGCCTGGAGGCTCAATCTGCCAGAGCTTGGCAGCTTGTGGAGGAGAGGGGTCATGGCCCGCTTCAGCGCGCCTTCTCCCGCGTCTTCAGCCACCTTTTGAACGCCGACCCCAACTTCGACTTTGATGCTGCCATTGCCCCTGTACCCACGGCCATCCGGGGCGACCTGGCGCGTTGGGTAGAGGACCATGTCGACGCGTTGGTCAGGGCCTTCACCTCGGAGAATGATGGGGTGGTGATCATCGCAGACGAAGGTGACGTGGTCAACGACGGCGATGGGGGCGTCGCTGATGGTGTCGACGATTCCGACGGAGATGATGATGATGCGAGTGACGCGTCCATGGACGATGCAGCGAGCGATATCTCTGACTGATCCCATATTCTCCTGTTATTTTATTCTGCACGCAAAACTCGAGTGTGGCCCTTGGAAAACTTGTAAGAGCATTTTGAGAGGGGGAGCCCATCGTGTAAGCAAATCATAGTTTTTACTTTCCTATGCGATGTGGGTATGTGTCCTCATGAGCTCATCAAGCCGGGGGTGAGTATACCGACGTGGTTTACCTTAGTCAGTGCCAACTTAGGGCTGGGTCATGAGGCGACGAGTTCCTGAGAATCCTGCGGAGCTTATCGCCCCGTTTGAGGGGGCCCCGCAAGGGGTGAGCACCAGGCGTAGTGCTAGCGCGTGCTTTGCGTGGTCCGGCTCGCGAGGAGCTTTGTGAGGGAAAGGCGATGGACATGAGTCCCAAACCAAAGAAGATCCAGAAGGCGAGAAATGACTCGAACGAGAAAAGGCACCTCCCACGCGCATCGATAAAAATTCAGCTTCAACTTAAGTCCAGAATCAGAAAGCGAAGCCACAGAAAGAGAGATCCTAAGCAAAAGGCCGCGTCCGGCACCTAGTCTAGTCATTGGGTCTTCAAGTCTTCTCACCAGCGCAGAGCTAAGTGCTGTCCACTAGGCGTGGGAGGGAGCCCCAGGGCCTAAGGCCGGCGCTCCTGAGACTCCCGGGTGTGTACAACCCCAACTCATTATTATGTGAGAGTGTCACGGCGGCGAGCTTCACAGGCACCGAGCCTTCTTCACAGGTACCGGCCTTGCTTCATATCGCCAGACGAGGGGCCCGCCTTGCGCCACCCTTGACCTCCTTTGAGCCGTCCGGAGACCAGGACGACACAAAGGAGGGAAAGAGGACGCCAGCGGTTCCCTCGGCGACCATGGGTCCTCTGCCGGGCGAAGGGTTGTTGAAGTCACCCCGGCAGAGGGCCTACCTCCGGGTGTCCCCTGGTTTCGCGTGCCTTGGGGAGGGGCCTTGCTCCTGGCTCCCTCTCGGCGGCCCCCAGCATGTCTCCCTTGTTGAAACGGGTGCCGCCGTGCCAGGGTCGCCGATCGATGCTGCAACCTGATTCATTTGCAGCCCATGGTTAGCATAAGCCTGTTCCTGAGAGGTTAGCGGTACCCTCTAGTTGCCGTCGCCGGCGCGATCACTGTCGTTCTCCGCTGGCTCTTGGAAGGCTCCGTCTCCTAGCGTGCCTTCTCCCCAATCTTCTCGAACGAATGAGCCGATGTCGTCCTCTGGTCCATACCCTTGGTCCATCATGCGGGGCACGTAGGCTTCCGGGGCCGTTACCCCGAACACCTCGCCGTGTTACCCCATGCTCCATGTTGCTCCGCCCATGATGGCGTCCTGGGGATGATAATATGGCATCCGGCCGGGACCATGGGGGGTGACACTTGCGCTCGTGCTTGTCGAGGGCGGCACGGGAGGGGGGGTGGTTGGAGCCCCCTATGCCGCCAGCCGTGGAAGCCCCCGGGCGTAGTCGATGGCGCGCAGATGTGGTGAGGCTCGCCGCGCGACCTTGCAGTAGCCTGTGGGGAGTCGATAGCAGAAGGGTGGCGCTACCGACGCCGCTGCGTCCAGCAGCTCAGCAACACGCTCAAGCAGCGTGTCCCGGCCGCTCTCCATCAGCCTGCATCGCAGCAGCTCCCTTGCCATTGTGAGTGACGCCCGCATGTTCGCTTGCTCCCGCCGTGAGTGCGGCGCTGTTGCTGCGGCGGGACTCGCTGCTCTCGCTGTGGCTCGTACTTGCCGTGGGGTGAGGGTGGATGATGCCTGGCCGCACTGTCCATGCCCGACGGAGTTTGGTGGCCCCCGCGCCGCTTGGGGTGCGGGGTCGAGACCTTCATGGGCAGGCGGCGCCGTCCGGGCCGGCCAGGCTGCCCAGCGGGCAGATCCGGCCCTTGGGTCACCAGACATTGTAGCCGATGAACGTCGGAGAGCTGATTGGCGGAGAAGAAGCTCCGGCACACCCCTACCTGGCGCACCAAATGTCAGATGTGGGGTTCCGGCAAACCCTTAAGGTTCGAACACTGGGGTGTGCGCGAAGTCTTTCCCTCCTACCGATCTACGCTCTAGCTCGCTAAGATCTTGCAGACGAACTCGACGAACTCACAACACAGACAGACACGGGGTTTATACTGGTTCGGGCCACCATTGTGGTGTAATACCCTACTCCAGTGTGGTGGTGCTGGATTGCCTCTTGGGCTGATGATGAACAGTACAAGAGAAGAACAGCCTCCCGAGGTTGAGGTGTTCTTGTGCTTTCAGACTTGTGTGTATCTCTGGGTCTGATGATATCTCTCCTCTCTACTGTGGTGGCTAGTCCTATTTATAGAGGCCCTGGTCCTCTTCCCAAATATTGAGCTGGAAGGGAGCCAACAACGGCGGGCAAATTTGAAGGGGGACAGCTAGTACGAGCCATCCTGACAAAAGTAGTCTTCGCCTGCACAAAGCTCTGGTGGTGACGCCGTCTTGGGCTCCATGATGACCTCCGTCTTGCAGTCCATGGTCTTGGTCTTGTTGCACCGAAATGGAAACCTTTGCCTAATGCCTCGGTACTCCGCGGCTGCGCTTGCCTCCTTTGCACCAAAGAGGAAACAAGGACGCTGCGCGCGCTGGCGCCCGCCTGGTGTCGATCGTCATGGCTTACGTCATGAGAGCCTCTTGAGGTTTGCCCTGCCTTGACATCTCCACCCCTCGCGAACCTGCCTGACTAGGCCGCTCGGGAGGATGTCTTGTGTCGTCCGCCTCGCGAGGCTTGGACCCTCGCGAGGGTCTTGGATGCTTTGTTGATGAAGATGGGACATATGGCCTGCTGCTTGGCCACACCGTGGGCCGCAGGCAGGCAGGTCTGGGGACCCCCGTTCCCAGAACACCGACATCATTTGATTAATGAGATCACATCATTAGAGAATGATGTGATTGACTTGACCCATTCCGTTAGCTTAGCATGATGATCATTTAGTTTGATGCTATTGCTTTCTCCATAACTTATACACGTTCCTATGACTATGAGATCATGCAACTCCCAAATACCAGAGGAACACTTTGTATGCTACCAAACGTCACAACGTAATTGGGTGATTATAAAGGTGCTCTACAGGTGTCTCCGATGGTGTTTGTTGAGTTGGCATAGATCGAGATTAGGATTTGCACTCCGATTGTCGGAGAGGTATCTCTGTGCCCTCTCGGTAATGCCCATCAATATAAGCCTTGCAAGCAATGTGACTAATGAGTTAGTTGTGGGATGATGTATTATAGAACGAGTAAAGAGACTTGCCGGTAACAAGATTGAACTAGGTATTGAGATATCGACGATCGAATCTCGGGCAAGTAACATACCGATGACAAAGGGAACAACATATATCGTTACGCGGTTTGGCCGATAAAGATCTTCGTAGAATATGTGGGAGCCAATATGAACATCCAGGTTCAGCTATTGGTTATTGACCGGAGACGTGTCTCGGTAATGTCTACATAGTTTTCGAACCCGCAGGGTCTGCATGCTTAACGTTCGGTGACGATCTGTATTATGAGTTTATGTGTTTTGATGTACCGAAGGTAGTACGGAGTCCCAGATGTGATCACGGATAGACGATGAGTCTCGAAATGGTCGAGACATAAAGATTGATATATTGGATGACTATATTCGGACACCGAATGAGTTCCGGGGGTCACCGGATAATTATTGGAGTGCCGGGGGGTTATCGGAACCCCCAGGGGAACTAATGGGCCAACATGGGCCTTTGAAAAAGAGAGATGAGGGGCCATAGGGCTGGCCGCCCCCCATTGGAAGTCCAGATTGGACAAGGAGGGGGGCACCCCCTCTTTCCCTCCCTCTCTCCCTCTCTTTCCGTTCCCCTCCTTCTTCCTAGTTGGACTAGGAAAGTAGGAGTCCTACTTCTACTAGGAGGAGGACTCCTCCCTCTCCTTGGCGCGCCCCAAGGCTGGCCGGCCTCCCCCTAGCTCCTTTATATATAGGGGCTGGGGGTGAGGAAGTCCTGGACTGAGGGGTCCTCGGGCGTCCAGCCTGTTACCATGGGCCGGAGTGATGGGCTGTGAAGATACGAAGACTGAAGGCTGCACCCGTGTCCGGATGGGACCCTCCTTGGCGTGGATGGCAAGCTTGGCGATAGAATATGTGGATTCCCTTCTTTGTAACCGACCTTGTGTAACCCTAGATTCTCCCGGTGTCTACATAAACCGGAGGACTTAGTCCGGATAGGATATACTCAATACCGTAGTCATACAGGCTAGACTTCTAGGGTTTAGGGAGGGAAACTCTTGTAACCCCCATACTCATCAATATTAATCTAGCAGGATGTAGGGTTTTACCTCCATTGAGAGGGCCCGAACCTGGGTAAACATTGTGTTCCCCGTCTCCTGTTACCATCAATCCTAGACGCACAGTTCGGGACCCCCTACCCGAGATCCGCCGGTTTTGACACCGACATTGGTGCTTTCATTGAGAGTTCCACTGTGATGTCTCCAAAAGGTTTGATGGCCCCTTCGATCGTCAATAATGACGCGGTCTGCTGAGGAACTTTCCTCCTCGGACAGATCTTCGTGTTCGGCGGCTTCACACTGCGGGCCAACTCATTTGGCCATCTGGAGCAGATCGAAAGCTATGCCCCTGGCCATCAGGTCAGATTCGGGAACTTGAACTACGTCACGGACATCCGTGGAGACTTGATCTTCGCCGGATTCGAGACCGCGGTAGCTGCTCCCGGTCACCCCGATGATCATGACCTAAATCTATCATCGGGCCACATCTAGGAGATCGCTCCTGTAACCGCTCTGGCCCTAGAGCCGGAGCAGGCCGCACCATCCAAAGATGGGAGGATTAACCCCACCACAGAGGCCGCATATTCCACGACGTTGGAGCCACACATGGACTTGATCTCACCCGATGCCTATGCCACCGGAACGTCGGACTCATCTCCGGCCGTAAGTTCCGAACCACGTGAGCCCGCGGACGCCGAGCTTGATCGTTTATCGATCTTCGAATTTAGCGCCGCAGACATCTTCCAGCACTCACCTTTGGGTGATGTGCTAAACTCATTAAAAAATCTGTCTTTGGCAGAGAATTCTCAGCTGAACTATATCCGACTCGAACTAGGGGCTGACGATGGAGAATTTTTCTTCCCACCCGCCACCCACTTCATAGCCACGGTCGAGGATTTGACCGACGAACTTGATTACGACTCCGAGGACATCGACGGTATGGACGACGATGCCGGAGAAGAAGAGGCCCAGAACCCGCCATTCACTGGGTGCTGGACGACCACTTCCTCGTATGAAGTATACATGGTGGGTGCACCAAAGGAGAACAACGGCGACAACAAGGAAGACCCAGTTGAGGATAAACCTTCCGAAATACAGTCCAAGCGCCGGCGTCAGCGGTGCTGCTCCAAGTCACGCTGCAGTAAAGACAGCAACACCGGCACAGAAGAAGATGACACTCCGGAAGGTGCCGGAAACAACGAAGACCCCCGTCGATACAACAAACGAGCAAGATAAACGGGAGGATGGGCAGGTTAGCCCTGTTAAACATGCCACGCACGAAGATTCCGAGGACGACAATTACCTTCCGCTCTCCGAGGATGAGGTGAGCCTCGGCACCGAAGATTTCATCGTTCCCGAGGAGCCTCTCAAGCAGGAACGCTTCAAGCGCCATCTAATAGCCACTGCAAGGAGCCTGAAAAAGAAGCAGCAGCAGCTTCAAGCTGACCAAGATCTGCTCAATGATAAATGGACTAATGTCCTAGAAGCCGAAGAATACGGTCTCAAGCGCCCAACCAAAAGTTACCCAAAGCACAAATTGCTACCTCAGTTTGATGAGGAGGCGCCGGAGTATGTACCACCATCGTACAATGTGGCTGACCGACCACCACGTGGTCGGGACAAAACGGCAACTCACGCCGAACACCAACCCGCCCCGCCTCATCACTCAAGCAGAGGTAAACTAGCCCACGGCCATACATATGACCTCCGGCAGAACCTGAACAATAAAGCATGACATTCTAGATCAATCTATGGATCGTGAGGACGCACCTCGACACATGACGGCGGCCACCTATTCGGACGTGACAAACCCAGTCATACGCGGGCTGAACACAGCAGACGGACTCCACCAGAGCTACGTCACAATACGGCTCGGCATAGAGGCCCAGCACACCCTCATTGCTTCACTTATGAGGTTCTGGATCATGAATTCTCAGAAGGGTTCAAACCCGTGAATATAGAATCATACGATGGAACCACGGACCCCGCGGTGTGGATCGAGGACTTCATTCTCCACATCCATATGGCCCGCGGAGATGACCGCCACGCAATCAAATACCTCCCTCTAAAACTCAAGGGGCCAGCTCGACATTGGCTAAACAGTCTGCCTGAAAATTCCATTGGCAGCTTGGAGGACTTGGAAGAGGCTTTCATCGACAATTTCCAAGGTACATATGTTCGACCTCCAGACACTGATGACTTAAGCCATATAATCCAGCAGCCCGGAGAGTCCGCCAGGAAATTCTGGACAAGGTTCCTAACTAAAAAGAACCAAATCATTGACTGTCCAGATGCTGAGGTTCTAGCATCTTTCAAAAATAGCATCCGTGATGAATGGCTCGCTCGCCACCTCGTCCAAGAAAATCCAAAATCCATGGCGGCCCTCACGACACTCATGACCCACTTTTGTGCGGGCGAGGACAGTTGGTTGGCCGTAGCCAAAACAACGCAAGCGACGCCAGCACACCTGAAGGTAAAAATAACAAAGACAAGTCTCGACGCAACAGATACAAGCGTCGAAGCAACAGTGAAAACACCGAGGATATGGCGGTCAATGCCGGATTCAGTGGCTCTAAGTCCGGTCAGTGGAAGAAGCCATTCCAAAAGAACAATTCAGGCCCATCCAGCTTGGACCGCATACTCGATCGTCCGTGCCAGATTCATGGCACCCCGGATAAGCCACCCGATCATACAAACAGAGAATGCTGGGTTTTCAGACAGGCTGGCAAATTAAACATCGTGAACAGGGAAAAGGGATCGCAAAGCGAGGACGATGACGAAGAGCCACAACAACCGAACACAGGGACGCCCCAGAATTTTTTCCCTTAGAAATTCTTCTCATTCCCACGTTGATTCTGACTCTGTGTGATGCTCCCACTGAACTTTGTAAAACTTCCTTACTTTACTGCGAGTGACTCTTTCCATCTGATCCAAAATTCTAATTGGTCTCTCTTCATATGTTAAATCCCTTGCCAACTCTATTTCAGTCATAGCAGTCTTTTTCTCAGGCGGTGATATGCATCGCCTCAACTGGGAGACATGAAACACGTTGTGCACGTCTGACAATTCAGGGGGTAGTTCCAACTGATATGCAACAGTGCCCACTCGGGACATGACTGGAAATGGACCAATAAATCTAGGTGCCAACTTCCCATGAGTCTGAAATCTCTTGACTCCTTTCATAGGAGTGACTCGGAGGTATACGTGCTCTCCGTGTTCAAAATTGATTTGTCAGTGCTTTACATCATAATAACTCTTCTGTCAAGATTTGGCCAATTGCAATCTGTCCCTGATCTCCTTAACTTGTTTCTCAGCCTCCATCATGAGATATGTTCCGAAGATACGGCTATCTCCAGTTTGAGACCAATTTAATAGAGTGCGATACTTACGGCCATACAAAGCTTCGTACGGTGACATCTTTAGACTCGTCTGGAAGCTGTTGTTATAAGAAAACTCGGCATACGGCAAACAGTCTTCCCATTTAGGACCGAGGGACAAAACACAGGCTCGCAACATATCTTCGAGTATTTGGTTTACCCGCTCTGTCTGTCCATCAGCCTGAGGATGATAAGCGGTATTGTATTTCAATGTTGTCCCCAAGGCTTGATGGAGACGTGACCAAAAAGCGGGGGCAAAAAGTGAACCTCGGTCAGAAGCGATGGTTTGGGGTACTCCATGCAGACTGACTATCCTGGATACATACAGTTGTGTGAGTTGGTCTGCTCGATATGTGGTTCTGATCGGGATAAAGTGAGCAACCTTGGTAGGTGTCCACTATGACCCATATTGCATCATTGCCTCGCTGAGTCTTAGGTAGTCCTGTTATGAAATCCATGCAGATATCATCCCATTTCCATTGTGAGACTGGCAGTGGTTGGAGAAGTCCGGCTGGCTTCTAATGCTCTACCTTTACTTTGTTGCATATGTCGCAACATGCCACAAAATAGGCAATATCTTTCTTCATACCATCCCACCAAAATATTTGTTAGAGGTCTTCATACATTTTTGTACCTCCAGGGTGAATAGAATATGAGGATTCGTGTGCTTCCGTCAGGATTTTCTTCTTTAAGTCCGCCTGATTGGGTACACCAATCCTTCCACGGAAATGGAGAGTACCGAATTTATCCTTCGAGAAGTCTGGAGTCTGTCCTCCCATCGTACTCTTGACACATTTCTGCAGATCGATGTCAGCTGGCTGGGCCTTGCGGATTTCTTCCTCAAGTGTGGGGGCAACTTCCAAAATATTAGAAAGGCCAGCATCAACTATGACCAGGTTGAGCTGAGCGATCTCCTCTTGAAGTTCAGGAGGCAAGGATTCCAGTATGACATTTAGGCTGACAGGCTTTCGACTGAGCGCATCGGCGACCACGTTGGCCTTACCCGGGTGGTAGTTGTAACACCCTAGATGCGACTATATCTCCCACGTGTCGAGGCACGACTTAGAGGCATAATCGCATTGAAGGCATATGTCGCAGGATAGGCAATCTTCACAACATCCCATGTAATATAGATAATAAAAGGGGAGATAACATAGTTGGCTTACACTCGCCATGTCAATCAAGTACATAAATAACATTACATCATCCAAACACTCATGGCCCGACTACGGCGCCAAAATAAAAGATAACCCAACATGCGACACGATCCCGATCACCCCCAACTGGGCACCACTACTGATCATCAGGAAAGGAAACATAGTAACGTTGAGAGTCCTCGTCGAACTCCCACTTGAGCTCGAGCACGTCACCTGGAGCGGAATCATCAGGCCCTGCATCTGGTGTAATAGTAATCTGTGAGCCACAGGGACTCAGCAATCTCGCACCCTCGCGATCAAGACTATTTAAGCTTATAGGTAAGGCAAGGTAAAATATGTGGAGCTGCAGCAAGCGACTAGCAAAATATGGTCGCTAACTTATTCGCAAAAGAGAGCGAGAAGAGGAAGCAAAGCGCGAGCGAGAATCTAGAGAACAACCTGCGCAAACATTACTCCAACACCGTGTCCACTTCCCGGACTCTGCCGAGAAGAGGCCATCACGGCAACACACTCAGTTGATTCATTTTAATTAAGTTAAGGTTCAAGTTATCTACAACCGGACATTAACAAATTCCCATCTGCCCATAACCGCGGGCACGGCTTTCAAAAGTTCAAATCCCTGCAGGGGAGTCCCAACTTAGCCCATGACAAGCTCTCACGGTCAACGAAGGAATAGACCTCCTCCCAAGACGTTCCGATCAGACTCGGTATCTCGGTTATTCAAGACACTTCGACAGGTTAAAACAAGACCAGCAACACCGCCCGAATGTGCCGACAAATCCCGATAGGAGCTGCACATATCTCGTTCTCAGGGCACACTCAGATTGTCCAAACTTCCGGTAGGCCAGCCCAGAGTTGCCCCTGGTGGCCACCGGCGGCTGACGAGGTGGACCAACACTCAGAGGAGCACTGGCCCGGGGGGGTTTAAAATAAGATGACCCTCAGGCTCTGGAAACCCAAGGGAAAAAGAGGCTAGGTGGCAAATGGTAAAACCAAGGTTGGGCATTGCTGGAAAAGCTTTAATCAAGGCGAACTATCAAGGGGTTCCCATTATAACCCAACCGCGTAAGGAACGCAAAATCCGGGAACATAACACCGATATGACGGAAACTAGGGCGGCAAGAGTGGAACAAAACACTAGGCGAGAGGCCGAGCCTTCCACCCTTTACCAAGTATATAGATGCATTAAGATAACAAGGCAATATAATGATATCCCAACAAGTAAATAAATGTTCCAACAAGGAACAGCCTCCAATCTTCACCTGCAACTAGCAACGCTATAAGAGGGGCTGAGCAAAGCGGTAACATAGCCAATCAACGGTTTGCTAGGACATGGTGGGTTAGAGGTTTGACATGGCAATTTGGGAGGCTTGAAAGCAAGTGGTAGACATCATAGCATTGGCATAGCAAAAGAGCGAGCAATCTAGCATAGCAAAGATAGTAGTGATTTCGAGGGTATGATCATCTTGCCTGCAAAGTTGTCAGAGTTGACTGAATCCTCGAAAGCAAACTCAACGGGCTCCTCGTTAGTGAACTCGTCTCCCGGCTCTACCCAAACAAGACAAACAAGCAACAAGGACACAATCAACCACGTGCAAGGATCAAACAAGATGATGCAAAGATGATATGCTATGCGGGATGCGATGTGGGATGCATATGCAAGATGTGACAAGGAATGTATGACCCTGGCCTCAACATGGAAATCCAAGTGTGCCACTGGAAAGATGAGATGAAATCGCTTGAAAACGATATAAAGAACGTCGGAATCGGATTATGGTTTGGAAATGGCAAGCGATTCAAAAATGACAACGGTCTGCGATTTACAGCAAATAGCCATCTAAATGCAATGAGATGAACAAGCTACAACACCCAAACATGACAACAAAATCATGGCAGGGATGCATACAAGATGCTTAACAAAAGTCTAGCACTGAGCTACGGCCAATTCATCCATTAACAGGTTCAAACAAGCATGGCAAAAATGCATATGGTAAACAGATCTCACACTTAGTGAAATTAACACTTGTCTGGAATTTCAGATCAGATAGCACTCTTCGGAGCAACAATACTACATGCTACATGACCTGAACATGGCAAAGTAAAGCATGGCATGGAGCTACTCAAAGAGCTTAACAAAAGTCCCTTAGTGACCTTGAGCCAAAAGGGATCAGAAAATACAATTGCAAGCATGTGAACATAGCAAAAACATAATCAGATCACAGACTTAGAGAAAACTGGAGCATGCTGAAAACAAAAATCAAGTAGGCATGTTTACGAGCTCGATGCACTCACTACAGAGCATGTCATGACCATATAAGCATACACCCATCAAGAATACACAAAATGCAAGCTAGACATGGCAAGAACAATAACATGGCATGCACGGATCAACTACAACATCATCGGCAAAATTGCAAACAAGTTGACAATCTGCCCAGATTCACAAAGTAGCAAAAGTAGAGCTCGATTGACTCAAGCTAGGGTGCTCCATAATTGCAAGCACAGACATGGATGGATAGAGCACTACAAGATTAACAAAAATTCCTTACTGATCATCCTCAAAAGAGGCACGGATCACTAGGAAACAACATGAACATATGGCCATATGAGATAAACAGCTCAAGGACTTAGTGGAAATGCTAAGTCCCTAAAAACAGAATTACCAAGTGCACCACTTTGCAAGCTTGTGCTAGTCACCACACACATCACAAAAAAATACATGGGTTGCACCTTTGGAAAGATGACAAAACCCTTAACAAAACATATGTAGAACTCATGGGCATATCATGCACACAATAATCATGGTAAAAATGACAAAAAGCTAAATGGAGTAGCAGATCTGACAATTATCTCAAGTAGCCCTCTTCTAACAGAATTTCAGGCATCAAGATGAACTCAAATGAAAATGATGCAATGGAATTAAATGATGTACTCTCTGAGATGAACATTTTGATATGCTATATGCCAAAAACGGAGTTACGGATGCAAAGATACGGCACGATGAACATAGGCATATGGATTAGGGTTTCGGGCAAAAGTCAACCCGAATCTCAGATCTGGATCGGGCACGGATTACGAGGATCGCCGGAGGAGCACTGTAGCTGGCCGGAGCTTGTCGAGGACGTCGCCGGAGTTGGAGAGGAGACCGGAGCCGGGGCCTGATCCGGCGTGGGGGAGGCGGCGAGGCGGCACGGACGCCGAGGCGGCAACGGACGGC
>NC_041384.1:487202645-487212237 GCF_002162155.2 Triticum dicoccoides | reverse complement strand
GGCGGCGGGCGGCGACCGGCCGGCCGGCGGGCGGCGACCGGCCGGCCGGCGGGCGGCGGAGGTGCGGCGCGGGAGGAGGAGAAGGGTCGGGCGGCAGCGGAGGAGACACGGGCCACGGGGGCTCTCCTCGGGCCCGGCGGGCCGCGGGCGGTGGCGGCGGCAGCTAACCACGTGGCAGGCGGCGGTTGGCGGTGGCGGATCCGGACGCGTCCGGCTTCGTCCGGACGTGTCCGGCGGCGGCGGTGATGATTTTTAGGGTTTTAGACGAGGGGGATCCGGATTTTCGGGGAGAGACCTATTTATAGGCATAGAGGGAGCTAGGAAAGTCCAAATGAGGTGCGGTTTTCGGCCACGCGATCGTGATCGAACGCTCTAGATGATGGAGAGGTGTTTGGTGGGTTTTGACCCAAATTGGAGGGGTGTTGGGCTACAACACACACGAGGCCTTTTCGGTCCCTCGGTTAACCGTTGGAGTATCAAACGAAGTCCAAATGGCACGAAACTTGACAGGCGGTCTACCGGTACTAAACCAAGGCCGCTTGGCAAGTCTCGGTCCAATCCGGAAATCTTTAATCCCCACACACGAAAGAAAGGTAGAAATGACCACCGGAGGAGAACGAAGCGCCAGAATGCAAAACGGACAACGGGGAAAATGCTCGAATGCATGAGATGAACACGTATGCAAATGCAACGCACATGATGACATGATATGAGATGCATGACAACGACAACAAAGCACATAGACAAAGACCCGAACCCGAGAAAATAAAATAACTTAACGCCAGAAACGGCAAGAGTTGGAGTACAAATTTGGAAAGTTACATCCGGGGTGTTACAACACTCCACCACTACGAAAGGATCTCGTCCCGAGATCTAGGACTGAAAGAACGTCGGGTACTCAAAAAGGAGGTGATCCTCGCGTTCCCAGGTAGCTTCACGGTCTGAATGGTGTGACCACTTGACTTTGAGAAATTTGATTGACTTGTTGCGAGTCTTGCGTTCAGTCTCTTCAAGAATAGCAACTGTGTGCTCACGATAGGAGAGATCTTCTTGGAGCTCAATGTCCTCGAAGTTGACTGTGCGGTGAGGAGTCTTGAAGCACTTTCGGATCTGAGAGACATGGAACACATCATGAACATTTGCAAAGTTTGAAGGAAGCTCAAGTTGATAGGCGAGGTCGCCTCTCTTGCTGACAATCTTGAAAGGTCCCACGTATCTAGGGGCAAGCTTCCCTTTGATACCGAAGCGACGAGTACCTTTCATAGGAGAGATGCGGAGGTAAACATGATCTCCGATCTCGAAAGCCAAATCATGGTGCTTACTATCATAGTAGATCTTCTGACGGGATTGGGCTGCTTTAAGGTTATCACGAATGACTTTGCACATTTCCTCTGCCTCTGTGATTAAGTCATTACCCAAAAGCTGACGTTCACCGGTTTCTGACCAGTTGAGAGGGGTACGACATTTCCTGCCATACAGAATTTCAAATGGGGCCTTGCCCGAACTTGCTTGAAAACTGTTGTTGTAGGAGAATTCAGCATAAGGAAGACAATCCTCCCACTTCATGCCGAAGGAGATCACACAAGCCCTGAGCATATCTTCAAGAATCTGGTAGACACGCTCGACTTGACCGCTAGTTTGAGGATGGAAAGCTGTGCTGAAGCGGATGTTGGTGCCCTTGGCCTTCTGAAAAGAATCCCAAAACTTCGAGGTAAAGATGTTGCCACGGTCTGAAGAGATCACTTGTGGAATACCGTGCAGAGAGACAATTCGAGAGGTATAGAGTTCCGCCAATTGAGCTACAGTGATCGACTCTTTGATATGCAGAAAATGAGCCACTTTAGTGAGTTTGTCGATGACAACAAATATAGCATCATTGCCATGCTTGGACTTTGGAAACCCAGTCACGAAGTCCATCTCAATGTGGTCAAACTTCCATTCTGGAATGGCAAGAGGTTGGAGGAGACCAGCTAACCTTTGGTGTTCTGCCTTCACTCTTCTGCACACATCACATTCATTCATGAATTGAGCAATCTCACGCTTCATTCGAGTCCACCAATAAGCCTGCTTAAGGTCCTGATACATCTTCGTACTCCCAGGGTGGATGGAGAGGAGAGAATTGTGAGCCTCGTTCATGATCACTTTACGGAGGTCACCTTTGGGTACAACAATACGATCCTCGAAGAAGAGAGTGTCCTTGTCATCAAGGCGGTAGCACTTGTACTTGGGTTGACTCTTGGCAATCCCAATCTTCACCTTTTTCACCATAGCATCAAGAAGCTGGGCTTGGCGAATCTGGTCTTCCAAGGTAGGAGAGACTTGAAGGTTGGCGAGGAAACCTTGAGGAACAACTTGTGGATTAAGTTTGCGGAAAGCTTCACAAAGCTCGGGTTGATAAGGCTTGAGAATCAGACTGTTGCAGTAAGCTTTCCTGCTCAAAGCGTCGGCAATCACATTGGCCTTGCCTGGAGTATACTCGATACTCGGATTATACTCTTGAATCATTTCGACCCATCGAGTTTGCCTGAGGTTGAGATTAGGCTGAGTGAAGATGTACTTGAGACTCTTGTGATCAGTGAAAATGTCCACTTTTCTTCCCAATAAGAGATGTCTCCAAGTCAAAAGAGCATGCACAACTGCCGCCAACTCGAGATCATGAGTGGGGTAGTTCTTCTCATTAGGCTTCAATTGGCGAGAGGTATAAGCAACAAATTTCTTCTCTTGCATCAATACTGCGCCAATACCTTGGAGAGAGGCATCACAAAAGACCTCGTATGGCTTGGATTCATCAGGCGGAGTCAGAACTGGAGCAGTGATCAATTTCTCTTTCAAAGTGTTGAAAGCAATGTCGCACTCCGGAGACCAAACGTACTTGACGTGCTTCTGAAGAAGATTTGGGAGAGGCTTCGCGATCTTAGAAAAGTTTTCAACGAATCTTCGATAATAGCTAGCGAGACCGAGGAAGCTACGGAGTTGCTTCACATTCTGAGGAGGTTCCCAATTCACAATTGCAGACACCTTCTCAGGATTCACGGCAATGCCCTTGGCAGAGATGATATGACCAAGATAAAGAACCTCATCGAGCCAAAATTCACACTTGGAGAACTTGGCATAGAACTGATGTTCCCTGAGCTTATCAAGAACCAAACGCAAGTGCTTGGCATGATCTTCCTTGTTCTTCGAGAAAACCAGAATGTCGTCGAGATAGACCAAAACGAAGTCATTGGTGTAGGCGTTGAAGATGAAGTTCATCATGCGAGAGAACGTCGGAGGAGCGTTGACGAGGCCAAAAGACATGACAGTGTATTCATATGAACCATAGCTTGTCCTGAAAGCCGTCTTGGGAATATCTTGCTCACGGATTCGAATCTGATGATAACCCATACGGAGATCAAGCTTGGATTATACTTAGGCACCTTTGAGTTGTTCGAATAGCTCGTTGATGTTGGGAAGTGGGTATTTGTTCTTGATGGTCTTCTTGTTAAATGGACGGTAATCAACACAAAGTCGGTCCGTTCCATCCTTCTTCTTCACAAAAAGAACACCACAACCCCACGGAGAAGAACTAGGCCGGATGAGACCCATTTTCTCTTGAATATAAAGTTGCTTCTTCAGCTCCTTCAACTCTTCAGGTCCGAGCTTGTAAGGACGTTTGCACACAGGTTCCGTGCCGGGCTCAAGATCAATAACGAATTCAACTGGCCGGTGCGGAGGCATTCCTGGAAGCTCTTCTGGAAAGACGTCTTGATATTCGCAAACGACTGGAATTTGCGAGATAGCATCCAGTTCACCCTTCTCATTGAGAGAAAACAGACGGATGGTATTATCCCGAGCGGCAAAGACAATTACATCCTCAGACGAATGAGTCAATTGAATCTGCCTGGCTGCACAATCAAGCTGAGCCTTGTGCTTAGAAAGCCAATCCATCCCGAGAATAAGATCAATATCCGAGTTACCAAGAACCATTGGAGAAGCCAGAAACTTGAAATCATCCATCATGATAGAAACATCCGGAATCTCGTGATTAGCGAGCAAACATTTACCCGGAGATACAACTGCTAACGGTTTATGCATAACTTGGGAAGTCAACTCATGCTTAGATGCAAAAGGTTTCGAGATGAAGCAATGCGATGCACCAGTGTCAAACAAAACTTTTGCAGGAACATCGTTAACAGGAAGGTTACCCATGATGACATCTGACAAGTCCTCTACCTGAGCTGCATTCAGCAAATTGACCTTGGCGTGCTTGGGGTTATGCTTGACCACAGCTGTACTTGCCGATCTGACCGAAGGAGGAGGAGGAAGACGCCTCTGGTTGAAACACTTGTTGGCATAGTGACCCTTCTGTTGGCACTTGTTGCACATGACCTCTGAAAGCGGACGGTGATACGGAGCACTCGATCTTGGAGCTTGAGACGAAGTCTTGTTCTGAAAGCCAGGGTTGGGTGGGTGGGAAGATCCACTACCACCTTTGCTCTTCTGCTGATACGGCTGACGGAACGGAGGAGGAGGAAGCCAATACTTCTGCTGCTTGGCCACTTGAGTAGAGGAAGAAGGAGTAACATCTCTGACTCGCTTCTTGGAAGCATCACACCTCAATTGAGCAGCCTCTTGCTTCAGTGCCATGTTGTAGAACTCATCGTACCTCAAGGGCTCAAAGAGGACAAGAGCTAGCTGAATTTCTTCTGAGACCACCCCTGAACTGATATATCATGCTCTTCTCATCAGGTACGTCCTGCTTAGCAAAGCGGGCAAGCTTCTGGAACAACTTGTTGTAGTCATAGACAGACAAAGAGCCTTGCTTCAGGTTGCGGAATTCCTCATGCTTGCTTTCAACCACGCTCTAAGGAATGTGATGAGCTCGGAAATCTCGACGGAATTCATCCCAAGTGATAACACGTCCACCTCCGGAATCCTTGTACTGATCGAACCATTCTACAGCTTGATATTTGAGTTGGAAGGAAGCGAACTTGACGAAGTCCTCAGGCCTGACGTTACTGCACTCAAAATGCTTGCACAGATCCACAAGCCAATCATCAGCATCGGTTGCCTCAACACAATTGCTGAAAGTCTTTGGCCCATTAGCAAGGAACTGGTTGAGTGTAGCAAAGTGATTCTGATTGTTGCCTTGATTCCCTTGGTTGCCTTGATTGCGCTCTTGAAGAATTTGCATGATCAACTGTGTGTCTGCATTGGTTGCGGCCATCACAGCTTGCCATGCCTCCGGAGGAGGTGGAGGTGGTGGCGGATCAGGATTCGGAGTCGTGCGCGTTGGAGGAGCCATCCTGAAGAGGTTGACATCCATTAGCACATTGATAGACAAATATTGAAGCTGAATCCAACGGAATGAAAATTGCAACATATAGTCTTCGCATCCGAACAAAATGAACGAATGCATTCCTCTTGAAATGGTCACATATCCATAAATTGAGAAGCCACTTAGAATTAAGGTAGAGAAATAAATCAACAAGGTACGGATCAAGAACGAATAATCGGTAAGAAATCCCAATCTCAAACCAATATCCATGGAAGAAGAACTAGAGCTACAAGAATTCCCACCTGTGAAACTCCCGAACCTTTCCGGTTATGCAATCAGGTGTTGGGGATACAGGGGAAGCATAATATCTCACCCAAACTAGCAAATCCTACATCCAGCTGTATCCATCCTTCAACACATAACCAAGAAACCTTCGGAAACCATCTACCTCAACCTTCGAAAAGCATCTGTTATACAAGTTATGGCGATACTCCCGAACTCCCGCCCCAGTACTGGGTGGCGTCGAGGTTATCTCACCAACAAACTTCATAAAAGAGATTTTCGATGTCGGCGTACTAAACTCAGGTATTCCAGAACTGCAACGATAAAATTATGACGACAACACCTCAGAGCTCAACTCCCCGGGACACTTCCACAAAACCCCTGACAGGAGGCACCAAGACAATGTTCTCATCATAAAACCATCGGAACGATTCCAAGATACCCGCGTGATCCTAAATTTTTTTAGTGAAATTTGAGAAGAGAAGAGTCAAAACTCTACGTCAGGATGCCTTACATGAGCGATGAGGAGACTGGGAAGTAAAAATAATTCCTAAACTCTCCGATATATAATTCCTAAATGACTCACAACATTTTTCTAGACACAACTTGGCCGCTAATAATGATCAAGCAATGGGGCTCCTAAGGTCGGGGAAGGCTCTGATTACCAACTTGTAACACCCTCGATGCGACTATATCTCCCACGTGCCGAGGCACGACTTAGAGGCATAATCGCATTGAAGGCATATGCCGCAGGATAGGCAATCTTCACAACATCCCATGTAATACAGATAATAAAAGGGGAGATAACATAGTTGGCTTACACTCGCCACGTCAATCAAGTACATAAATAACATTACATCGTCCAAACACTCATGGCCCGACTACGGCGCCAAAATAAAAGATAACCCAACATGCGACACGGTCCCGATCACCCCCAACTGGGCACCACTACTGATCATAGGGAAAGGAAACATAGTAACGTTGAGAGTCCTCGTCGAACTCCCACTTGAGCTCGAGCGCGTCACCTGGAGCGGAATCATCAGACCCTGCATCTGGTGTAATAGTAATCTGTGAGCCACAGGGACTCAACAATCTCGCACCCTCACGATCAAGACTATTTAAGCTTATAGGTAAGGCAAGGTAAAATTGTGGAGCTGCAGCAAATGACTAGAAAAATATGGTGGCTAACTTATTCGCAAAAGAGAGCGAGAAGAGGAAGCAAAGCGCGAGCGAGAATCTAGAGAACAACCTGCGCAAACATTACTCCAACACCGTGTCCACTTCTCGGACTCCGCCGAGAAGAGGCCATCACGGCAACACACTCATTTGATTCATTTTAATTAAGTTAAGGTTCAAGTTATCTACAACCGGACATTAACAAATTCCCATCTGCCCATAACCGCGGGCACGGCTTTCGAAAGTTCAAATCCCTGCAGGGGAGTCCCAACTTAGCCCATGACAAGCTCTCACGGTCAGCGAAGGAATAGACCTCCTCCCAAGACGTTCCGATCAGACTCGGTATCTCGGTTATTCAAGACACTTCGACAGGTTAAAACAAGACCAGCAACACCGCCCGAATGTGCCGAAAAATCCCGATAGGAGCTGCACATATCTCGTTCTCAAGGCACACTCAGATTGTCCAAACTTCCGGTAGGCCAGCCCAGAGTTGCCCCTGGTGGCCACCGGCGGCTGACGAGGTGGACCAACACTCAGAGGAGCACTGGCCCGGGGGGGTTTAAAATAAGATGACCCTCAGGCTCTGGAAACCCAAGGGAAAAAGAGGCTAGGTGGCAAATGGTAAAATCAAGGTTGGGCATTGCTGGAAAAGCTTTAATCAAGGCGAACTATCAAGGGGTTCCCATTATAACCCAACCGCGTAAGGAACGCAAAATCCGGGAACATAACACCGATATGACGGAAACTAGGGCGGCAAGAGTGGAACAAAACACTAGGCGAGAGGCCGAGCCTTCCACCCTTTACCAAGTATATAGATGCATTAAGATAACAAGGCAATATAATGATATCCCAACAAGTAAATAAATGTTCCAACAAGGAACAGCCTCCAATCTTCACCTGCAACTAGCAACGCTATAAGAGGGGCTGAGCAAAGCGGTAACATAGCCAATCAACGGTTTGCTAGGACATGGTGGGTTAGAGGTTTGACATGGCAATTTGGGAGGCTTGAAAGCAAGTGGTAGACATCATAGCATTGGCATAGCAAAAGAGCGAGCAATCTAGCATAGCAAAGATAGTAGTGATTTCGAGGGTATGATCATCTTGCCTGCAAAGTTGTCAGAGTTGACTGAATCCTTGAAAGCAAACTCAACGGGCTCCTCGTTAGTGAACTCGTCTCCCGGCTCTACCCAAACAAGACAAACAAGCAACAAGGACACAATCAACCACGTGCAAGGATCAAACAAGATGATGCAAAGATGATATGCTATGCGGGATGCGATGTGGGATGCATATGCAAGATGTGACAAGGAATGTATGACCCTGGCCTCAACATGGAAATCCAAGTGTGCCACTGGAAAGATGAGATGAAATCGCTTGAAAACGATATAAAGAACGTCGGAATCGGATTATGGTTTGGAAATGGCAAGCGATTCAAAAATGACAACGGTCTGCGATTTACAGCAAATAGCCATCTAAATGCAATGAGATGAACAAGCTACAACACCCAAACATGACAACAAAATACATGGAAGGGATGCATACAAGATGCTTAACAAAAGTCTAGCACTGAGCTACGGCCAATTCATCCATTAACAGGTTCAAACAAGCATGGCAAAAATGCATATGGTAAACAGATCTCACACTTAGTGAAATTAACACTTGTCTGGAATTTCAGATCAGATAGCACTCTTCGGAGCAACAATACTACATGCTACAGGACCTGAACATGGCAAAGTAAAGCATGGCATGGAGCTACTCAAAGAGCTTAACAAAAGTCCCTTAGTGACCTTGAGCCAAAAGGGATCAGAAAATACAATTGCAAGCATGTGAACATAGCAAAAACATAATCAGATCACAAACTTAGAGAAAACTGGAGCATGCTGAAAACAAAAATCAAGTAGGCATGTTTACGAGCTCGATGCACTCACTACAGAGCATGTCATGACCATATAAGCATACACCCATCAAGAATACACAAAATGCAAGCTAGACATGGCAAGAACAATAACATGGCATGCACGGATCAACTACAACATCATCGGCAAAATTGCAAACAAGTTGATAATCTGCCCAGATTCACAAAGTAGCAAAAGTAGAGCTCGATTGACTCAAGCTAGGGTGCTCCATAATTGCAAGCACAGACATGGATGGATAGAGCACTACAAGATTAACAAAACTTCCTTACTAATCATCCTCAAAAGAGGCACAGATCACTAGGAAACAACATGAACATATGGCCATATGAGATAAACAGCTCAAGGACTTAGTGGAAATGCTAAGTCCCTGAAAACAGAATTACCAAGTGCACCACTTTGCAAGCTTGTGCTAGTCACCACACACATCACAAAAAAAATACATGGGTTGCACCTTTGGAAAGATGACAAAACCCTTAACAAAACATATGTAGAACTCATGGGCATATCATGCACGCAATAATCATGGTAAAAATGACAAAAAGCTAAATGGAGTAGCAGATCTGACAATTATCTCAAGTAGCCCTCTTCTAACAGCATTTCGGGCATCAAGATGAACTCAAATGAAAATGATGCAATGGAATGAAATGATGTACTCTCTGAGATGAACATTTTGATATGCTATATGCCAAAAACGGAGTTACGGATGCAAAGATACGGCACGATGAACATAGGCATATGAATTAGGGTTTCGGGCAAAAGTCAACCCGAATCTCAGATCTGGATCAGGCACGGATTACGAGGATCGCCGGAGGAGCACTGTAGCTGGCCGGAGCTTGTCGAGGACGTCGCTGGAGTTGGAGAGGAGACCGGAGCCGGGGCCGGATCCGGCGTGGGGGAGGCGGCGAGGCGGCACGGACGCCGAGGCGGCAACGGACGGCGTGGGCGGCGGGCGGCGACCAGC
>NC_041384.1:487133801-487202260 GCF_002162155.2 Triticum dicoccoides | reverse complement strand
CCCGGCGGGCCGCGGGCGGTGGCGGCGGCGGCTTGCCACGTGGCAGGCGGCGGTTGGCGGTGGCGGATCCGGACGCGTCCGGCTCCGTCCGGACGTGTCCGGCGGCGGCGGTGATGATTTTTAGGGTTTTAGACGAGGGGGATCCGGATTTTCGGGGAGAGACCTATTTATAGGCATAGAGGGAGCTAGGAAAGTCCAAATGAGGTGCGGTTTTCGGCCACGCGATCGTGATCGAACGCTCTAGATGATGGAGAGGTGTTTGGTGGGTTTTGGCCCAACTTGGAGGGGTGTTGGGCTACAACACACACGAGGCCTTTTCAGTCCCTCGGTTAACCGTTGGAGTATCAAACGAAGTCCAAATGGCACGAAACTTGACAGGCGGTCTACCGGTACTAAACCAAGGCCTCTTGGCAAGTCTCGGTCCAATCCGGAAATCTTTAATCCCCACACACGAAAGAAAGGTAGAAATGACCACCGGAGGAGAACGAAGCGCCAGAATGCAAAATGGACAACGGGGAAAATGCTCGAATGCATGAGATGAACACGTATGCAAATGCAACGCACATGATGACATGATATGAGATGCATGACAACGACAACAACACACGGTGACAAAGACCCGAACCTGAGAAAATAAAATAACTTAACGCCGGAAACGGCAAGAGTTGGAGTACAAATTGGGAAGGTTACATCCGGGGTGTTACAGTAGTTTATTCCCAAGATCATAATATCCTTAACCAACTCAAGCCACCTTCGTTGACGAAGATTTAAATCTGGCTGAGTAAATATATACTTGAGGCTTTTGTGATCGGTAAAAATTTGGCACCTCTTCCCGATGAGATAGTATCTCCAAATTTTTAGAGCATGAACCACCGCTGCCAATTCCAAATCATGAGTAGGATAATTTCCTTCATGGGGTCGTAGCTGTCGCGATGCATATGCTACTACCTTGCCATCTTGCATAAGTACGCATCCAAGTCCTTGTCTGGAGGCATCACAATACACATCAAAACTGCGGTAGATATCTGGAAGAGATAACACAGGTTCGGTCGTTAGCCATATCTTTAGATCATTAAAACTTTTCTCACAGTCCTTGGTCCATTCAAACTTCTTATCCTTTTTGAGCAGCTCCGTCATGGGCTTAGCAATCTCGGAAAACCATTCAATGAAATGACGATAATACCCGGCTAATCCAAGAAAACTCCGAATCTGTGATACGGTTGTGGGTGGCAACCAATCGTGCACATCCTTTACTTTGCTTGGGTCCACGGCTATACCTTCGGCAGATAGAACATGTCCAAGAAACCCAACTTGCTTGAGCCAAAACTCACACTTACTGAATTTGGCGTATAGCTGATGATCGCGGAGTCGTTGTAGCACTGCTTGGAGGTGATCCTTGTGATTTTCTTCACTCTTGGAGTAAATGAGTATGTCATCGATGCAGACTACCACGAATTTATCGAGGAAGTCCATGAATACTTTGTTCATCATATGCATGAAGAAGGCAGGGGCATTGGTGAGACCAAAGGACATAACTGTATATTCATAAAGACCGTACCGAGTAGT
The DNA here is from genome assembly GCF_002162155.2 of Triticum dicoccoides. Lineage (NCBI taxonomy): Eukaryota > Viridiplantae > Streptophyta > Magnoliopsida > Poales > Poaceae > Triticum > Triticum dicoccoides. The sequence goes on along the minus strand of NC_041384.1, from coordinate 487,200,694 downwards.
GAATGTGGTCTTAGGAATATCTTCCTTTTTAATCTTGAGTTGATGATACCCTGTCCTAAGATCAATCTTGGAGAATACTTTGGCCCCACTGAGCTGATCGAACAGATCATCAATCCTTGGCATTGGATATTTATTTTTGATGGTGACATCATTCAGATGACGGTAATCCACACACATGCGGAGGCTGCCATCCTTTTTGTCCATGAAAATTGCAGGTGATCCCCATGGTGAAGAGCTGGGACGGATATATCCTTTCTGGAGCATTTCATCAAGCTGTTTCTTTAGCTCGACTAATTCTGATGAGGGCATCCGGTAATACTTCTTGTATAACGATGCGGTTCCGGGCACAAGACCTGTTGCAAACTCAAGCTCGCGGTCGGGCATGCCTGGCAATTCTTCAGGAAATACATCCGGAAACTCACTGACCATAGGAATAAATTCCAATTCAGTCACAACGGTGAAAGCCATTTCTTTCTTGGGTATGCTTCTGCGAGCATATAATTTTGTAGTCTGCCCATTCTGACTGGTCAAAGTGACTTCGTGGTCGCGCAGTTTATGCAAACTTGATATTGGGTTAACCAATTCATACCCAATATAACATCCAACTTATCAGACTCAATGATTATCAAAGAAGTTGGAAAACAGACTCCGTTGATATTGATTTCCAGATTTCGGCAGACCAGATTGCTCCTGATTAATGATCCCGGGGTTTGTACCAGCATATTCTTGCCCAAAAGCGAACAAGGAAATTTTTTTGGGCAACAAAACTCCGAGAAATAAAAGAGTGGGAAGCCCCAGAGTCAAATAAAATTACTGCAGGTATGTTATTAACAGAAAACATACCAATGATGACTTCGGGGTTCTCTTGGGCTTCATCGGTGGAGAGGTGATGAATGTACCCAGTGAGGTTTTGCGGGGTCGGACATACTCCATATAATTGACTTGTGGCCTGAATAGAGCATTTGCCTTGCTGTTCTTGGGGCACTGTCTGGCATAATGTACGTTTTGCCCACAACTGAAGCAAGAATTGTTGCGCTGGCGCTCCTCGTGCGCTGGGTTGGTCACGACATTCTTGACTTGAGTGGTGGTCTTGTTAACATTCTGTTGCCAATTGGGCTTGTATTCCACCCGAGTCTGCTGCCAGGTACGAGCCTTTTGCACTAGTTGTCCATCCTTCTTTGGCTCAAACTTGTGCTTGTGGTCGTTGTTAGCAGGCCTATTATCTGATACAAGCTTGTGCTCCCTTTCAGCAATGAAAGCCTTGTTCACCAGAGTTTGGAAATCTGGAAAATCAAACATACTGAGAGTACACCGGAGTTGCGGATTTAATCCACCAAGAAATTTGTCAATCTTTCTTTCTTCGGTGGCCATGTCATAAAGGGAGTAACGGGCCAGATGATCGAATTTTTACAAATATTCACCCACAGACTGATTTCCTTGGATAAGTGCAAGAAATTCTCGTTGCTTAGTCTTCATAATTCTAGTAGGGATATGATAATTCTGGAACTGCTCCTTGAATTTTGACCAGGTGATTTCTTCATCAGCAGGCCACATGGCTTTTGCATTTTCCCACCATATGGCAGCAGCGCCTTCAAGATAATGAGTTGCAAATGGAACTTTATCATTTTCTTCAGTACGAGCAATCTCAAGCTTTTTCTCAATGGTGCGCAACCAATCGTCTGCATCCAAGGGATCAACAACGTGACTGAAACTAGGAGGCTTGGTCCTCTAAAAATCTAACAACTTGGAGTGGTGACCATATTGATTTCCATTCTGACCAACCATAGCTTGCACACTTCTTAATATTTCAATCAGATCATTATTCCGTCTTTCCTCAAACATTCGCAGAATTTGCTCGGTGGAGGGAGGATTTGGCGGTGGAGGCAGTGGTGGAACGTACGGCTCGGGAGAGTGTCCTGCCTGTCGTGCGGAACGACGAACAGGAGTTCCCTCACGAACGTTGCAACTCCTGCCTCCCCACGTCATCCTATTATGATTTTTCCCAATACAACACAACCGAGATGAGAAACATTCAAAATAAATTGGGGAAAAGCAAGCAACGAAAGCCCGAGAAAAACCAAAATGACGAAGAAAACACGGCGAATAAAATAGAATTCCAACATAATTATACATAGACTCATACATGAAAGATAACCAACATGCCAGGTTCAACTACTCTCATACAGACAACGAAACATCATGACTCGTACTACTACATCCGGACATCATCCCAACGACTGCGGATACTCAGAGGCTCTAATGCTCTGCTGGTGCCGCAGTGTCCTCTCCTGAAGCGGACTCGGATCCTGAACTGACGAGGTTAACGGAAACCTCCGGGTTAAAGGTAACACGACAACGCTGCCAAGAGGGCTCTCCCTCAGGGGCAGGTGGAGGATGAAACATCGGGGCTACAGGAGTAGTGAGAAGTGTAACCCACTCGGTAGGGGCACTGAGAGGGTTCACCGTCGAGGTGCCCGAGCTACTTGGGGGAGTAATCGGTGAAACAGGGGAACTAGAACTGGCTGAATATAAGGAGTAAATCCCAGAGAGGAGGGAGTAGTCGCAGATCTAGTAGTGACTAAAGCAGCGGCTAAAGCAGTGCAAGCACGAGTCAGCTCTCGAGCCAGCTTGTGGATCATAAGATAGCTAGCAGTGATATAACGAGCAAGATGGCTAAAAACACTATCAGACTCCGGATCAATGGTAGAGAAACGGACACGACCATTGTCGTGCAAGGAAGGATAGTAGTAGAAACCTGGGTGGTTCTGCATCCGGACCTTGTTGTAATGAAGCTTGACAAGGACCTCAAATGCAGCAAACTTGACAACCTGAGAAGCGGTAGAAGCGAAACCGCTCCGAGAGGTACGAGTGTAAGTGCTGGAATCGGAACTGGTGCGTAGAGTAACCAGTGCGTGATACTCATACACTGAGTCGGCTAGACGCTCCCGGTACACACGATAAACTGGGTCGTCACCAAGGGGGTACAGCCGATGCCACACGTTACGAAGAAGATGCGGCGATGTGTACGGCATCAGCTGCAACTAGCACGGATACAGCACCGGAGCCATCTACACTCACAACAATTAGTAGGTTAGCATAAAAATAAAATAGGTGCATGCAATGCAACAACCAGCTACAAATGCTACTGGCACTCAACTTAGACTCGTACCTACCGTCCAGTTAACACATCGAAGTCTAGTGTGGCCTACATTCAGCGCGGCTCTGATACCAAGTGTTGTGGCACCCCGGCTCAGAGTGACCGGTTTACCCTGCATTGCCAGCCCAGAGACCATGTCTTCTGGCAACACGCAACATCTTGGTACAGAAAGAAACCGCTTCATTGATGCTAGCGGATCATAGTTTATATTACAACATGTGTCGAGGCCAAGCGGCACACATGGTGTGGCTGCACAATATGTACATTATTTAGTGAACATAAAGGGGGCCTCGATCATAATAACTATGCGGCAGCGGAACAACGTCGTAGAGGAGACTCCATAGCACAGGGACACCGATGTGGACATGATCTAGATTCAAGCAGCACTCCTTTCCAACGAGACATTCCTGAAATCTGGCATGACACGCCAGGTCAGTACATTGAATGTACTTGCAAGCTCACAACAGGCATAATCATAATGACAAACAATATCATGATAATTAACCAATTAATAATGCAATAATGCTTCAACATGTTGTGATCGTGCTTTTGTGATAAAAGTCCCTCGGGACTGGCTTACCAACCATGATCGTTCTTGGATCACAACCATACCACCATCGTGGTCTTGACTAGAAGTATCTCATGATTGTTACGGCGATCACAAGCACGAGCAATACTTGGTCTCGAACATCTCGATGGCTGTCCAACATCATCAACAGTGCAAAGTTCATAACTTAATGTGCAAAATTTATTAAACGTTGACCCATGGTGTGACCTACTACGAGCGTGTCCATAACCGTGGACTCGGCTATCGATAGATTATTACACTCTGCAGAGGTATCCCACTGTACCCACACCACGAAACCCATGGCCTCGTACACCCATTCAGGTGGACCAACGTCATTCCGACGAAACCCCTCAATTGCATGTCACACTCCTGACCACTCCGACACAATTCCCACTGGCTAGTCCTGGGTGGCCCCGTGTCAACCAAAGACACAACGACCACCGTCGTGACCAAAACGATCCCACAAGGGGACCCGATACCATAATCTCAACAATGGGCACCCAAGGTTATGTCTGCTTACCGGGCTAGGGTAAGAATGCCCATAACCTTCCCTAGTTGGAGGCACCGACCAGAGGCATGACAACAGACGGAATCAATGCCTCCCATAAGGCAAATGTGGTTGCATTGGGAAAAACTTGATTCAATGGCACCATGACCCGGCCAACGTATATTCAAGTTGAGTTATATTCAGGTTCAACTTAAAGTAAAAATAACCGGTGTCATAGTATGCCATGAAATGCAATACTAACATATGCATCACATATTAACGGAAATGACTAAGTCAACTATATTCACACTAAGCATAAACATCAAAAACTCATGCCACTTTTCTGGTTAAAATAACCCTCACTTTACACAGAATATTTTCTAGCAAATTTTTATTATTTTACTCATGCAAGAAAATAACTTCAAGTAATTACTCATATGCATAACAATATTATTCTTTTATCGTCACAAATGAATCCTAGTTTCTTTACCAACTAAGTTAGTTTCAAACATTCTGTAAATCAAGCATATTAACTAAAACAAGTACTTAACAGAATATCAATAACATAATAGTTATTTAAATGCATAGTTTAACTCTTTCATTCAAGTAAGAAAATCATAAATATTGAAATGGAACCATGAAAATGTTGTTGTGGCTTGCCTTAGTGCAGATGAGGTTCACAAGCCTTCTGGTGATCCTCAAGACAAGCCTCACCCTCTGAAAATAATTTTAAACGCAAGAAGAAAATATCAAGAACCCTTCTGAAAATCACCAGAAATTCTAGACAGCTCAGAAAAATCTCATTTGTGGTGAGCTGTTAGATTTCTTTGCAAAGAACACAATGCAAAAAGAATCAATTCATTTGGACTTATGGTTGAAGAGTTATAGCTGTTTGAAGCTCTCTGGAAATTAATTGAATTTGAATTTAGATAAAACAAACTAGTGGGTGTCGTCGAAGGCGTAAAGCCTCGGGCGCCACCACTCGCACCGCTTCGCGTGCGTACTGAGTGGCTGACTAGCGGGACCCGCTAGTCAGGTGAGGTGGAGGGGGAGAAGGAAACAGAGGGGGTCGCGGCTTCGCCGGAGCTCACGCTAGTGAAGAGCCTCCTTGGCCAAAACGAGAGGGAGAGATCGAGAGAGGGGATCGAGGCGCACCTGCCCGTACCCGTAGCGTACCTAGGGGTGGCCAGACAGCGTCAGATTTGACCTCACAAGCGGAGGCAGAGAGCGGAGGTCGCCGGAGACAAAGACGACGGCAAACTGCAGCGACTCCAGGGGCTCCAAGTGGATGGAACGGCTTCACCGAAGAGCGGCGGAGGCTCTGGAAGGGTCGCCCAGGCCTGGGAGGGGCTGGAGCTACCGTGGAGACCCGAGAGGATCGCTGGCGAGCTCAAGCTCGGGGACGGCGGCCCGCAGCCTGCCCGGCCAGGCTACGGCTATCTACAGATTTGTGGAGTGTGTGGGAGTGGAGGATGGTGCTCGAGGAGGCTGGGGGTGGCTCCATTTATAGGCGAGCGACGAGGAGTGGATCGGGCTCCGCCGGCGACACCTGGACACTACGCCCGGCGACGAGCGGTGTCAGTGAGAGAAGTAGACAGCAACACAGCTCACACGGGGACTGTGGGCGAACGAAGACGAGCACAGGATCGAGGAGAAGGCGACGAGCACAGTGCGCACCGCACTGTTATGTTGGCCGGACCGCGCCCGTGCTCGCTGCGGCGAGCTCCGGTGTCGGCGAGTGCCAGGGGGAGTTAAGGGAGTTGAGACGAGGATGGTGGCGCGGTTTGGCACACCATGGCAGTCAGGGAAGCGAGCACGCGTGAAACAGAGTGCTCGGCGGCCTCAGAGCATGTCGACACGCAGGCTGGCATCGTGGACACGCGTGGTCACCACGTGAACTCTGCCCTCAGGCCGACCAACGTCCAATGATCATGTCTGGCTTGTTGTTCATGGTAGTTTTGAAGATTACCACGCTTTGGTTTGCACCAGATGTAGTAGAAAAGATTTCACACGGTTGATAAGTTTCTGATCGGTAACTTTGAGAGGTTATTGAGGTTAAATGGCTAGGAGTTGGAAGATGTGCTTTGGAGGCTAGCAATCATCTACTAAGGTGCTGATGCACAAGAAAAATTCAGGCACAATGGAGCAAGTAAAATGATAGTTGCTGTAGAAACCACCATTTCTGTCCAGAACAGAAAATATTTCTGTAGCAAAAATATTCCAAAAAGTGGTACAATACTTTTGCTCAGGAAGGTGCCCTAGGGTTTAGAGAATATTTGTGAATTTTCTCAGATTTTTGTGGGAAAGAAAAATTGGGGTTGCTTTGGAGCACATTGAACTAGCTAGGGTTTTGGAGGGGAAATGAATATTTTTCATTAAAGAAAAATATTCCAAATATTATTTTGGGTAGAACCAGAGAGTGAATGATGATTAGAGAGGGAAATTAGGCACTTGGGTGAAAGCCAAGGGTACGCAAGTGTTTAAGTCCATATGAAAAGATTCAAAAACTCCAAATTTGAAAATCAAACCAAATGAAAATCAAGCAAATAAAGGAGGGCAAAAACCAGGCTATCAGAATTCCTGAAGATCCATAACTCCGATTGGGTTGAAATTTGAACATGATTTTTATCCAGATATTAGCTTTCTTGCAGCGAAAGAAGGGCACCCGCCACCTTACGGGGTGTCCACCAGGGTCAGGGGCGCGCCCCCCTGCCTCGTGGCCCCCTCGGGCATCGTCTCGCGTTGATTCCACTTACCAAAATTCACATATATTGCAAAAAAATCTCCGTCAATTTTTATCCCGTTTGGACTCCGTTTAATATGGATTTTCTGCCAAACAAAAAACATGCAACAAACTGGAACTGGCACTGGGCACTGGATCAATATGTTAGTCCCAAAAATAGTAAAGGTTGCCAAAAGTATATGAAAGTTGTAGAATATTGGCATGGAACAATCAAAAATTATAGATACGACGGAGACGTATCAACATCCCCAAGCTTAATTCCTGCTCGTCCTCGAGTAGGTAAATGTTAAAAAAGATAATTTTTGATGTGGAATGCTACCTAGCATAATCTTGATCATGTAATCTAATCATGGCATGAATATTAAGACACAAGTGATTCAAAGCAATAGTCTATCATTTGACATTAAGACAATAATACTTCGAGCATACCAACCAAGCAATTATGTCTTCTCAAAATAACATAGCCAGAGAAAGCTCATCCCTACAAAATCATATAGTTTGGCTATGCTTCATCTTCGTCACAGAAAATTCTCCCATCATGCACAACCCCGATGACAAGCCAAGCAATTGTTTCATACTTTGGTATTTTCAACCTCCACGCAATACATGAGTGTGAGCCATGGACATAGCACTATAGGTGGAATAGAATATGATGGTGGAGGTGGTGTGGAGAAGACAAAAATGGGAGAAAGTCTCACATCGACGCGGCTAATCAACGGGATATAGAGATGCCCATCAATTGATGTCAATGTGAGGAGTAGGGATTGCCATGCAACAGAAGCACTAGAGCTATAAGTGTATGAAAGTTCAAATTGAAACTAAGTGGGTGTGCATCCAACTTGCTTGCTCATGAAGACCTAGGGCATTTGAGGAAGCCCATCGTTGGAATATACAAGCCAAGTTCTATAATGAAAATTCCCACTAGTATATGAAAGTGATAACTCAAGAGACTCTCTATATGAAGAACGTGGTGCTACTCTGAAGCACAAGTGTGGTAAAAGGATAGTAACATTGCCCCTTCTCTCTTTTTCTCTCGTTTTTTTTGTTTTTTTTCTCTTTTTCTCTTTTTTCGTCCGGAGTCTCATCCCGACTTGTGGGGGGAATCATAGTCTCCATCATCCTTTCCTCACTGGGGCAATGCTCTAATAATGACGATCATCACACTTTTATTTACTTACAACTCAATATTACAAGTCGATGCTAGAACAAAGATATGACTATATGAATGCCTCCGGCGGTGTACTGGGATGTGCAATTATCTAGCGTAGCAATGACATCAAAAAATGGACAAGCCATGAAAACATCATGCTAGCTATCTTATGATCATGCAAAGCAATATGACCATAAATGCTCAAGTCATGTATATGATGATGATGGAAGTTGCATGGCAATATATCTCGAAATGGCTATGGAAATGCCATGATAGGTAGGTATGGTGGCTGTTTTGAGGAAGATATAAGGAGGCTTATGTGTGATAGAGCATATCATATCATGGGGTTGGATGCACCGGAGAACTTTGCACCAACTCTCGAGGTGAGAAAGGGCAATGCACGGTACCGAAGAGGCTAGCAATGAAGGAAGGGTGAGAGTGCGTATAATCCATGGACTCAACATTAGTCATAAAGAACTCACATACTTATTGCAAAAATCTACAAGTCATCAAAACCAAGCACTACATGTATGCTCCTAGGGGGATAGATTGGTAGGAAAAGACCATCACTCGTCCCCGACCACCACTCATAAGGAAGACAATCAAAGAATCACCTCATGCTTCAAATTTGTTACACAACGGTTACCATGCGTGCATGCTACGGGACTTGCAAACCTCAACACAAGTATTCCTCAAATTCACAATTACCCACTAGCATGACTCTAATATCACCATCTTTCTATCGCAAAACTATTGCAAGGAATCAAACATATCATATTCAGTTATCTACATGTTTTATGTAGGATCTTATGACTAACCATGTGAATGACCAATTCCTGTCATCTCTCTAAATAGATATAAGTGAAGCAAGAGAGTTTAATTATTTATACAAAAGATATGCCCATTCTCTAGCAAATATAAGTGAAGCAAAAGAGCATTATACAAATGGCGGTTTTCTATGTGAAGAGAAACAGGCAACCCAAGCTTCAAATGATATAAGTGAAGCATATGAAGCATTCTATACAGCCATACTCAAAAGATATAAGTGAAGTGCAATGAGAATTCTATAAATCAAACATGTACTATCTATACCAGCATGGTGCATAAAAGAAAAGTGAAAACTAAATGCAAAAGACGCTCCAAGATTTGCACATATCGCATGAACGAAACGAATCCGAAAACATACCGATATTTGTTGAAGAAAGACGGGATGCCTTACGGGGCATCCCCAAGCTTAGACGCTTGAGTCTCCTTGAATATTTACTTGGGGTGCCTTTGGCATCCCCAAGCTTGAGCTCTTGCCTCTCCTACTTCTCCTCATATTGAGACCTCCTTGATCTTCGAACACTTCATCCACACAAAACTCAACAGAAAGTTCGGTAAGATCCGAAAGTATAATAAAGCAAATCACTACTCTAAGTATTGTTGCAAACCAATTCATTTTTTTGCATTGTAGCTACTGTAATATAACTTTCTCATGGCTTAATCCACTGATAGAAATTGATAGTTTCATCAAAACAAGCAAACTATGCATCAAAAACAGAATTTGTCTTAAACAGGACAGTCTGTAGTAATCTGAACATTCACCATACCTCTGGTACTCCAGAGATTATGAAAAAAATTAGGATAAAATAAAAATTTGTATAGAAAGACAGTGCAAAAAGTTTCAGAGCCGTTTGACGTTCCAGTAAAAAATGTAAAATCACGCACTACAGCCAGAGTTTCTGTCTTGCACCGCACAAACCAACAAGCAATGTAAACACCCTAAAGGCAAACTTTGGCACATTATTTTTATTTTTAAACTTTATAAAAGCACACAACAGAAATAAATGACTCTCTAAAACTTCTGGGTTGTCTCCCTGGCAGCGCTTTCTTTAAAGCCATTAAGCTAGGCATATAGTGCTGAAGTAATGGATCCACCTGAATCCCAAGGTATATCAAAGCCAATTTTAATTAACAATGATTTGTAATTTATTAGTGAGCACAAAGTAATGTATATCATGTAATTACAAAGTCTAACTCTCTTCCTATGCATCGGCATGCCATAAAAGAACAATTCATGCACACAAAGTAAAGGCCAATACATAGCATAAGCAGTTTCTTGCAATTTTATCGCGTGGGAAACATAGAGAGGTGGAGATATAGTTCCTCTCTCATAATAATTGCAAGTAGGAGCAGCAAGCACATGCATCTTATATCTATAAAATCATCATGTGTAGTAGTAAAACGCAACTCATCAATATAATCCTTAATAAGGGCAAACTTCTTTGATATAGTCTAGTCGGGAGAATTCAAAAAGATAATAGGACTATCATGTGTGGGTGCAATAGCAAAAATTTCATGTTTAACATAAGGAACTATAGAAAGTTCATCTCCATAAGCATAATTCATATTGGCATCTTGGCCGCAAGCATAGCAAGCATCATCAAAAAGGGATATTGTAAGTGCATCTAGTGCCACCCCTAGTTGGTTTTGGAGTATTGATGACAAACCTAGTTGAGGGACTAATGTGTTTGTGAGAATTGCAGGATAACACAGGTAGAAGTCCCTCATTGATTCGGTTTTCCTACCAGAGATGACCCCTAAAAATGTATGAAGACATTGATGTCAAAGATGGTATATGAAGATATTCACATTGAAGAATATGACAAGAGAAGACATTGCATGAAGCCTATGGAGCTCGAAGACTTAGATCTTTCGTAGTTCTTTTTATTCTTCTTTGTTGAGTCATAGGAACCACCGTACTGTTAAGTGGGGTCCAAGAGAACCAGTCAGAATGACTGAAGTGATGCTTAACCAAAACCTATGTCTTCGAGTGAAGACTATGAGAGCGAATCTTGTCTAGAGTCGGACAAGTCAGCTTTGCTTGTAGCCCAAGTAAAGTTGCCGTGTGAGTTCGAAATCTGACCGTTGGAACACGTGTCAGTTCCTTAGTGACCCAGGGTCATTTCGGACAAATCAGGTCGGGTTGCCTAGTGGCTATAAATAGCTCACCCCCTACAACCAAAAATGGTTGGCTGCTCAGAGTTAGTATACGGCTTTTGTCGTTTGAGAGCAACCCACCTCGAAGCTTTTGAGAGAGAATTCCTTGCGAGGATAAAGCCCTAACCACCCAGAGCCAAAGAGAATTAGGCATCACTTAAGTCTTCTTGTCTGTGTGATCTGAAGACTTATTACACTTGAGGACTGTGAATCCTCCAGCCGGTTAGGCGTCGCGTTCTGAGCATCCAAGAGACATTGTGGATTGCCGGTGAACGAAGTCTGTGAAGGTTTGGGATTCTACCTTGAAGACTTACCAGAGTGATTGGGCGAGGTCTGTGTGACCTTAGCTCAAGGGGAATACGGTGAGGACTGGGTGTCCTGAGCTGCGTGTTCAGGACTGGGTGTCCGGGACTGTGTGTCCTCGGGTTTAAATACCTAGCCGCCCTAACCAGACGTACAGTTGTCACAGCAACTAGAACTGGTCCAGCACATTATTGTCTTCAATGAGTCATTGGTTTCATCCTTCCCTTCTCTTTACGTACGGTTACTCCTTGTGAAGTCATTGTATGATTGCACTATCTTTTATCTTCACTGAGTGACTGCGTGTTCTGTTTGGCTTCATAATATCTTCCTACCTGATCCTTACTACATTGCTGCTATTAGTCATTGTGCTTTCACTCTATTGAATACTTGACTATGGCTTGCCTAGTGTAGTCTACCTTCCGCTGTAGGGTAATAGGTTTATTTCTATCGTTTGTCTTCATAACTTCCACGTTTTGAAGACTTTCATAAAAATCACCTATTCACCCCCCCTCTAGTCGATATAACGCACTTTCAATTGATATCAGAGCGAGGTACTCCCTTGTTCTGTGTGATTCAGTTTAACCACCTGGAGTTTTAGCTATGTCGACTGCAGGGATAATCAAAGTCTCCTTGTGTGCCCCATCTTCGATGGAACTGAATATCCCTACTGGAAGAATAAGATGCGCATGCATCTTGAAGCCATTGACATCGACCTATGGTATGTCGTCAAGAATGGCGTTCCCAAGGCTGGAGAAGGTGTCACTGCTGCTGACGTCAAGAAGTTCGTTTAACTGGACTCTACTGCCAAGAATATCATCTGTGGTCATCTGACCAAAGGACAGTATGGCCACGTGAGTGCTTTGGAAACATCTAAGCTAGTCTAGGACTGGCTCTCCAAAGTCAACGAAGGCGTCTCAACCCATAGAGATCAGAGAATCAGTGTCCTTCGCAACCTCTTCAACCGCTTCAAGAGAAATGACAATGAGAATGTCCAGCTCACATTTGATCGACTCACTGACATCACGAATGAGCTTCAAGCCCTTGGCGCTACTGAGATCACCAAGCATGAAGTTGTCAAGACACTACTGAGATCACTTGACAGTTCGTTTGACACCCTAGCCCTGATGATTCAAGAACGTCCTGATTTCAAGACACTCGATCCGTCTAACATACTTGAGAGGCTCAACACACATGAGTTTCAGCTTTCTGAGAAAAGAGATATCTACGGTCCAAACTATGGGCGAACTCGTGCCTTGAAGGCAAAAGCTGTCTCCTCATCTGAAGAAGAATCTGACAATAGTTCTGATGATCCTGAAGACATTGGAAGGGAACTTGCTATGCTTGTGAAGAAGTTCCAAAAATTCACTAAGAAGAAAGGATTCAGAAAGTCTTCTCGATCAAGCTCAAGGAATGATGAAGCTTCTGCTCATGAGTACAAGAAGAAAACATGTCACAAGTGCAAGAAACCTGGCCACTTCATCTCTGAGTGTCCGCAGTGGGACAATGAGAACAAAAAGAAGAAGAAGAGCAAGGAATATGACTCTGACGACAAGAAGAAGAATAAACACTCAAAGTCTTCTTCAGAGTCTTCATCACACAAGAAGAGCTCATCTAGCAAGGCACGTGCGTTTGTTGGCAAGGAAATGGATTAAGAGGAGGAGTCTGCTTCTGAGGAGGCGGAGGTCGAGTCTGAGGAGGAGTACGATTCTGGCGTCGCAAGTCTGGCTACAGCATACGTTGCCAAGTCCATCTTCAACACTGAAGACAATGACTTCATCACCGGCACCGATGCAAATGACAAGGACCACTCTGCTCCTACCTACTGCTTCATGGCACGCGGTGCCAAGGTAAACACACGCACTACTCACTATCAAACATCTAGTGACGATGACTCTGATTATGGTTCAAAACCCAGCTACAAAACACTTGCTAAAATTGCAACTGAACAACAAAAAGCCATGGAACATATTCAAAAACTGTTAGACAAAAGTGACGATCTGTTAGGCGCTGAAATGACTCGTTTTGAGTCCTTAATTGAAGACATAAAAAATCTTCACGTTAAGTATGAGGAACTTGAAAGTCGTCATGAAACGCTCTCAACAACTCATGAAAAGCTTTCCTATGATTATCTTCAAAGGAAGCAAGATCTTGAGAAATTGAGAGCGGCTCATGAAGATCTTCAAAAGGAAAATGAGTCACTTCGCTCCAAACAGATCAGTTCCGCTCAGGAAGGATTTGAACCACCATGTCTTAAGTGCATTGAGCGTGATAATGCTACTACTGTTGCTGAATGTTCTACTGCTGCTACTGTTGCAATATCTTCAACTATTGATGTGGGAACTAACCCCTCTGCTGAGGGTTCCACTACTATTGCTGATGAGAATGCTAGGTTGAAGACATTGCTTGAAACAGGGATGTACAAAAGTCTTAAAGGGCATCAGACACTATGTGATGTCCTCAAAAAGAAGATCTTGAACCGAAACCCGAGGAAAGAGGGTGTTGGGTTCGTAAGGAAAATGAATGCTGATGGCTCTTACTGGAAACCTGAGCAGTACCCCAAAACCACATGGGTTGCTGCAAAGGAATCCTCAGCAGATCTATCCAATCTATCTGGCTTCACTTGTGCAAACCCCATTGTCATTGATGAATCCTTTGATGCAAACTATAAACTATTTAAGAATCAGAATGGTGAAGTGTTTGCCAGGTACATTGGTACTAACTGCAGGAATGGACCGCCTATGAAGAAGATCTGGGTTCCGAAAAAGTGTCTGGAGAATCTTCCTGTGAATGTCATCATGACACCACACGTGAAGAAGACAAACCTCAGACCACAGGCTTCATACGGTCCAAAGGCTTCATACAGATAGAGGACTCACCTAAGTCGCACTAACGCAAATGTTTTGCAGGGAAACCATACTGAGCCTATGAATATGAGCGTGGTTCATCAAACCGCCATGTTCATAAGACCAAGAACTATTCTACGTATTCTTATGAGTACTATTGTCCGCCTGCAAGACTTTTTGCTAGGGCTCCAAAGCCAAAGTTCTCAGACGCTGCACTTAGACTTATTGCTTCTAAGCCACCCTTGAAGATGTGGGTGGCTAAGAAAGCTTAAGTCTCTTTTATAGGGAAAGGTCTCTAGCAGAAAACCAAAATCGTCTAACGCTATTGCTGGGGACCTTAAACATCTTGTAGGGTGCAAGATCAAATGCCCGAATGGTCTTACTATGTACTTCGTTCCTGAATCGCTTGCTACTCTCCCTATCAGTCCTAATCTGGATCTAAGCTTTCATAACCCACTGGTTCGTCAAATGTTTTTGCTTCACAATTCTCTTCGTGAAGCCTATCCCCCTAACTGCATTGTAGGGTACGACACCAGCGTCTTCAGAATGGATTATTGATAGTGGGTGTACAAACCACATGACTAGCAAACGAAGCCTTCTTATGGACTCAACCTTACGTCCATCCGACAAGAGTCACATCACATTTGCTGACACTGGTAAAAGTAAGGTATTGGGTCTAGGTAGAGTTGCAATCTCAAAGGATCAACACATGGATAAAGTCATGCTTGTTGAATCCCTTGGCTTCAACTTAATGTCTGTCTCAATGCTTTGTCATTTGAACATGATCGTAATATTTGGAAAATATCGCTGCCTTGTACTAATGGAATCTGACAAGTCTCTAGTGTTTGAAGGGTATCGGAAAGATGATTTGTACGTGGTAGATTTTTCGGCAGGACCACATCTTGCCGTATGTCTTCTAGCAAAGGCTTCAGAATGCTGGCTCTGGCATCGGAGGCTAGGGCATGCTGGCATGAGGAACCTCCACACCCTTGCAAAGAAGAAGCATGTCATAGGCATCGAGGGCGTCAAGTTCAAGAAAGATCACTTATGCGGTGCCTGTGAAGCAGGGAAGATGACGAGGGCCAAACATCCCTCGAAGACAATCATGACAACCACTCGACCCTTCGAACTGCTCCACATGGATCTTTTCGGTCCCACTCATTACTCAACTCTTACTACTACTGCTTGCCTCTATGGCTTTGTTATTGTTGATGATTATTCTAGATATACTTGGGTGCACATAATCCTCTACAAGACTGAAGTGCAGGATGTCTTCAGACGCTTCGCCAATCGAGCAATGAACAATTATGGCGCCAAGATAAAGCACATCAGAAGTGACAATGGCACTGAATTCAAGAACACTGGCCTTGATACATATGTTGATACCTTGGGAATCACACATGAATTCTCAGCACCATACACCCCACAGCAGAATGGCATCGTCGAATGCAAGAACAGAACACTCATTGAGATGGCCTGAACGATGCTTGGTGAATACAAGACTCCAAGAAAATTCTGGCCTGAAGCCATTGATACTGCATGCCATAGAATCAATCGTGTTTATCTTCACAAGCTTCTGAACAAGACATCTTATGAGCTCCTTACTGGCAAGAAGCCAAATGTCAGTTACTTCGGAGTATTTGGTGCCAGGTGCTGGATTAAGGATCCACATCACACTTCAAAATTTGCACCAAAAGCACATGAGGGTTTTATGCTTGGATATGGAAAGGATTCACACTCCTACAAAGTCTTCAATCTCTTTCATTATAAAGTGGTTGAAACAGTGGATGTGCAGTTTGATGAGACTAACGGTTCACAAAGAGAGCACCTTCCAAATATGCTAGATGAAGTTCCATCCAGCGAATCAATCAAGCTTATGGGAACCGGAGAAATCATACCCTCTGAAGCTCAACCTGAAGAGGAACTTATCATCTCCGCACCTGATCAACCTGAAGACAATCCCACAAACAATGACAATCATCAGCAAGAGCAAAACCTTCGCCCTGTACATCCTCGTGTTGCCAATGAAGTGCAGATTGAGAGAATAATTGACAGCATCAATGCACCCGGTCCGCTCACTCGATCAAGGGCAACTCAGCTGGCAAATTTCTGTGGGCACTTCGCATTCGTCTCAATAACAGAACCCAAGAAAGTTGAAGAAGCCTTCATGGAACCTGAATGGATTCAAGCTATGCAATAAGAGCTTCAACAGTTTGAGCTGAATAATGTATGGGAACTGGTTAAGCGTCCTGATCCTCGGAAGCACAACATAATAGGCACCAAATGGATATACCGCAACAAGCAAGATGAGCATGGTCAAGTTGTCAGAAACAAAGCTCGTCTCGTTGCTCAAGGATATACTCAAGTGGAAGGCATTGACTTCGATGAAACATTTGCTCCTGTGGCTAGACTTGAAGCCATACGCATACTGCTGGCCTATGCCAATCATCACAACATACTTCTATATCAAATGGATGTGAAGAGCGCCTTTCTCAATGGCAAGATTGAAGAAGAAGCGTATGTTGCACAACCGCCTGGCTTTGAAGATCCAAAACATCCTGACATGGTATACAAGCTCAACAAGGCACTGTATGGCCTCAAACAAGCCCCTCGGGCCTGGTATGACACACTCAAATACTTCCTGAAGAGCAAAGGCTTCATACCTGGTTCCCTAGACCCCACTCTCTTCACGAAGACATATGATGGTGAACTGTTTGTGTGCCAAATATATGTGGATGACATTATCTTCGGCTGCACCAATCAGAAGTACATTGAAGAGTTTGGATATATGATGCAAGAGCAATATCAGATGTCCATGATGGGAGAGCTGAAGTTCTTCCTCGGTCTCCAAATATGACAGCAACGCAACGGCATCTTCATATCTCAAGAGTAGTATCTCAAAGATTGTCTGAAGAAGTTCGGTATGCAAGACTGCAAAGGCTTCATGACGCCAATGCCAGCCAAGCATCATCTGGGTCCCAACGACAATGGTAAAGAGTTCGATCAAAAGAATTCTTATAGCATCACATAAATTCTCCCGAAGCCAGTTCCTGTTTGTCCAGCAAGCGAAAACCTTTGAAGCCTCTGAACGTATTGAAGCCTTTCAGATTAAGGTTCATGGCTTCAGAAAAATCAGCAAGGAAGGGTGGCAGAAAGCGTCGAGGAGAAACATCAAGAGATCTGCCCGATGACCTGTCAGAGCTGTACAAGACAGATCCTGAAGAAGATTACAATCAGCGCAAGATGCGTATCCAATGGATTCGACGCTATTGGGCAGAACGGTGGTTCAAGTATAGATTTGTGACCAAGGAATATGCTGAAAAGAATGCCATCAAGCGACCATGGGGAGACATCCTCTACAAAAATCTTCAACCCAGGACCAGAGATGAAGCCATTGAACAAGGCTTCTATCCCTGCATGGTCCGTGGACCACAACCTACGGATGCTGACCCATCGTCCCTGCTATGGTGTCGTGACGACAATCTGTTTAAGCGCAACTTCTAGTTTGCCCAGAACTCAGCGAAGCAGAACAAGAAGACTTTGGGTTTAGATTTCAACCCTGGTCCCTCTGCTCCCTGTGTCGATGGAACTCGCGAAGCTGAACCCAATCTTCTTGAGCCCTGCTACAATCTTGAAGGCCTCATCACTCACATCGTGGTTCAAGGGACTGCCGTGAATGAGCCTGCAGATGACGCTGAATCAGATGAAGCGCCTGTAGCGCCGAAGCCAAAGAAGCTGAAGCAGCCAAAAGCTTCAAGGCCGGCCTCTGCACCAAAAATCTCACGGGCGAAGCCACTGGCAACTGCACCTCCTGAAGACAGTGTGCAGTCTGAAGATTTGTCACGCATCTCCAAGCCCCAGAAGGTCAAGATGCCTCTGCCACACACCGGCCAAGAGCTAACAGCTGCTGCCATTCTGCGCAATGATGCCATTGATCTGTCAAGTGATGAAGATCTTGCAGATGACGCTCTTGAGAAACTCATCAAGAGCAAAGAAGAAGCAGAAATCTTTAATGATCTACCTCTCTTTGATGTAACAATCATCCACAACTTCATTGATGAGTGGTTTGACAAGCCAAACATCGGCTTCGAAGATCTGCAACTACCCATTGGCCTCAGTGTCACCTTCCATGGCGCCATTGCTTCAGAGCCAACCCTCGCTCAGCGCATCGTCGAACTGAAGCAAAAGATTGACTATGAAAAGGCTCAGTTCAAGAAGCATATGGCCAAGCTTAGCATGCAAGAGGTGAAAAACTTCAAGATTATGCTGCACGAGCTTAAAGAAGCCTTTCTCAAGAAACGCGCAGAAGCTCAGGGTTCTTAGGAGCGTATGAAGAACCTAGCTGACAAGTGTGTGCAAGGCTACAACGAAGCTGAGAAGCGCAAGGCCCTTGGGCATCCGGGCATTGATCCCAGGATGGCTGCTAAGCAGAAGAAGAAGCCCATTGTGAACGAACCTCTCGCACCAAGGCAGGAAGCAGATCCCATTGTCATCCCAACTAGAATGACTGGCTCGAAGCCAAAAAGCCGGTCAACCGCTTCAGAGCTGAAGAAGACGAGGACTGCTGAGGCTGAAGCCAGGAAGAGGAAACATCCTGAAGCCTCTCCTACTGCCCCCTCCAAGAAGAAGAGGAAGACCAAGAAAGAACGGGCTGCTCCCACAGAGCCTTTGATTGTTGAACCCATTTCTATGGTTCGTCCTGACGCTGAACGCCAACTAACAATCCATGAGCCTGCTTTCATAGAGGCTCATGAAGCTAAAGACTTTCCAGCAGCTGATCCCATCGCTGCTGACGACATTGGTCACCATGACCATGTAGAAGATGGTGCAGTCCTTCCTCGGCTAGAGCATAGTGAACTCATCAGCATTGGTTGTCCTATGACGCCAATTGCTCAGGATGCTTCATGGGCTGATCGCCCACAAGAGGAAGAAGACTTTGAGGCCCAACCAACTCCAACTACACAGGCGTCGCCTGCGTTGCGCAGGCTTCACAAAGGACCAAGGCCTCCAGTCTCTACGTCTGAAGCTGAAGCTACTGAAGACATTCCGGCTGCATCAGCTGATGAAGAAGAAGTCCCACAAGCTGCTACTCCCCTGTCCCACCAAGAAGCGGTTCTCGAGGAGAACGTGGTTGTGACCAACCCTCCAGCTCGTCAAGTGGAGGTTGAAAATCTTGAGGCTGCCACCACCAACACCAATGAAGCCACTGACGTTGTCATGGCTGAAGCTAATGTGGAGCCCTCACCAACAAAAGCACCAGAAGTCAGCGAAGCCACTGATCCCACCGCTTCTGTTCCTACGCCTGCTGCCGGTCCTCAGTTCGACTATCATGTTGAGCACAGGCGTCAGGTACAGAAGCCAATCCCAAGATTGCCCAGGTTCCCAGGTCCTGCATCAGCACCTGGATCCTTCAATATCAATGGCTTCAGAGCAGACAACACATTCTTCAATAGCTCCAGGAACCCCTACTCAAGGGAAAGAATATCATCTGATCGGTTCTGGAGCTATCCGCAGTGAAGCTATTACTCCTACATTCTATACAATCAAGGTCGCATCTTCCCACACAAGCGTCTTGACATTGAAGCAATAGCTGGTTTGCCCTGTCTGGAAGAAGCTCTGGATTGCTTCAAAGAGGTTGGACTGTTGCCGTTCGTCACTGACCAAGAGCATTGGAATGAAGAGTTGCTGCTCCAATTCTATGCCACACTTCACATCCATGGGTATAATAGAGATCCGAAGACTTGGGTCCTGGAGTGGATGACAGGAAACGTTCATCATGAAGCCAAAGCCTTTGATATCATTGAGCTCACTGGTCTACCCACTCCCGGTGATCTCTACGAATCTGGCTGTCAACTTCATAGTGAAGCTGTGGAGAGCATCTTTCAGAAGCCTGAACCTAACACGAGTCAGATGCTCAGTATGATGAAGCCATTACCCCAAGATGCTGCATATCCCAAAGAGTTCTTTGTTGAAGACCTAGAGTATCTGCCAAGGACTATTTATCACAGCATAAGGCGAACTCTCTGGCCCATCAAAGGGCACTCTCCACATGCCAAGCTGGAAGGTGCAATGAAGACTTTGGTCTTCTATATTCTTCATGGAAAATGCTTCAATGCACAGGACTTCTTCATTCGCCAACTTGCTGCATCAGGCTCTGATCTGTTTGGCTTGAAGTTCTACGCCCCATGGGTAATGCGGCTGATCAAACTTCACTCCGCTATCTCATATCAGCCATCTGCTCGCAATCATCGGATTTTTCTGCCTGATATGGATATGTCTATTGAAGCCATCTATCCTGAGCTTGCCAAGGAACCTCTAAGTCTTCAGAATGCAGAGCATCAAAGTTTTTCTCAAAACATT
Source organism: Triticum dicoccoides (assembly GCF_002162155.2). Taxonomy (NCBI): domain Eukaryota; kingdom Viridiplantae; phylum Streptophyta; class Magnoliopsida; order Poales; family Poaceae; genus Triticum; species Triticum dicoccoides. The sequence goes on along the minus strand of NC_041384.1, from coordinate 487,180,101 downwards.
GAAGGAGTTGAAGCAGTCACTCGTGTGTATCCTTTGGCTGGCACTACACGTGCACCGCATCCTGCTCTCACTGAAGCCACTAACAGTACAACTGCCCCACGACCCAAGAAGTGCACTCATGTTCTCAATGACCGAGAGCTTCTTGTGGCTCTTCATCAGAAACAGGATAGGCATCATGACTGGCTGAAGCACCAAATGCAAAGCCTCTTGGTGGATGTTAATCGCATTCGCAATCTTGCCACCAAGAATGCCTTTGTTGCTCATGAAACCTCTCGACGCACATGGAAAGGGCTGACACTGATGTGTTCTGAAGATGATCTTCAAGAGGATGGCTTCTCTGAGCGCTTCAAGTTTGACTCCACACCTCCTCGAAGGGCAGTGCTGCGACGAACTCCATCTCTTGAAGACTCTGAGTTCTCTTCCTCTGCTGCAACTGTAAATGCCAGAGTGATCGAGGATGACGACGATGCTACTTCACCGCCGCCTCCTTCAGCACGCTTCGACACTGCTCCAAGCTCTTTTGCACCACCGAACACCACCAACGACCCTGCTGCTTCACCTACTCTTCATGGGAATGAGTAGAGGCTCTATGTCTTCAAACCTTTTTGGTCCTTACTGACAAAAGGGGGAGAAGCATATGAGTTTAATAGTCTTCAAGCGGGTCCATATGGGCGGGTGCTTCATATTTTGCTTCGTGTTTACAACTCTCGTTTTGATACATTTGGTTTTTTTTTTGAGTTGTAACACTTAAACTCGATGGTCGTCTGCTAACTATTTGCCATTTTGTGATGCAATGATAAATTCCGCATGTGCGACGATAAATTCCGCACTTAGATCATTTTGCAGACATCCATTTTCCATTATGCATGTCATTATCTTCACATACCTTCACATGCATAGTGGATTGTCATCATAAGTTGAAGAGGATCTCCACAAGCACAACCTGCCATGTGCATTTGCATTCCAAAAGCAAACTACTTATATGCACATCTTCAGGGGGAGCCCTTGCAACTTATGAAGACAATTCCTTATCCTTTACAATTTCACATATTATATTCCCCGTTGAAAACTTCAACTAGTTTGTCATCAATCACCAAAAAGGGGGAGATTGTAAGTGCATCTAGTGCCACTCCTAGTTGGTTTTGGAGTATTGACGACAAACCTAGTTGAGGGACTAATGTGTTTGTGAGAATTGCAGGATAACACAGGTAGAAGTCCCTCATTGATTCGGTTTTCCTACCAGAGATGACCCCTAAAAATGTATGAAGACATTGATGTCAAAGGTGGTATATGAAGATATTCACATTGAAGACTATGACAAGAGAAGACATCGCATGAAGCCTATGGAGCTCGAAGACTTAGATCTTTCATAGTTCTTTTTCTTCTTCTTTGTTGAGTCATAGGAACCACCGTACTGTTAAGTGGGGTCCAAGAGAACCAGTCAGAATGACTGAAGTGATGCTTAACCAAAACCTATGTCTTTGAGTGAAGACTATGAGAGCGAATCTTGTCCAGAGTCGGACAAGTCAGCTTTGCTTGTAGCCCAAGTAAAGTTGTCGTGTGAGTTCGAAATCTGACCGTTGGAACACGTGTCAGTTCCTTAGTGACCCAAGGTCATTTCGGAAAAATCAGGTCGGGTTGCCTAGTGGCTATAAATAGCCCACCCCCTACAACCAAAAATGGTTGGCTGCTCAGAGTTAGTATACGGTTTTTGTCGTTTGAGAGCAACCCACCTCGAAGCTTTTGAGAGAGAATTCCTTGCGAGGATAAAGCCCTAACCACCCAGAGCCAAAGAGAATTAGGCATCACTTAAGTCTTCTTGTTTGTGTGATTTGAAGACTTATTACACTTGACTATGGCTTGACTATGGCTTGCCTAGTGTAGTCTACCTTCCATTACAGGGTAATAGGTTTATTTCTATCGTTTGTCTTCATAACTTCCACGTTTTGAAGACTTTCATAAAAATCGCCTATTCACCCCCCCTCTAGTCGATATAATGCACTTTCAGATATTTCAAAAGAATCAACGGGATCATAACAATCATCATAGCATTCATCCTTCGGTAAGCACGAAGGGAAATTAAACAATGTATGAGTTGAAGAATTACTCTCATTATAAGGTGGGCACGGGTGATCAATCCGCTCTTCCTCCTTTTGTTCTTTGCTCTCCTCCTCATCTTTTTCATCCAATGAGCTCACAGTGTCATTAATTTATTCTTCCATAGACTCCTGCAAAATATTAGTCTCTTCTTGGACAACGGAGACTCTCTCAATAAAATCATCAATATTGGAATTGAATTCATAATTCTCATAGCAATATTTAAGTATAGCAAAATTTTCAGGTCTATAAACTGAATCATCAGAATCTTCAAACTCTTTAAACAAAGATTTAATTTCATAAGCACCCATAAAAGCGCGAATTCTTCTATTTGTTCCACATCATAGTAATCATATATACCATTAGCATAAGAAGCCAAGGTTTTATCATCATTAAATTTGCATGAAAAGGGAAGGTGTGGAGCCTTCATCCTAGAGCAACAAGTATAATCATATCTCAAGCATAGTTCCCGAGCATACCAATGCAACATATGAATTTGATCCCATAATAGTTTCCCTTTTTGAGTCAAGCGATATTCCCTAAAGTATTCACGTTGATCCAATGTGTCTCCCATTATATAATTGAATGGGGTTTTCTCAGGATTATTAAAGTAGTGCATAATATCTTTCACATAATGAGCATCGAGGATTTTAGGAGGTTCCCCATCTCCATGAGTAGCAAGTACCACTAATTTTTTTGGTGTTTCATGTTCCATATCCATAACTAAAGATAGAGAACAACTTAGAACAGGAAATAAAAACTACTTAGTGATAAAGGAAACAAGCACACACGAGAATATTCACCCCATGCTATAACTCCCCGGCAACGGCGCCACAAAAAGGTCTTGATAACCCACAAGTATAGGGGATCAATTGTAGCCTCTTGCGATAAGTAAAAGTGTCGAACCCAACGAGGAGCTAAAGGTAGAACAAATATTACCTCAAGTTCTATCGACGACCGATACAACTCTACGCACGCTTAACGTTCGCTTTACCTAGAACAAGTATGAAACTAGAAGTACATTGTAGGTATTGTTGGATATGTTTCCAAGATAATAAAGAGCGCGTAAATAAAAACTAGGGGCTGTTTAGATAAATAAACAACTAAGTTAGTTTTAGTAGAGAGCTTTTTGTCACAAGAAATTTATTTGTCCTTAGGCAATCCATAACTAGACCGGTAATCATTATTGCAATTTTATTTGAGGCAGAGGCATAAGCTAACATACTTTCTCTTCTTGGATCATATGCACTTATGATTGGAACTCTAGAAAGAATCCGCAACTACTAAAGATCATTAAGGTAAAACCCAACCATAGCATTAAAGTATCAAGTCCTCTTTATTCCCATAGGCAAACAACCTACTTACTCGGGTCTGTGCTTATGTAACTCACGCCACTCACCATAAGCAAATCATGAACATATTGCAAACCCTACAGCGGGGATCCCTCATGCTTGCGCGACACAGAGAGCACCATAGGACAACACCAATAATAAAACATGCAACTCAAACCAAACACGATCATCAATTAACCCATAGGACAAAACGGATCTACTCAAACATCATAGGATAGCCATACATCATTGGGAAATAATATATAGCGTTGAGCACCATGTTTAAGTAGAGATTACAGCGGGTAAAAGAGGGGTTACACCGCTGCATAGAGAGGGAGAGAGTTGGTGATGACTGCGGTGAAGTTGTTGGTGTAGATTGCGGTGACGATGATGGCCCCGGCGGCGTTCCGGCGCCACCGGGAGAGAGGGGGAGAGAACCCCCCCTTCTTCTTCTTCTTCCATGACCTTCCCCCTAGATGGGATAAGGGTTTCCCCTATGGTCCATGGCCTCCATGGCACGGGAGGGGCGAGAGCCCCTCCGAGATTGGATCCGTCTCTCTGTCACTCTCTATTTCTGCGTTCCAGATTCTGCCCTTTCATCGTTTCTTATATTCCCGGAGACCCATAACTCCGATTGGGTTGAAATTTGAACATGATCTTTATCCGGATATTAGCTTTCTTGCGGTGAAAGAAGGCACCAACCGCCTTACGGGGTGTCCACGAGGGTCAGGGGCGCGCCCCCTGCCTCGTGGCCCCCTGGGGCATCGTCTCGCGTTGATTCCACTTCCCAAAATTCACATATATTCCAAAAAAATCTCCATCAGTTTTTATCCCGTTTGGACTCCATTTGATATGGATTTTCTGCGAAACAAAAAACATGCAACAAACAGCAACTGGCACTGGGCACTGGTCAATATGTTAGTCCCAAAAATAGTATAAAAAGATGCCAAAAGTATATGAAAGTTGTAGAATATTGGCATGGAACAATCAAAAATTATAGATACGATGGAGACGTATCACCCATCCGTTAGCTTAGCACTATGATCATTTAGTTTATTGCTATTGCTTTCTTCATAACTTATACATGTTCCTATGACTATGAGATTATACAATTCCTGAATACCGGAGGAACACTTAGTGTGCTATCAAACTTCACAACGTAACTGGGTGATTATAAATATGCTCTACAGGTGTCTCTGATGGTGTTTGTTGAGTTGGTATAGACCGAGATTAGGATTTGTCACTCCGATTGACGGAGAGGTATCTCTGGGCCCTCTCGGTAATGCACATCACTATAAGCCTTGCAAGCAATGTGAGTAATGAGTTATTTACAGGATGATGCATTACGGAATGAGTAAAGAGACTTGTCGGTAACGAGATTGAACTAGGTATGATGATACCGACGATTGAATCTTGGGCAAGTAACATACCGATGATGAAGGGAACAATGTATGTTGTTAGGCGATTTGACCGATAAAGATCTTCATAGAATATGTAGGAACCAATATGAGCATCCAGGTTCCGCTATTGGTTATTGACCAGAAGTGAGTCTTGGTCATGTCTACATAGTTCTCGAACCCGTAGGGTCCGCTCGCTTATCATTTGATGATGATCGGTATTATGAGTTTATGTGTTTTGATGTACCGAAGGTAGTTCGGAGTCCCGGATGTGATCACGGACATGACGAGGAGTTTTTAAATGGTCGAGACATAAAGATTGATGTATTGGAAGGCTATGTTTGGACACCGGAATGGTTTCAGATGAGTTCAAGCAATTACCGGAGTACCGGAGGGTTACCGGAACCCCCCGGGGAGTTAATGGGCCATGGTGGGAGAGAGGAGGAGGCAGCCAAGTGGGAGGCACGCGCCCCCAAGCCCAATCCTAATTGGGGGGGCTTTCCTTATCTCCTTCTCCCTTTTCCTTCTTCTCCTACTCCAACTAGGGAAGGGGGGGAACCTACTCCTACTAGGAGTAGGAATCCCCCTTGAGGCGCGCCATAGAGAGGGCCGGCCCTCCCCTCCTCCACACCTTTATATACAGGGGAGGGGGCACCCCATAGACACACAAGTTGATCTTAGCCATGTGCGGTGCCCCTCCACTATTCCACCTCGGTCATATCGTTGTAGAGCTTAGGCGAAGCCCTACGTCGGTAAACTTCATCAGCACCGTCAACACACCTTCGTGCTGACGAAACTCTTCCTCGACCTTAGCTAGATCTAGAAGTTCGAGGGACATCACCGAGCTGAACGTGTGCAGATCACGAAGGTACTGTGCGTTTGGTACTTGATCGGTCGGATCGTGAAGATGTTCAACTTCATCAACCGCGTTACTTAACGCTTCCGCTTTCGGTGTACGAGGGTACGTGGACACACTCTCCATGCTCGTTGCTATACATCTCCTAGATAGATCTCGCATGATCGTAGGAAAATTTTGAAATACTACGTTCCCCAACACATTGGTTGCAACTGTTGGGAGATGGTAGCACGGGCTACATACAACGGTTTGAATGGCGGTTCAATAATAGAAAAAATGTTTAGGCATCATGTTCTAGTTTTACCCGTTGTGGCATTTTGTTTTATGCTTTGCTTTTGCTTTTGTACCTAAAATGAGTTCCGCACTTTTTTTCTATATTATTCAAATAAAATGGATGTGTGCATCGCTTGATGCAGAGGCAGGGGTAATCCTCTTTTTTTGAGAAAATGTTAAAATTTCTCGTATCACAATGCCGGTAAGCATGACCTTGACAAGAACAATGTGGTCAGCGTCCCTGTCTTCGGCTCCGACTAATATGAGTGGGGGTCAAAACAAAAAAGGTCCCCACCTGCACCTGCCAATCCATCTGACTCGCCTCCACCTACGACACAAGTAGATGGAAACATCTACTTCTATAAAAATGCGAGTTGGTGATGATGGTGTGCCTGCCTTCAGGCTATATATACCGTTCGATCTGGAATCTGAGGCTGGGATTGAAACTAGACGTTGTGCTGAGCCAACAACCAAAACATGGATACTCTAGAGGTTTGTCCTTCTCTCATGAAATAGATTATTCTAGAACCCCGCAAATTTCCTCGCCGCCAGCCCCTCACCTATCTATTCCCGTGAGCACTAGAGTTGAGGACGTGCAGGTGGCAGGTATGCACTTCTTGCGTCATCGCGGACCCAAGGCTGGCCGGAATGGGCGTCGAAAGGTGTCGTGTAAGATTCTGGTGTGTGGCGGCGCTCACCCAATCTTTTGTGATTCCGTTGCGTAGCATGGGCATCTAACTAGTTTATTACATAGATTCTTGAACTGGTGAGTCTACTCCATAAAGTGGAATTTGGAATTATGTTCTTAACCGTGGTGACAAAGTGGTGGTCAATGTCGAAAGAGTGAGAAGGACTGAGAGCCATGCAGGGATCCAAGTTGCTGGGAACTTTCAGATGTTTTGAGTGGGGTTTGATTCTATCTAGAAACTTCTTAAGAAGAATACAATTATCGAAATGATATGTAACCATTGAACAAGCGTTGACTATCAAAAACATTCTGTCAATCTATGAAGAGTGGACTGGTCAATTGTTGAGTCTTGATAAGTGTTCCATTATGTTTGGGAAGAAGTGTAGCATGGAAGATCAATTGTATGCCATTGTAATTTTGAGAATTGTTGTCGATGGTTTTGAGGATAAATATCTTGGTTTGCTGGTGCCACAAGGTAGAATGAAGACTGGGAAATTCCAATCTACTAAAGAAAAGGCCCTTAAACCTTTATCGGACTGGATAAATATGTGTCTAGTGGGCGAAGGAAACTTTGATCAAGTTAATTACTCAGGCTCTTCCAGTTATTGCCATGGGTATTTTTAAATTTTTGGCGTCACTTGAGTGAAGAATTAACTCAGACTAAGAGAAATTTCTGGTGAGATGACGAGAAGGATAGGAGGAAAATACATTAGTTAGCTTGGGGAAAATGACAAGGCCTAAAGGTGAGGGAGGCATGGGTTTTTGTGATCTTTGTTTATTTAACCAAGATCTTCTGGCTAAGCAGGCTTGGAGGTTAGTGGTTAACCCAGACTCGCTATGTGCCAAGGTGATGAAGGCGGAATTTTGTCCTTAGGGACATATTCTTGACATTGTCTTTCCGCAATCGGCGTCGGTTACTTGGCATGATATTTTTTTATGGTTTGCATTTGCTTAAATCTAGAATTACTTGAATAGTATCTGATGGTTCTACTATTAATATTTGAAGATAATTGGCTTCCAAGAACCTCTGAACTTAAAATTACTACTAAGAAGAATAGGACCAGGATAAAGAGGGTGTCTTATATGATCTTGAGTGAGCCAGGGAGATGAGATAAGAATTTGATTAGACACTTTTTTTATCCCCATGATGCGAAGGAGATTTTAAAATTGTGTATTCAGTCATCGGGGGATAATGATTTTATTGCTTGGAACTCTGAGAAGAATGATTTGTTCTCGGTCAAAAGTGTGTACAAGCTAACACTAAATATCAAGGATCATAAAGAAGACAAGGGGAAATATAGTGATGTTGTGTTGGGGAAAAGAAAAATTGGGATATTTTTTGGAAGACCCATATTCCTTAGAAGATTCGGATTTTTGCGTGGCGTGCCGCCACCAATAGTTTGGCAGTTCAAATAGGATACTGCATTACCAAGCCACCTCTAGCATGCGCTGTATTCGTGGAGTGAAAGATGAAAGTAATTTTCATGCGCTCTTAATTTTCCCAAAGGCCTATGTGTTGCATATGGCTATGAGGGAAATATTGGACTTACTGAGGGAGGAGGTTTTAACTTTTAAGTATACTAGGTCACACTGGTGGAGCTACATCCAAGCAAAACTATGTTGGGGAATGCAGTAGTTTCAAAAAATTCCTACCCACACATGCAAGATCATGGTGATGGATAGCAACGAATGGGGAGAGTATTGTCTACGTACACGTACCCTCATAGACCGTAAGTGGAAGCTTTATGACAACGTGGTTGATGTAGTCGTATGCCTTCATGATCGACCGATCCTAGTACCGAAAGTACGGTACCTCTGCGATCTGCACACGTTCGACTCGGTGATGTCCCACGAACTCACGATCCAGCAGAGTGTCGAGGGAGAGCTTCGTTAGCACGATGACGTGATGACGGTGATGATGATGCTACCGAAACAGGGTTTCGCCTAAGCACCGCTACGATATGATCGAGGTGGATTATGGTGGAGGGGGGCACCACACACGGCTAAGATATCAATGATCAACTTGTGTGTCTACGGGTGCCCCCTCCCCCGTATATAAAGGAGTGGAGGAGGGGGGAGGGCCGGCCCCCCTATGGCGTGCCCACTCCCTCCTGGAGTAGGATTCCCCCCTTCCAAGTAGTAGGAGTGGGAGAGAAGGAAGGGGAGGAGAGGGGAAAGGAAAGGGGAGGCCCCCACCCAATTCGGATTGAGCTAGGGGGCACGCCTCCCACCTTTTCCTTTCTTCTCCTCTATTCCACTAAGGCCCAATAAGACCCATATACTCCCCGGGGGCTTCCGGTAACCTCCCGGTACTCTAGAAAATGCCAGAACTCATCCGGAACCTTTCCGATGTCCAAACATAGGCTTCCAATATATCGATCTTTATGTCTCGACCATTTCGAGACTCATCGTCCTGTCCGTGATCATATCTAGGACTCCGAACTACCTTCGGTACATCATAACACATAAACTCATAATACCGATCGTCACCAAACATTAAGCGTGCGGACCCTACGGGTTCGAGAACTATGTAGACATGACCGAGACTCATCTCCGGTCAATAACCAATAGCGGAACGTGGATGCTCATATTGGTTCCTACATATTCTACGAAGATTATTATCGGTCAAACCGCATAACAACATACGTTGTTCCCTTTGTCATCGGTATGTTACTTGCCCGAGATTCGATTGTCGGTATCTCAATACCTAGTTCAAACTCGTTACCAACAAGTCTCTTTACTCGTTCCGTAATGCATCATCCCGCAACTAACTCATTAGTCACATTGCTTGCAAGGCTTATAGTGATGTGCATTACCGAGAGGGCCCAGAGATACCTCTCCGATACTCGGAGTGACAAATCCTAATCTCGATCTATGCCAACTCAACAAACACCATCGGAGACACCTGTAGATCATCTTTATAGTCACCCAGTTACGTTTTTACATTTGATATCACACTAAGTGTTCCTCCGGTATTCGGTAGTTGCATGATCTCATAGCAACAAACTAAACGATCATCATGCTAAGCTAACGGATGGGTTAAGTCAATCACATCATTCTCTAATGATGTTATCCCGTTAATCAAATGACAACTCATGTCTATGGTCAGGAAACATAACCATTATTGATTCAATGAGCTAGTCAAGTAGAGGCATACTAGTGACACTCTGTTTGTCTCTCTATTCACACATGTACTAAGTTTCCGGTTAATACAATTCTAGCATGAATAATAAACATTTATCATGATATAAGGAAATATAAATAACAACTTTATTATTGCCTCTAGGGCATATTTCCTTCAGTCTCCCACTTGCACTAGAGTTAATAATCTAGATTACATTGCAATGATTCTAACACCCATGTTGTCTTTGAGCTGATCATGTTTTGCTCGTGAGAGAGGCTTAGTCAACGAGTCTGCAACATTCAGATCCGTATGTATTTTGCAAATCTCTATGTCTCCCTCCTTGACTTAATCACGGATGGAATTGAAGCATCTCTTAATGTTCTTGGTTCTCTTGTGAAATCTGGATTCCTTTGCCAAGGCAATTGCACTAGTATTGTCACAAAAGATTTTCATTGGACCCGATGCACCAGGTATGACACCTAGATCAGATATGAACTCCTTCATCCAGACTCCTTCATTTGCTGCTTCCGAAGGAGCTATGTACTCCACTTCACACGTAGATCCCACCATGATGCTTTGCTTGGAACTGCACCAACTGAAAACTCCACCATTTAATAAAAATATGTATCCGGTTTGTGACTTAGAGTCATCCGGATCAGTGTCAAAGCTTGCATCGACGTAACCGTTTACGACGAGATCTTTGTCACCTCCATAAACGAGAAACATATCCTTGGTCCTTTTCAGGTACTTCAGGATGTTCTTAACCATTGTACAGTGTTCCACTCTTGGATTACTTTGGTACCTCCCTGCTAAACTAATAGCAAGACACACATCAGGTCTGGTACACAGCATTGCATACATGATAGAACCTATGGCTGAAGCATAGGGAATGACTTTCATTTTCTCTCTATCTTCTGCAGTGGTCGGGCATTGAGTCTGTCTCAACTTCACACCTTGTAACACAAGCAAAAACCCTTTCTTTGCCTGAACCATTTTGAACTTCTTCAAAACTTTATCAAGGTATGTGCTTTGTGAAAGTCCAATTAAGCGTCTTGATCTATCTCTATAGATCTTGATGCCCAATATATAAGCAGCTTCACCGAGGTCTTTCATTGAAAAATTCTTATTCAAGTATACTTTTATGCTATCAAAAATTCAGTATCATTTCCGATCAACAATATGTCATCTACATATAATATCAGAAATGCTACAGAGCTCCCACTCACTTTCTTGTAAATACAGGCTTCTCCACAAGTCTGTATAAAACCATATGCTTTGATCACACTATCAAAGCGTATATTCCAAATCTGAGAGGCTTGCACTAGTCCATAAATGGATCGCTGGAGCTTGCACACTTTGTTAGCACCTTTTGAATCGACAAAACCTTTTGGTTGCATCATATACAACTCTTCTTTAAGATATCCATTGAGGAATGTAGTTTGTGTAGTTTTGACATCCATTTGCCAAATTTTATAATCATAAAATGCGGCAATTGCTAACATGATTCGGACGGACTTAAGCATCGCTACGGGTGAGAAGGTCTCATCGTAGTCAACTCCTTGAAATTGTCAAAAACTTTTTGCAACAAGTCGAGCTTTGTAGACACTAACATTACCGTCAGTGTCAGTCTTCTTCTTGAAGATCCATTTATTATCTATGGCCCACCGAACATTGGGCAAGTCAACCAAAGTCCATACTTTGGTCTCATACATGGATCCCATCTCATATTTCATGTCCTCAAGCCATTTTGCGGAATCTGAGCTCGTCATCCCTTCCTCATAGTTCATAGGTTTGTCATGGTCAAGTAACATGACTTCCAGAACAGGATTACCGTACCACTCTGGTGCAGATCTTACTCTAGTTGACCTACGAGGTTCAGTAGCAACTTGATCAGAAGTTTCATGATCATCATCATTAGCTTCCTCACTTACTGGTGTAGGAATCACTGGAACTAATTTCAGTGATGAATTACTTTCCAATAAGGGAGCAGGTACAATTACCTCATCAAGTTCTACTTTCCTCCCACTCACTTATTTCAAGAGAAACTCCTTCTCTAGAAAGGATCCATTCTTAGCAATGAATATCTTGCCTTCGAATCTGTGATAGAAGGTGTACCCAATAGTCCCCTTTGGGTATCCTATGAAGACACATTTCTCCGATTTGGGTTCGAGCTTATCAGGTTGAAGCTTTTTCACATTAGCATCACAGTCCCAAACTTTAAGAAACGACAACTTAGGTTTCTTGCCAAACCACATGAAAGGATCGATATAGTTGACTAGAGGGGGGGTGAATAGGCAACTAACAATTTTTAGCTTTTCTTTACCAATTTAAACTTTGCATCAAAGTAGGTTGTCTAGATATGCAACTAGGTGAGCAACCTATATGATGCAAACACAATAAGCACACAAGCAAGCAAGGGATATAACACAAATAAGCTTGCATGAGTAAAGGTACGAGATAACCAAGAGTGGAGCCGGCGAAGACAAGGATGTGTTACCGAAGTTCCTTCCTTTTGAAGGGAAGTACGTCTCCGTTGGAGCGGTGTGGAGGCATAATGCTCCCCAAGAAGCCACTAGGGCCACCGTATTCTCCTCACGCCCTCACACAATGCGAGATGCCGTGATTCCACTATTGGTGCCCTTGAAGGCGGCGACCGAACCTTTAGAAACAAGGTTGGGGCTCTCTCCATAACCGAATTGGAGGCTACCAATGAAACCACAGAGCTTCACCACAATGGAATGTGGATCCGAGGTTACCTCAACCGTCTAGGGTGCTCAAACACCCAAGAGTAACAAAATCCACACAAGAAAGTATGGGGAAGCAAATATCCTTTGGTGGAAGTGTGGATCTAGGTCTCCTCCTTCAATCCCTAGCAAATCAAGAAGTTTGAGTGGCTAGGGAGAGAGATCGGGAAAGAGAGCTTGAGTGGCATTAATGGTGGAGTGATAGAGGTAAGAGGTAGGTGTGGTTGGTGGAAGAACCACCCATATATAGCAAACCCTAAATCCAACCGTTACTGCGAAATCTGTACTACAGCGATACAACCGGTTCTTGCCCCGGTACAACCGGGCCTCATAGTTTTACCAGCAAAACCCTACCAGGCGGTACAACTGGGCGAGCAGGCGGTAGTACCGGTCTATGAGAACAACCGAAACAACCGCCTAGCCACAGCTCAACCACCGCATTAAAACAGTAGGATGTCACCTCTGAGTGCGGTAGTCGAGCGGTACACGACCGGTGCAACCGCCTGGCTTTGGGCGCTTGAGCGGCTAAGTCCCAAGTTGTAGAACTGCTCGGGGCACCGGTGGTACCGGTGTGCAGGGCACAACCGGACCAACCGGGCCGCCACCGCCCAAGTACCGCATCAAAACAGAGGTAAGACCAATTGTTGAGCGGTACTTGGCCGGAGCAACCGCCGCAGTCATTGTAGAGCATGGTGGCGGTACCACCGCCCGGGAGCAGTGGTACAACCGCTCGAACAAGACTGTGCAAGTGCCAAGCATCAGCGGTACAACTGCTCGTGCGAGCAGTACAACCGCTAGTAGAGATCAGCAAGAGACACGAGAGAAGGGAAGCTCTCTCTCTCAACAAAAATGAGGCAAGAGAGGGACGTGGCAAGATTGTACGTGAAAGGATTCCCCAACACCTTCTAATGCGGATTCCCTCTTGATAGTATGGGTTCCCTACGACCAAAGAGATAAAAACGTAGAAAACCCCGTCTTCGATCTTTTCCTTCCACATAGAATAGCTAATCGATGTACGCCTAAACACCGAGTACCTGAAGCACTTAGCACACGATTAGACAAACAAAGGGCCGTCATCATCATCCAAAACACAAAGAAGGGAAATGCCCTTACAATCTCCCCCTTTTTGGTGGATGATGACAACAACACGATTTGCAAGAGAGAAGTCTAGAAAATATAGACGGGACTCCCCCTAGATGTGTGCCCCAATTTGAGAATGCTAATGCAGTGCAAGAACACACATTAAGGGTGAGACTCCCCCTAGATTTTATAGACTCGCCACTCCTACTAGACAAGCAAAGATAAGAAATAAGCACATAAAAGGAAGGTAAGGACTATAACAGATGAAACAACAATAATAACGACTATAATTATAGATAGATAAGCGCATGTCTTACACCATGCAAGTCAAGATAAGCAACGAGGTCCACAAGCTAAAGTTCCACACGAACAAACAACAAAAACACAAACCATGCAAAGCAAATCAAATAACATGCAAATCCCGAGACCTAAAAGAACTCTCTCCCCCTTTGGCATCAAGACACCAAAAAGGAAAAGAGCGAAGCTAGCGCCACAAAGCTCAGTCGTCCTCCTCTAACTCCTCGGTGGCATCTGCATCCTCATCATCATCAGACTCGTCATCTTTGTCCCGATTTCTTCCTCCATGATGTCATCAACAGCAGCAAAGGAGGTGGAGGGCTGGCGAGGAGCATCATCATCAGACCACGTGTTGTGCGTAGAGATCCATCGCTCCTCCGGTGCGATGCTCTTCTCAGAACCACTCTGAACAGGCATGTTGAGGTGCTTCATCATCGCAATCTGGCAACGCCCAGCATGCTTCTCATGGACATGGGCCTCATACATCCTCTTCTGAATGTCAGTCTGGAGGTAGAATGTCTTCTTCACCTTGGCCATGAGCTTGGTCACCCAAGAGGGCTTGGCCCCTAGCTCCATCTCAAAGTCCTCATCATCTGAAGTGGCATAGAGAGCATTAGCAGGAAAGCGAGGCTCGACATGTTTCTTTTTCTTGAGTACCTTGGCCTCATGAACAGGGAGATTATCTAGAGAAGTAAGAATCTCTCCAAGACGACGAACAGCCCAAACTAATTTCAGAAAGCACATGACAAATGGAGCATAAATAGAGACCTTCCTGTAGATGACCATGTTGTACATCTCGTGCCACAGCCAGTGGACACATCAAACGTTTCACCAGAGCCCACCTTGGTCTTCATAGCAACCATCAAGTCAACAAGATAGCCATGAATATCATCTTGATTGCCCACCTTGGGCAGAAGCACATTGTGGAACACACGATGCATGATGTCAAAGACCTTCTCAAGATCCTTGGACTCTCCAATAATACCACGGCCCCGAATGTACAAAGGGGCAAGTTTCTCCTTAGGCATGGACTCGGGATGGTCGTGAGGACAAATGCCACCATTTCCCTCAATGCATGTGTCGTCATATCCAAGAGCATTGCAGAAAGCTCTCCAGGGAACTTGAAAGAGCTCATCACGGCACATGAACGTGAGAGTGCAAGCATCATCTTCTCAAAAATGAACAGTGGCATAGAACTGATGGATAAGCTGAACATCAAAGTCACAGTTCACCGACATGAGCTTGACCAAATCAAATTCCTCATAGAGAGCCAAAGCCTCACCGAAATACTCCAAGTTGTTCCTCCAGTGGTCAAGATCAATGGTCCACTGTTTGGCATACCTGTTCTTGTTGTGCTCAAAGATTTCATGAAGAATCCGCACTTGCATCTCATTCCGGAACTGAACGGTGGTCCACCGAGGTGCAATGGGAACCTCATAAGGATTCTTTGAGCGGAAGGCTTCCCAATCATTGGCTTTCCAACGGTGCAAGGGCAAAAACACATGTTGCTTGGTAGCGGCGGACTTCTCACGGCGAGTGGGCTTGGTGGGAACCACAACCTCTTCATCAGACTCAACAGGGCGCGGGCATCTCCTAGCCCGCTTCTTGGTCTTGCGAGGAGCAGAGCGAGAACTAGAGCCACCTGCACCAACACACGAGGAGAACACAAGAAACCCAGCAAAGTTGAGAGGATTGCACACACGAGCAGAGGGATAGATAGATTGCAAAAACAGAGAAGATAGATCAGGCCTAGGTGGTTCAGAAACCACGGTAGTACCGGGACCCCTACCGGTAGTACCGCTCCAGCGGTTGTACTGGGTCTCCTACCTAGTACCACTCCAGCAGTTTTA
This sequence comes from Triticum dicoccoides, assembly GCF_002162155.2. Lineage (NCBI taxonomy): Eukaryota > Viridiplantae > Streptophyta > Magnoliopsida > Poales > Poaceae > Triticum > Triticum dicoccoides. The sequence goes on along the minus strand of NC_041384.1, from coordinate 487,164,364 downwards.
CCATGCCCTAGAGGCGGTAGAACCGCTGAACAGTGACACTACCAGTAGAATATGGATCCAATCACGAGAAAAGAATCACACTAGCCATATTCTAGCCTCTAAGAAATGCAATCTAAGCAGGAGGTAAAAATAGATCTCTTCCATCCAATAGTTTAAACAATAAACGAGGAATGTCAAATAATGTCATAGGAGTAGGGAAAGAACCCTGGGACGAAGAGCGAAGGACAAGGGGCATTATCGGCATCCATGGGAAGAGATCGAGAAAGAGGAGGCCTCCACGGAGAGAATCCACGGAGAGCCCACGGATCTGAAGCGCGAGAAGCACTTCGGGGCAAGGGCAATGGCGACCGACGGCTAGGGCACGAGATGGGAAGGACAGGGGGCGAGGGGAAAAAGAAAACCCTTCATCCCCGTCGGCTATATATAGGCCCATAGACGCGCAGCGGTTGTACCGCTCGAGGGAGCGGTTGTACCGCTTCCTGGTACGGCCGGTGGTTGCGGGTGGTACTTCCGTCACCAAGAAGGCAGCGGTAGTACTGCCTATAACCAACCAGTGGTACCGGCCAGATGGAAACCCTGGGGTTGAGCGATGGAACTGCTCAAGCACCGTTGGGAGCCCTTCTGGGACAGCACAACCTGAGTGTACCAGCGGTTGAACCGCTCGTAACACCGGTTGTACCGCCCAGTCACCATAGCCCAAACCACGATCAAATGTGTGCAATTGGATTAGATGGTTTAAAGGGGATGGAGATAGGCTTGGGATAGAGCACGAAACTGGAATAGGGTGTGAGGAACTCCCAGGGAACAAAAGGAGACCAACGAGAGAAAAAAACTTGGAGACCACAACACCTAAGGCCTAGAACACGACTAAGGCAAAAACAACAACGACAAGATGCGAAACACAACCTCTCCCAAGAGAGGGTGGTGGCCAGAGCCACCTATGTTTGAGTCAATTGGTATGGCACCGTGAAGAATTATCCTTGGGCCCATGACCAAAACTCGTCTTTGAAGTACATGTACCATAAAAATGGCTAATGTGAAAGAGTTGATCAATTTATGCATAAAGGGGGGAGGAAGAGTTCATCGAGAGAACAACACTCCCCCTATGTCCATGCCTACACCTAAACAAGATAACAAGTTGAGTATGGTGGGATGTGCAAGGGTTCAAGAAACATTGCTCGAATCAATGATATTTAGCTCATGCCTTAACTCGCGAAATCTTGCTTCATCCAAAGGCTTCGTCAAGATATCTGCAAGGTTATCATGGGTGTTGACATAGTTGAGTTTGATCTCCCCTCGCCTAATATGATCCCGGATGAAGTGATACCGGATCTCAATATGCTTCGTCTTGAAGTGTTGCACCAGGTTGAGAGAAATCTTGATTGCACTTTCATTGTCACACCAAAGAGGAACTTCGTCACAAATGACACTGTAATCCTTTAAAGTTTGCCTCATCCAAAGAAGTTGTGCACAACAACTACCGACAGCCACATACTCCACTTCCGTGGACGAGGGAGACACACAACTTTGCTTCTTGGAAGACCAACTCACCAAAGAGCAACCAAGAAATTGGCACCCTCCGGAAGTGGACTTCCTATCCACTTTGTCTCCCGCCCAATCGGAGTCCGAATAGCCCACAAGGTTGAAGTTAGATCCTCTTGGATACCATAAGCCAAAGATTGGGGTATGAGCCAAATATCGAAAGATTCGCTTGACCACCACATAGTGACTTTCCTTGGGTGCGGCTTGAAACCGTGCAAAAATTCCCACACTCAACATGATATACGATCTAGATGCACAAAGGTAAAGCAAGGAGCCAATCATGGAGCGATATACCTTTTGATCCACCGCTTTACCATTGGGATCTATGTCAAGTTGGCATTTGACGGGCATTGGAGTGAAAGCCGTCTTGACATCATGTAGCTTGAATCTCTTGAGCATGTCTTGAGTGTATTTGGCTTGGTTGGTGAAGGTTCCTTCTCTTTGTTTCTTGACTTCGAACCCGAGAAAGAACTTTAACTCTCCCATCATGGACATCTTGAACTTGGAGGTCATGAGTGCGGCAAATTCCTCATTGAAAGCTTTGTTAGGGGAACCAAAGATAATATCATCAACATATAGTTGGCACACAAACAACTCCCCTTTGACCTTCTTAGTAAAAAGAGTGGGGTCAATTTTCCCAATTTCAAAACCGCGATCTTGCAACAACTCGGTAAGGTGGTCATACCACACACGTGGGGCTTGCTTAAGGCCATAGAGTGCCTTATCGAGTTGATACACATGATCAGGAAAATAAGGTTCCTCGAACTCGGGGGTTTGCTTGACATATACCAACTCATTAATAGGACCATTAAGAAAAGCACTCTTCACATCCATTTGTTGTAACTTAAAGTTATGATGAGAAGCATAAGCAATCAACATGCGAATGGATTCAAGGCGAGCAACGGGAGCAAAGGTTTCACCGTAGTCGATACCCTCGACTTGGGAGTAGCCTTGTGCTACCAAACGAGCCTTTTTGCGAATGATAATTCCATGAGCATATTGCTTCTTCTTGAATATCCACTTGGTTCCAATGACATTATGGTTCCCCGTTGGCCTTGGCACCAATCTCCACACCTTGTTGTGCTCGAAGTTGTTGAGTTCTTCATGCATGGCATTAAGCCAACCCGGATCCTCGAGCGCCTCATAGACCTTTTGGGGTTCAACACAAGAGACAAACGCGTGATGTTCACAATAATTTGCTAATTTTCTATGAGTTCTTACCCCCTTTCTTAAGCTTCCAAGCACATCTGTCATGAGATGATCTTTGGTGGATAGCTTGGATGCGATCTTGGCGGCACGACGCTCTAATTCCTCCTCCGGATTGAGTTGAGGAGCGGTCACTTGATCATCTTGAGCGTTGTCTTGAGCTTGTTCTTGATATTGAGCTCACTCTTGATCTTGAACTTGCTCGGATGAGAGAACTTGACCTTGGGCATCACTTGGTGATCCAACACCATCTTGAGGTAGATATTGCCCTTGATCTTGTTCATGAGGTTGAGGGCCTTCACTTAGTTCTTCGGAAGTGTGTGGGCCTTGGGTTGGTGATGGCTCCATATAAGTGGAGCATTGTCCTTCTCCTTCGGCCACAAGGGGTTCCTCAATGGGTAGGATAAAACCAACTCCCATTCTTCTTATGGCTTGGGGAGGAATTTCATCACCATCACAAGTGCCACTTTGATCCACTTGGGAGCCGTTATTCTCATCAAACTCCATGTTACATGTCTCCTCAATAAGTCCCATGTACTTATTGAGGACACGGTAAGCATGGGAGTTTGTAGCATAACCAACAAATATGCCCTCTTGAGCTCTAGTCTCGAATTTAGACAAACGAACACCTTTCTTGAGAATGAAACACTTACACCCGAACACCCGGAAGTACTTGAGGTTGGGCTTGTTACCGGTGAGTATCTCATATGGAGTCTTGTTCAAACCCTTGCGGAGGTAGAGCCGATTGGATGCATGATAAGCGGTGTTGATGGATTTGGCCCAAAAGTTGTACGGAGACTTGAACTCCGCCATGATGGTCCTTGCCGCATCCATCAACGTCCGATTCTTCCTCTCTACTACAGCATTTTGTTGAGGGGTGTATGGTGCGGAATATTGATGCTTGCTCGCCTCATCACTAAGGAACTCATCCAAGGTGTAGTTCTTGAACTCGGTGCCATTGTCACTTCTTATTGTCAAGATCTTTGCATTGTGTTGACATTGGGCTTCATTTGCAAAAGTCAATGACGGTTTGTTGGGTCTCGCTCTTTCTCTTGAAGAAATATACCCAAGTGTATCTTGAATAATCATCCACAATCACCAAGCAATACTTTCTACCCCAAGACTATCAAAGGATGGAGGCCCAAAGAGATCCAGGTGAAGGAGCTCCGAAGGCCTCTTCGAGTAGATGATAGTCGTGGGAGGGTGAGCCTTTTCATGTAGCTTTCCTTCGATACAAGCACTGCAAGCATGATGTTTAGCAAAACTAACATTCGTTAGTCAACAGACATGGTCCCCCTTGAGAAGACTTTGCAAAGATCTCATATTGACATGGGCTAAACAACGATGCCAAAGCCATCCCACGTCAACTTTAGCCATTAGGCATGTGGCGGTCTTAGTGGGTCGCTCCGAAAAGTTAATCACATAGAGACCGTTCTCGACATGCCCAACAAAGGCTACTTTAAGAGTCTTGCTCCACAAGAGGGCCACAGTATCAACATCAAAGAAAGTGGTAAAGCCCATGAGTGCAAATTTACGAACGGAAAGTAAATTGTATGCAAGGGACTCAACAAGCATGACCTTCTCGATCGTGAGATCATGAGAAATGACAACCTTGCCAAGCCCCAATACCTTAGAGGACGAGGCATCACCCCACTCGATATTGGTGGGCATAGATGAAATCTTGTGAACGTCCACCACCAAGTCCTTGCTTCCGGTCATATGATTAGTGGCTCCACTATCGAGCAACCATGATCCCCCACCGGAAGCAAACACCTACAAGAGATCAATGCTTGGTTTTAGGTACCCATTTTGTAATGGGTCCTTTGATGTTAGTAACAAGGGTCTTAGGAACCCAAATAGACCATTCAATGTACTCATAAGAAGAACCAACAACTTTGGCATAAACATGTCCATCACTAGCACAGCATAACACATAAGAAGGGTTAAAGTTGCCGGTTTTGTTGGGAGGGGTAGCATTGCCCTTCTTGGCATCACTACCCTTCACATTGTTCTTCTTCTTCTTAGAGGCACCTATCCCTCTTTGACAAAAGTTTGCATGAGAGGAGGAGGTCGTTTGGTCTTGTCATCCTTCTTCTTGTTCTTGGACTTGGGTGCAAACCCAATCCCTTCCTTGGCCACAACTTCCTTTTGATTGCTCAAAAGGTCATTGAGGTTCTTCTCACCTTGTATGCATGACACAAGGCCTTTCTCAAGTTTCTCCTTCAACTTAGTATTCTCCTCAACAAGATGCACATGCTCACAACACGGGTTAGTAGCATTTGCATTATCAATTAAGACCATATAAGGAAATGTGGCTTTCTCCTTGGTTAGCTTTACTTGGAGTTGACCATGGGACTCTTTGAGGCTAGCATGAGCACCCTTCAAGACCTTGTGAGCCTTGTCAAGTAAGTCAAATTCTTCTTTGAGTCTAACAAGATCAACCCCAAGCTTGGCCTTCTCGGAGTTTAGCACACGATAAACAACAAGAGAATGATCAAGATCTTTCTTTAATTTAGCGTGATCATCGTTGTGTGACTCCTCAAGAGCCAAACGAAAACCTCGCTCTTCCTCAAGAGAATTGGAAAGATCCGAAATCTCATCGGCATAGTCGCAACTATGCCCCTCCATCTTAGAGATGGTATCTTCATGAGCATCAATCATGTCATTGGCTTCACCAAGTTGTTCCAAGATAGCAACGAAGTGCTTCTTGGATTTACCCTTGAGTTTACTCATAAAAGACTCAAAATCATTCTCCTCCACATTAGACCCCTCATGTTCATCAATGCAATCTGTCAAAGAAGGATTTTTAATGATGGTAGTTTTGATGTTGGGGGTTACCTTGTTGGTGCTTTAGCCATGAGGCACTTGGCGGTGATGTTCTCATTGGGTGAATCGAAGAGAGACACCCATGGGGTTGTCGCAATGGCAATGGAGGCCATGGCAACCGGCTCATTGTCTTCATCATCATCATCCTCATTGTACTCTTCTTGTGCCACCATCCCCTTGGGAGGAGTCTTCTTGGTGAAGTTGCTCTTGTTGGGGAAAGACTTGGCCTTGTCCTTTCGGATGAGCTTGCCACCATTGTCTTCCCTCTTCTCATAAGGACATTCCGCAACAAAGTGACTCACATTGCCACAATTATAGCACGTCCTCACTTGTTGATTGACCTTCACGCCACTTGAGTTGTTTTTGTTGAAGTTGGGCCTTGTGTTCTTCTTGCTCAAAAATTGCCTTGAAGCAAGATCCACGTGTTCATGATAGGCATATTTTGTATCTTCGGGGTTGCTCTCCTCTTCTTCCTCTTCGTCCTCTTCTTCCACACTAATCTTGGCCTTCAATGCAAGGTTGGGCTTCTTTGCTCTTTGAGAACGTAACACCGCATTGTCGGCGGTCTTGTCCAAGATGCTCATAGACACAAACTCATCCAACACCTCACTTGAGGATAGGGTGTGGAAGTCCGGCCATTGACGAATGACAGAGGACATGGCCTTGTGGTATGGCATCATGGCCTTGAGGAAATTGCGCTTGATCCAATTGTCATTTGTATCCTTGCTCCCATGATCTCGGAGTGAGACTGCGAGTGTGGTTAGTTTTCGATAGAGCACACGAGGTTCTTCACCTTCATTCATAGCAAATTTCATCGGCTTCATCTTGTACCACTTCATAGTTGGAGCATTGAATGCTTGCGCTTCCCTTGTAAAGGTAAACAACATGGTGCCATGCATCCTTGGCCACGGTGAAGGGCCGGAGATGAGCAAGATCTTTGGGTGGAATTGCATCTTGGATGATGAAGAGGGCATTCTCATTGAATTGATTATCCGCGGCTTCTCTAGGAGTGAAGTTGCTTCGGTCATGCGGATAGAAACCTTCTTCAATGATTCTCCAAAGATTAGTATTAACATGGTTTAAATGACGCTTAGAGCGATAACCCAGCAATCAAAGTCCTCATTTTTCACAATCTTTGGGGGAGGACCAGCATGATTCAAATGAGTGGAGGGAATCGGTCCACCATAAGTAAGCGAAGGTTCCACATGGGCAAAGATGACGTTGCCAATTTTACCACTAGAAGAAGGAGCCTTTTCACTAGTAGCTTCCCCCTTGTCGGATTTAGCATCCGTCACCTTGTTAGTGGGATCACCCACTTTCATCGGTGCGATGGATAATTTAAGCCCTTCTATGAATTTTTTAAACATGCTTTCAACCTCGATCATCATGGAGGTTTTCAATGTTTCCAGAGCCACATTCAATTCCTCATGAGAGACCGCGGTTCCCCCATCGGCCGTAGACGAGATTGGATTCACACCAGAGTGCTCCTTCGCACCATCTACAGTCTCACCCATACTCTTCGGACGGCAAAGTCCTTAATAAAGAGATGAGGCTCTGATACCAATTGAAAGGATCGATATAGTTGACTAGAGGGGGGTGAATAGGCAACTAACAATTTTAAGCTTTTCTTTACCAATTTAAACTTTGCATCAAAGTAGGTTGTCTAGATATGCAACTAGATCAGCAACCTATATGATTCAAACATAATAAACACACAAGAAAGCAAGGGATATAACACAAATAAGCTTGCACGAGTAAAGGTATGACATAACCAAGACTGGAGCCGGCGAAGACAAGGATGTGTTACTGAAGTTCCTTCCTTTTGAAGGGAAGTGCGTCTCCGTTGGAGCGGTGTGGAGGCACAATGCTCCCCAAGAAGCCACTAGTGCCACCGTATTCTCCTCACGCCCTCACACAATGCGGGATGACGTGATTCCACTATTGGTGCCCTTGAAGGCGGCGGCCGGACCTTTACAAACATGGTTGTGGCTCTCTCCACAACTGAATTGGAGGCTCCCAACGAAACCATGGAGCTTCACCACAATGGAATGTGGCTCCGAGGTGACCTCAACCGTCTAGGGTGCTCAAACACCCAAGAGTAACAAAATCCACACAAGAAAGTATGGGGAAGCAAGTATCCTTTGGTGGAAGTGTGGATCTAGGTCTCCTCCTTCAATCCCTAGCAAATTAACAAGTTTGAGTGGCTAGGGAGAGAGATCAGGCAAGAGAGCTTGAGTGGCATTAATGGTGGAGTGAGAGAGGTAAGAGGTAGGTGTGGTTGGTGGAAGAACCACCCTTATATAGCAAACCCTAAACCAATCGTTACTGCGAAATCTGTACTGCAGCGGTACAACTGGTTCTTGCCCCGGTACAACTGGGCCTCATAGTTTTACCAGCAGAACCCTACCAGGCGGTACAACCGGGCGAGCAGGCGGTAGTACCGGTCTATGAGAACAACCAGAACAACCGCCTAGCCACCGCTCAACCACCGTATTAAAATAGTAGGGTGTCACCCCTGAGTGCGGTAGTTGATCTGTACACGATCGGTGCAACCGCCTGGCTTTGGGCACTTGAGCGGCTAAGTCCCAAGTGGTAGAACCACTCGGGGCACTGGTGGTACCGGTGTGCGGGGCACAACTGGACCAACCGGGCCACCACCACCCAAGTACCGCATCAAAACATAGGTAAGACCGGTTGTTGAGCGGTACTTGGCCGGAGCAACCGCCACGGTCATTGTAGAGCATGGTGGCGGTACCATCGCCCGGGAGCAGCGGTACAACCACTCAAACAAGACTGGGCATGTGCCAAGCATCAGCGGTACAACCGCTCGCGCGAGCGGTACAACCGCTGGTAGAGATCAGCAAGAGACAGGAGAGAAGGGAAGCTCTCTCTCTCAACAAAAATGAGGCAAGAGAGGGATGTGGCAAGAGTGTACGTGAGAGAATTCCCCAACACCTTCTAATGAGGATTCCCTCTTGATAGTATGGGTTCCCTACGACCAAAGAGATAAAAACGTAGAAAACCCCGTCTTCGATCTTTTCCTTCCAGATAGAATAGCTAACCGATCTACGCCTAAACATCGAGTACCTGAAGCACTTAGCACACGACTAGACCAACAAAGGGTTGTCATCACCATCCAAAACACAAAGAAGGGAAATGCCCTTACACCACAGTTCATAAGGTGTCGTCTCAACAGATTTAGATGGTGCCCTCTTTAACGTGAATGTAGCAGTCTCTAAAGCACAACCCCAAAACGATAACGGTAAATCAGTAAGAGACATCACAGATTGCACCATATCTAATAAAGTATGATTACGACGTTCGGACACACCATTACGATGCGGTGTTCCGGGTGGCGTGAGTTGCGAAACTATTCCACATTGTTTCAAATGAAGACCAAACTCGTAACTCAAATATTCTCCACGATCAGATCGTAGAAACTTAATTTTCTTGTTACGATGATTTTCCACTTCACTCTAAAATTCTTTTAAATTTTCAAAAGTTTCAGACTTATGTTTCATTAAGTAGCAATACCCATATCTGCTCAAATCATCTGTGAAGGTGAGAAAATAACGATATCCGCCGCGAGCCTCAATGTTCATTGGACCACATACATCAGTATGTATGATTTCCAATAACTCTGTTGCTCGCTCCATTGTTCCGGAGAATGGAGTTTTAGTCATCTGGCCCATGAGGCATGGTTCGCAAGTACCAAGTGATTCATAATCAAGTGATTCCATAAGTCCATCAGAATGGAGTTTCTTCATGCGCTTTACACCAATATGACCCAAACGGTAATGCCACAAATAAGTTGCACTATCATTATCAACTCTGCATCTTTTGTCTTCAATACTATGAACATGTGTATCACTACTATCAAGATTTAGTAAAAATAGACCACTCGTCAAGGGTGCATGACCATAAAAGATATTACTCATATAAATAGAACAACCATTATTCTCTGATTTAAATGAATAACCGTCTCGCATCAAACAAGATCCAGATATAATGTTCATGCTCAACGCTGGCACCAAATAACAATTATTTAGGTCTAAAACTAATCCCGAAGGTAGATGTAGAGGTAGCGTGCTGATGGCGATCACATCGACTTTGGAACCATTTCCCACACACATCGTCACGTCGTCCTTAGCCAATCTTCGCTTAATCCGTAGCCCCTGTTTCGAGTTGCAAATGTTAGCCACTGAACTAGTATCAAACCCCCAGGCACTACTGCGAGCATTAGTAAGGTACACATCAATAACATGTATATCAAATATACCTCTCACTTTTCCATCCTTCTTCTCCGCCAAATACTTGGGGCAGTTCCGCTTCCAGTGACCAGTCCCTTTGCAGTAGAAACACTCAGTCTCAGGCTTAGGTCCAGACTTGGGTTTCTTTACTTGAGCAGCAACTGGTTTGTTGTTCTTCTTGAAGTTCCCTTTCTTCCCTTTACCCTTTTTCTTGAAACTGGTGGTCTTGTTGACCATCAACACTTGATGCTCCTTCTTGATTTCTACCTCCACAGCTTTTAGCATTGCAAAGAGCTCAGGAATCATCTTATCCATCCCTTGCATATTATAGTTCATCACGAAGCTCTTGTAGCTTGGTGGCAGTGATTGAAGAACTCTGTCAATGACACTATCATCAGGAAGATTAACTCCCAGCTGAGTCAAGTGGTTGTGGTACCTAGACATTCTGAGTATATGTTCACTGACAGAACTATTCTCCTCCATCTTGCAGCTGTAGAACTTATTGGAGACTTCATATCTCTCAATCCGGGCATTTGCTTGAAATATTAAATTCAACTCCTGGAACATCTCATATGCTCCATGACGTTCAAAATGTCGTTGAAGTCCCGGTTCTAAGCCGTAAAGCATGGCACACTGAACTATCGAGTAGTCATCAGCTTTGCTCTGCCAAGTGTTCACAATATCTGGCGTTGCTCCTGCAGCGGGTTTGTCACCTAGCGGTGCTTCCAGGACGTAATTCTTCTGTGTAGCAATGAGGATAATCCTCAAGTTATGGACCCAGTCCGTGTAGTTACTACCATCATCTTTCAACTTAGCTTTCTCTAGGAATGCATTAAAATTCAATGGAACAACAACACGAGCCATCTATCTACAACAACAACACGAGCCATCTATCTACAACAACATAGACATGCAAAATACTATCAGGTACTAAGTTCATGATAAATTAAAGTTCAACTAATCAAATTACTTAAGAACTCCCACTTAGATAGACATCTCTCTAATCATCTAAGTGATCACGTGATCCATATCAACTAAACCATGTCCGATCATCATGTGAGATGGAGTAGTTTTCAATGGTGAACATCACTATGTTGATCATATCTACTATATGATTCACGCTCGACCTTTCGGTCTCAGAGTTCCGAGGCCATATCTGCATATGCTAGGCTCGTCAAGTTTAACCCGAGTATTCCGCGTGTGCAAAACTGGCTTGCACCCGTTGTATGTGAACGTAGAGCTTATCACACCCGATCATCACGTGGTGTCTCGGCACGACGAACTGTAGGAACGGTGCATACTCAGGGAGAACACGTATACCTTGAAATTTAGTGAGAGATCATCTTATAATGTTGCCGCCGAACTAAGCAAAGTAAGATGCATAAAGGATAAACATCACATGCAATCAATATAAGTGATATGATATGGCCATCATCATCTTGTGCCTTTGATCTCCATCTCCAAAGCACCGTCATGATCACCATCATCACCGGCTTGACACCTTGATCTCCATCGAAGCATCGTTGTTGTCTCACCAACTATTGCTTCTACGACTATCACTACCGCTTAGTGATAAAGTAAACCAATTACATGGCGATTGCATTTCATACAATAAAGCGACAACCATATGGCTCCTGCAGTTGCTGATAACTGTTTTACAAAACATGATCATCTCATACAATAAAATTTAGCATCATGTCTTGACCATATCACATCACAACATGACCTGCAAAAAAATTTAGACGTCCTCTATTTTGTTGTTGCAAGATTTACGTGGCTGCTACGGGCTGAGCAAGAACCGTTCTTACCCACGGATCAAAAAAACCACAACGCGGTATAGTGATTGCTTTTTGATCTTCAGAAAGAACCCTGTTCATTGAATCCGATTCCACTAAAGTTGGAGAAACTGACACCCACTAGCCACCTGTGTGCGAAGCACGTCAGTAGAACCAGTCTCGTGTAAGCATACGCGTAATGTCGGTGTGGGCCAATTCATCCAACAATACCGCCGAATCAAGAAACAACTAGTGACGGCAAGCAATATGTATATACCCACGCCCACAACTCCTTTGTGTTCTACTTGTGCATATAACATATACGCATAAACCTGGCTCGGATGCCACTTTTGGGGAACGCAGTAATTTCAAAAATTTCCTACGCACACGCAAGATCATGGTGATGCATAGCAACGAGAGGGAAGAGTATTGTCTATGTACCCTCGTAGACCGTAAGAGGAAGCGTTATGACAACACGGTTGATGTAGTCGTACGCCTTCACGATCGACCGATCCTAGTACCGAAAGTACGACACCTCCGCGATCTACACACATTCGGCTCGGTGACGTCCCACAAACTCACGATCTAGCAGAGTTTCAAGGGAGAGCTTCGTCAGCACGACGGCGTGATGACGGTGATGATGATGCTACCGAAACAGGGCTTCGCCTAAGCACCGCTACAATATGACCGAGGTGGATTATGGTGGAGGGGGGCACCGCACACGGCTAAGAGATCAATGATCAACTTGTGTGTCTATGGGGTGCCCCCTCCCCCGTATATAAAGGAGTGGAGGAGGGGGAGGGCCGGCCCTCTATGGCGCACCCTAGGGGAGTCCTACTCCCACCGGGAGTAGGATTCCCCCCTTCCAAGTAGTAGAAGTAGGAGAGAAGGAAGGGGAGGAGAGGGGAAAGGAAAGGGGAGGGGCCCACCCAATTCGGATTGGGCTAGGGGGGCACGCCTCCCACCTTTTCCTTTCTTCTCCTCTATTCCACTAAGGCCCAATAAGGCCCATATACTCCCCGGGGGTTTCCGGTAACCTCCCGGTACTCCAAAAAATGCCCGAACTCACCCGGAACCTTTCTGATGTCCAAACATAGGCTTCCAATATATCGATCTTTATGTCTCGACCATTTCGAGACTCCTCGTCATGTCCGTGATCATATCCGGGACTCCGAAGTACATTCGGTACATCAAAACACATAAACTCATAATACCGATCGTCACCGAATGTTAAGCGTGCGGACCCTACGGGTTCGAGAACTATGTAGACATGACCGAGACTCATCTCCGGTCAATAACCAATAGCGGAACCTGCATGCTCATATTGGTTCCTACATATTCTACAAAGATCTTTATTTGTCAAACCGCATAACAACACACGTTGTTCCCTTTGTCGTCGGTATGTTACTTGCCCGAGATTTTGATCGTCGGTATCTCAATACCTAGTTCAATCTCGTTACCGGCAAGTCTCTTTACTCGTTCCATAATGCATCATCCCACAACTAACTCATTAGTCACATTGCTTGCAAGGCTTATAGTGATGTGCATTACCGAGAGGGCCCAGAGATACCTCTCCAATACTCGGAGTGAGAAATCCTAATCTTGATCTATGCCAACTCAACAAACACCATCGAAGACACCTGTGGAGCATCTTTATAGTCACCCAGTTACGTTGTGACGTTTGATAGCACATTAAGTGTTCCTCCGCTATTCGGAAGTTGCATGATCTCATAGCAACAAACTAAACGATCATCGTGCTAAGCTAACGGATGGTCAAGTCAATCACATCATTCTCTAATGATGTGATCCCGTTAATCAAATGACAATTCATGTCTATGGTCAGGAAACATAACCGTCATTGATTCAACGAGCTAGTCAAGTAGAGGCATACTAGTGACACTCTGTATGTCTATGTATTCACACATGAACTAAGTTTCTGGTTAATACAATTCTAGCATGAATAATAAACATTTATCATGATATAAGGAAATATAAATAACAACTTTATTATTGCCTCTAGGGCATATTTCCTTCAGACTATGTTATGGCCTGCCCAAGTTTAGTGAAAATACACTAGGATATGAGAGCAAATGGGGCATCAGATTAAAATAGTTGGACTTCCCTTCAATTTGGCCCGCCCAAGTTTTTATGTGTAGCTCCGCTACTGCTAGGGCGGACTGGCTGCTAATTCTTTTGGACCAGTTGAGTCCAACGCTGTGTGAACAAATAATTTTCATTTTTTGACGAATCTAGCATTTGACAAATTTCTTGATTTTGGTAAAGAAAAGGAACCCGTTTCAGCCTCTGTTATCTTTATGGCTAATTATTGGTTTTCCTTCGTATCATGTCACTCATGTTCTTAGGTGGATTCCAACAATGAAGGTAAAGGAGTGTTATCTGGAGTAAGGAATGATCTTGCCACTCTGAAGACTCATGTGATCCGGAAACTCCCATCTTCTAACTATATTAAGGTCAATGTCAATGCAAGCTTCGTGGAGAGAATTACAAGTGCTAGGATGGTGGTCAAGGACTCATCTGGAAAGGTCATCATCTCCTCATAGCATTTTATTAGGGCATTGTACAAGTGTGGAGGAATCGGAATTTCGGGCTTGCCTTGCCGACCTTTGTATAGGTATCACTTTCCACAATCTCATTATTTTAGAGCCTGACTGCACTTTTTTGGTTGCAGCCCTTGCAAATAGATTTTTTTAAACTGTCGCCGGGGGGAAAGACTCTCCACCTGAATATATTTCAAAAAGGATTTTGTTACAAACTAGACAAGGCGAGAGGTAAATAATCCCGCCACAGGCCAGCGTGAACTTTGTCCTCCACCTTCTTAAGGCGATGAGACCACAATATGAGATCCGCGATGATGCCCCTAGTAACATCATGGGGTGAGACATCTAGATCCCTAAAAGTTTTAGCATTACGAGCGTCACAAATTTTCCAAATGATAAGAAGAAGAATGAGAGGCCACACTGACTCGGGGAGACCCGGGTGCCCATGGGATACCCAAAGATGTGCAAAGGGGGCAGAGCAAGGGTGTAGATCAATGGCATCCCAAATGGCACGAGTTGCCGGACAATGGAAGAAGAGGTGAGCACGAGTTGATAGGTCCCCTCTGGTCAATCTGAAGAAGGAAGCGATAAGTGTATCAGACAGAGCTTATAAATAATTTTAAGCTCTCCAAGATTAATCGATTGGCCAACGTGGCGGCTCATATTGCAAAGTTTAGCTTTCATAATAGATTAGATGGTGTCTTTGTTAACAAAGTTTCGCTCTGCATGGTAAAGGTTGTAATGAACGATTGTAATATTTTTTATTTAATTAATACCAGTAAGTGTGCACGTGTAACACACGTCTATTTGAACTAATAAGTTTGCACACGCAATACGCATCTATTTGGATTAACATGTTATACTAAACTTAATACAAGACAATTTATTCATAAATTTGAAATTTCCCTATAAAGTACACGATCTCTTATTTCCAACTCGTACAAATAATTTGAAATATCGTTTCTTCTTAATCAACATGTCTCCTGTATTAAAAGATCACCCACTTTTCTCAATGTATAAAATTTAAAATTATTTAGAAGATTCATCATGATTCCTCATATGCACACATTTATGCAAGTATAGTCACACATGAAAATGTCACTTAGGACAAGCTAAGGAACTGTTTCAGTGCCAACAAATTCTAGTCAAGAATTACACAAGATCGTCATGAACATATATAGAGAGAAGTGACCTCTCTTTCTTCGAGATTGATCGAACAACAAGTTTTTGTATATATCTATCCGACACTACTTCATATATATATATATAATATAACATCTCTTATAATCCCTAACATCTAAAATCAATTTCAACTTCCACATGGCATTCTCCGTCTTTATGTATGACATGGTCAAGAAAGAATCCCGCCAATTCCTCTTGAATTGCTTGTATGCGATCATGTGGTATGAGTTCATTCCGCATATGTCACATCTAATTTAAAGAAGAGGGTCAATAGATATATTTGAAAGAAACTCAACACAATTGATGGTAATAAAATAAAATTGTGAATATTATTTATGTACTAAATGATATGAAATTTACCGTGACCACAAAATATCCTACATTCATCATCATCATAATCAACATGCAGTTTTTGCTTCTCTTGTATGTAGTCCAAGTTTTCTATCAGGAAAATATGTTAACTCAACTGTAGATAAGGACGGTATGAAAATGCTCATGTAAAATTACAATTGCCATGTATCTGCTGGACAAACAAATACACTTATGCAAACTTCAGGTTTTTTAGTATACTTATGCGAACTTTAGTTTTTTTCATTAAAACTTATGCAAACTTCTGGGTTTTTTCAGTGAAATGTAATTTCATGACTGCAAGTAAGGTCTTGGTTCAGCGAATTTGTCTGTGAGTTCACTATGTAGTCGTGAGTTGGCCATGTAATAACCGGTAGTCAGTACTTAAAAAAACAAGGATGTATGTTGCAGGTACGCGAAAATCAGTGAAAAAATAAAGAAAGAAAGAACATGAACGTCTCTGTGTGTGCTCCAACGCTCCTCTATTTCTCATTGCCTCATCTCTAGTTCCTGTACTTCTAGATGTGTCACCACCGGCGAGGTAGCGATGACATAAAAAAACAACACTCGATACTTACTTAATTAATGCGTGTGTGTGGTGCGTTCGCGTGAAGGCGAGCGTCTCCATCGTTTAGGCCTGCGAGTGGCCGCGGCGACCGTGTCCTCTCACCAACTGGGCGGCATTGTCGACGCAGGTGAGTCAGTCATCCAGCTTTGAGGCGGCGGCCTCCACGCACCGGGGTTAGCTTTGGACGACGTCGTCCACGCGCGAGTACCGGACAAGCGTGTCCAACGGAGTAGCAAGCGTCAGAGCTGAGGGAGTCGGCGGTGGCTTTGGGCGAGTGAGATGGGGCCATGATTAGCTTCACCTGCTGCACGGTGGCCGAGACCTGCACCGCCCTGGGGACGATGATGGTTGGCGACCAGGCGAATCTACATGCATGGTTGTGGGGGCAGATTTTTTTGTCCCGCTTATACTGGTCCAAGATACTCAGCATTGCCCCCACCTGAAGGACCTCGGGAGTGGGTGGTTGTCAGCGTGTGTGTTGTGGATGGAGCTGAAGTCGATGAGGATGCCGGTGGTTCCCGAAGAGCATGCCCAGGATGTGGACGAAGTCGTTGCAGTCAGTAGAAGTGTGTTCGGAGGAAGCCGCAGCTCCTCCTCGTGTGTCTCCCATTGTTGCTCGCGTGGGTGGTGGGCTGGTGACGGCTGGCGACTCGTGATCACGATTCCCTGATGGGAGACGATAGGATGCGCTCGCGATTAGTTTCCTAATAATTAGATGCGTTCGTGATTAGTTATCTAATAGGATGCAGCCATGATTAGTTTTTCAATAATTAGATGCGTCCGTGATTAATTTCCTAATAGGATGGCTCATAATTATTTTCCATGCGCGTGTGATTTTTTTTCCTAATAATAGGATGGGTTTGTGATTAGTTTCCTAATAATTAGATGTGTTCGTGATTAGTTTCTTAATAGGATGTGTCCGTGATTATAGTTTCCTAATTGACCAGGCATGGACTTTCATATTTTCATCCGCGGTGGAGTATGGTCAGTCAATGTAAATTGCTAAGTGCACACAGAGAACAGATTCGGTTAAGGCTAGCTGTTAGATTGAGTTTAGTGGGACTAATCATACGGTGATAATGTATCCATTTACGTTTTGTGGGATGCACTTAGAGAAGATTATGTTTGCTCTTTTATAAGTAGTATAGATTAGTTTCTTAATAGGATGTGTCCGTGATTATAGTTTCCTAATTGATCAGGAATGGACTTTCATATTTTCCTCCGCGGTGGAGTACGGTCAGTCAATGTAAATTGCTAAGTGCACACAGAGAACAGATTCGGTTAAGGCTAGCCGTTAGATTGAGTTTAATGGGACTAATCATGCGGTGGTAATGTATCCGTTTACGTTTTGTGAGATGCACTTAGAAAAGATAATGTTTGCTCTTTTATAAGTAGTATAGATACGAGGTGATGTTTTTCAAAAAAAAAAGAGATTGATGCAGGAACAGTGCAGAAAGTGCTATCATCGTGCTCATTGCATGAATCCTGACCAGCTTGCACGTTACCCGCATGTGGAGCTCCTTTTTGCTATGCAGTGGCTTAGATACCGGGTTATCCAACGTGGGGTTGTGCACTTGTGCTCCTCACGGAGAAGAAAAATACTTATACAACACCGAGCAATTTTGACTTTGGCGTCTATAAATTCAATGGCGCCCGGCCCCGGTGGAAGCCCAAGCGGCTTAGCGGATCGGTGAAATGGGGAGAGGAGGCCGCGTTTTGCTGCTAGCCTTCGTGCTCTTCCTCACGTCACACTTGACGACGCCGGCGTCCGCTGCCACGAAGGCAAATCTCTCTCTCTCTCTCTCTCTCTCTCTCTCTAAACAGTTTGTACTTGTTTCTGTTTATCTCTAATTGATAGTGCTCCTCCTGTGCATGCAGTCCTGTTTGCTTGTCTTGAGTGATCTGACGTCTTGGCCTGCTCTGATCGCTGGAGTCACCAACCAGTAAGCACAATATATAGCACGCTAACTATCTACGTCCATCATACATTAGTTCGTGCAGAAGAAGACGCCTAGCCTTTGGTTCTTGATCGCCAAAACATGCAGGTACAAACAATTGTATCTCTTCAAGGAAATCAGCGCCATCGGGTTGCAGATCGACGACAGCTTGTTCCCAGCCCTCGAACGTAAGTGCCGCGCATATGATCATGATCCAAGGATTTCCGTGTTTGAGTTTACTGCTTCATCAGCAGTTTTTACCTAACACTAACCACGTCACACGCTGCACTGGCCGATTATTCTTTTGGTTCAGAGCTCCCCGGGGTTCTGGCTGTGATCCCGGACAGGCTTCACAAGGTCCAAACGACGCATTCCTGGGAGTTCCTCGGGCTGGAGAGCGGCGGCGAGCCGAAAAACGAGTGGAAGTACGACGCCAAGTTCGGCGAGGGGGTCGTCATTGGAAACGTCGACACCGGTAATCTCGCAGTTAAATTGCATCATTTCTTCACATCAATCTAGCCCATACATACTCCCCAGGAATCGCAGTATATACCACTACCACTACCAACTCGATATCTTTTGATTGATCGCCGGAATCTTATCTTGACCTAATAATCAATTAATTGCTTTCATAATACGCACGGGGTATGTGGGTTGGTCGTACCGCGTATTCCGTGCCATGCATCATGCATGGCACCTGTCTAACACACGCATGCACTGTCGACAGCCTAAAGTCGAAGCACTGGTTTGACCTGGATCCTAATAGTGATCACTTAGTAGTACTCCCTTCGGATTTGGTCAAAGTCAAACAAACTTTGTTAATTTTGACTAAGTTTATAAAAAAATATATCAAGATTCATAATATGAAATCGGTATTGTTAGATGCATCATGAAATTAGTTTTCATACCATATAGCTTTAGTATAGTAAATATTGATATTTTTTTTATAAATTTGGCAAACTTCATAAAGTTTGACTTTGATCAATCTTATATACAGACTAAAAAGAAACGGAAGTAGTACGTGATTAATTAAATAGAGGTCTTCACATGCATGAAATACTACTCCCTCCTGGATGAGTACATAATAATTTGTTGTCCCCGCGATATATTCCATCCTGGATGGAACATAATCAAATCCCAGTAACATGCCGGAGTGTGAAGTCAACTGAAACCTGACAGATGATACGCATCAAGGCCCCACGATCTTACTCGAAATCTGTTGCTCACTCCAATCCATTTTTTCCGGAGACGCTCGGTACAAAGTTGTACTAAGTGTGCATTAATTAATATGGATTGGAGGGAGTAGCTTTTTCCCTCAGAGGTAACAATCAATTACGTTGACATTGTTTTTGTACATTGCACACTTAGAAAATATGAACATGGTGAATAAGTAGGTGTATGTAAGAAAATCGAAAGTATGCTTCTAATATCGAGCTCAAATGTTCCTGCCATGAACAGTAAAATCAAAAAAATAACAAAAAAGAGTTTCTGGATTTTTTGTGTGGCAAAGTTTAAGAAATGTTTGAAGTGCATGCGAATTTTCACCACGAAATCACATTGGAGTAAGTCGTGGCAAACAACCAAAATCAGAGCTCCCAAATGCGTTTGGAAGTAACATTTTCAGAGTATCGATTTTTTTTACCATGCCTTGCACCTATGTAATTTTGTGATGAATTTTTGCATCCACTCCAAACATTCTTTAAAGTTTTTTTTGAATTTACTGTTCATGAGGGAGCATTTGATCTCGAGCTTAAAAACTCCACATCCTAAGAAAATTGTTTTTTAGGACGGCTATAACTCTGTTGACCCGGAGAGAATTCAACAGTTGATAGCCGTCCCATCAAGAGGTTATTATCCTTGATGTCTAGATCAGACAGTTGTTAGCTTTAACTTAATTAATAGTTATTTCCTCTGTTCACAAATATATGGTGTTCTAACTTTTTTCTAAACTGAATGTATATAGAGACATTTTAGTGTGTTTATTCACTCATTTTAGTGTGTATATGTGGTCCACATTGAAGTATACAAAACATCTTATATTTGTGAACAAAGGGAATATTTCTTAGTCAGTTTTGTTTCTGAAAGTTCACTAGTTAGTTCACAAACATTTGCATATTGCACTATTGAGTAATCTTTCAAATTCATTGCACACCACAAGAGTGTTTAATATGGTTTAAAGATATCCAACGTCGCATGAGATTTTTTTTCTTCAAAAGGACAATAGACCCCTGGCCTCTACATCGATTGATGCACGCAACCATCCATTATTGCAAACTTCCAAGTGTCATTCTTAGTCGTCCAACAAGACTTACTGACCTATTCCTAAAAACATTCTTTGCAATAGTAGTATGACCTTAGCAAATGCTAGGATGGCCAATCCACTGTCATTCGAGTTGGAAACATTAAAAGACAATTGCCTTCCCTAAATACCTCTCACTCCACACACTAGTAGAAAAGGGGGCTTTGGTCCAGGCCGGGTAAGCCCATTAGTCCCGTTTCAGTCCAGAACCGGGACCAATGGGTGCATTTATCCCGGTTCGTGCGGCTAAGGCATTAGTCCCGGTTCACCTGGGTCCTTTAGTCCCGGTTCGTGCCACGAACCGGGACTAAAGGGTGCGATGCCCATTAGTCCCGATTGGTGGCACTAACCGGTACTAAAGGTTAGACATTTAGTCCCGGTTGGTGCCACTAACCGGGACTAATGGGCTTTGAGGAATTAGTACCGGTTCATGGCACGAACCGGTACTAAAGGTCCCATTTCCAAACTCTCCCCCCTCCCCTGTGGACCGCCTTTTCAGTTTTAGAAAAAACAAAAGAAAATGATGGAAATGTCAAAAAAATAAAATAAAATAAGTTTCCCATGTGATATGTGATTAGTTGTTGGGAAAATTTACAAATATGAATTTCGACTTTATTTACAAAATCTCTCTGGAATTTGTAAAATGGGCATAACTTTCGCATACGAACTCGGATTAAAAAGTTTTTTATATGAAAAATCATCTACTCGAAAAGTTACATCCAATGGAGACAGCCTACGACCTGTTTGCAAATTTGTAGAATCCTCAAATTCCAAAAGGAAAAAAAGTTATGCTCAAATTTTAGTTTTTTTTTAAATTTTCATTAAATCTGGTCAAACTATGGTCAAACTACTTATTCAAGAAGTATTAGTGTTACTAAATAATTATTCAAGAATATTAGTGTTATTAAATAATTATTTTAGTTTTTTTGAATTTTGGTCAAATCTGGTCAAACTATGGTCAAACTATGGTCAAACAATGGTCAAACTACTTATTCAAGAAATATTAGTGTTACTAAAAAATTATTGTTTTTTAGAACAATAGTTTCAAACTCAAATAGTGAAATGTGTGACTTCATGCTCAAGCTAAACTCCTGAGGGTTAATAGGATTGACATCTTACTATTGTCAGGAAAACAACGAGTGCAGACTTGGAAACGAGGGAGAATAGAACCCGGAAGTTAAGCGTGCTCAGGCTGGGGGAGTGGGAGGATGGGTGACCGTCCGGGAAGTTAGATGATTTGGAATGATGAGGGGTGATTAGAGATTAAATTAAGCAGTGATGAGGGGTGATTAGAGATTAGAGGTTAAAATAATTCAGAAATTTGAAAATGAAAAAATTCAAAAAAAAAATTCTATAAAAAATTCAAAAAAAAATCAGAAAATTTCCTTTAGTACCGGTTGGTGTTACCAACCGGGACTAAAGGTGGACCGGCCACGTGGAGGGCCTTTAGTCTCGGTTCTGGTTTGAACCGGGACTAAAGGGTCAGGGCATTAGTACCGACCCTTTAGTCCCTTTAGTCCCGGTTCAGGAACCGGGACTAAAGGCCCTTACCAACCGGGATAACAGGCCCTTTTTCTACCAGTGACACCTATTCATCCACACCTCCTCATACATTTGCATGAAGGCCTAAACGTCTTGTTATTGTTGTTGTTGTTTCAATCTCATTGTCTATGTCCTTCTCCACCAATAAACTATGCAGGACATCCTTGTCCACCTAGTGGTGGTGAGAATGCCATCGTTCTCGTATTTCTGTACCCCTGGTTTTCAAATCAATGTTCATGATGTCATGGAGTGAGTCATTAGGACCATGGGTTCATTTTTTAACACAGTACAGACACACTCATATATACGCGCATACACTCACCCTATGAACGCACACATGCACACTTTACCCCTTATGAGCACCTCCAAGAGAGTGAGCCGGCATATCATCTTGAGATATTACGAAGTCACCATAGGTGCTTCGTAGTAGAAGGGAACGTCTCCTCCCACTGAACGCGCATTGCCGGAAATCTTAAAATAAATCTAGGTTAAATGCGAGCACTGGGACTTGAACCCTGATGGGCTAGAGATACACTGTCCTTTTAACCATCCAACCACAGGCTGGTTCACATCAGTTGGTTGTGGAGGCACAATGCAAAATGGCCATCATTGTTTCCTGTACTCCATACTAGACTAGCCGAGGTCAATGTGAAACTCAATGTCATATTTGGGCACAGTTGGTGCCAAGGATGCTTGTTATCCCAATGGAACATATAGTGGGGTTAAGGGCACGAGGTGTCATAATCGAAATCATTGGAAGTCTTCATGGAGAGGGAAAGGCGAAAGATCTCAAAGCTATGCTTTCAACCTAGTCCCCATGTTGACATGGCTGACACTTGGCGGGTGGTTGCAAGGGTGTCGATTATGAGGGTAGGAAGCTCAGGAGGACTTGGTGCGGTTGGATGCTTGTTAGGATGAACATGGATAGAAGAAAAGGAGCATGCACCCTCAACGTTATCCAACCACTTTGTTGTGTTCAAAAAGTTGTTAGATGGAGAAAGTTCCCACTTCTTCCTAGATGAATGTTTGTTTCATTTGAAAAATATGTAATAATTACAATTTTTTTGTTTGCTGAAACAAGTTTCATCCCCTTGTATCACTAGTAGAAAAAGGACCTGATGTGAGACACATTAGTCCCGGTTCGATTTTGGCCCGGTACTAATGGCACCATTAGTGCCGGTTCGAACGGCTATGCATTAATGTCGGTTCGTATTGAACCTTTAGTACCGGTTCGTTCCAGAAACCGGTGCTAAAGGGGTGGTGGCAGGCTGGCGTCAGGCCGGGGCCCCATGATCACCTTTAGTACCGGTTCGTGGCACAAACCGGTACTATAGGGCTAACTTTCAGTACCGGTTCGTGCCATGAATCGGCACTAAAGGGGTCTGACCTATAGTCCCGGTTGGGGACACAAACCGGGACTATAGGGCAATTTTCAAACTCTACCCCCCCCCCCCTCGTGTATCGCCATTTCAGTTTTGAAAAGAAAATGATAAAAACTTCAGAAAATAAAATCCTTCGAGAGGTAGTTATATTACTACACCTACTAGTTATGAAAATTTGAAAACTTAAATTTGGACATGTTTTGCAAAAAGTGTAGGGAAAATGTAAAACAACTATAACTTTTGCATACGATGTCGGAAAAAAACGTATAATATATCAAAACATTCAGCACAAAAATCCGCATCCGATTTTGACCACCTACGGCCTGTTTGCAATTTTTTAGAATCCTCAAATTCCAAAAGGAAAAAAAGATATGCTCAAATTTCAGTTTTCTTTAATTTTGATCAAACTATGGTCAAACTACTTATTCAAGAAGTATTAATGTTACTACATAATTATTCAAGAATATTAGTGTTACTAAATAATTATTTCAATTTTTTGAATTTTGGTCAAATCTGGTCAAACTATGGTCAAACTTATTCAAGAAATATTAGTGTTACTAAATAATTACTGTTTTTTAGAATAATAGTTTCAAACTCAAATAGTGAAACGAGTGACCTAATGCTCAAGCTAAACTGCTGAGGGTTAATAGGATTGACAGCTTACATTTGTGAGGAAAACAACAAGTGCAGACTTGGAAAGTAGGGGGAATAGAACTCCGAAGTTAAGCGTGCTCAGGCTGGGGGAGTGAGAGGATGGATGACCGACCGGGAAGTTAGACGATTTAAAATGAGTGATCCACACTTGAGCAGTTAAGAGGGGTGATTAGAGACTAAATCATCAAATAATTCAATTCAGAAAATTGAAAAATTAAAAAAAATCCAATTTTTTGTTTTAAAAATCCCATGCCACGGCGCGAGCTCACGCCACGTGGTGGGCCTTTAGTGCTCACACTTTAGTGCCGGTTACAGAATCGGCACTAAAGGCCTTTACGAACCGGTTTTAAAGCTTTGTTTTTTTACTAGTGTATGTTGCACTCAGGAAAATTTTTGTCTTGGGAAAACATTTTTTACCACACTGACAACATAATAACATTTCACTCGACACAAATTTATGATAGATCAAAACACATTCTGGTTGCCATGGAATCAGACAAAACACATTCTGGTTGCCATGGAATCAGATTTGTAGAGACGAGGAAAAAAATTGAGTTGAAGAAGAAAATTCAGTTACATCGGAGATGAGTTTTTGTGTGATTTTAAGAAGCTTTAGTTGGGCTTGAAGCAAATTTAAATAACATAGAACCAAAATGTTGCCATATGGAAGCAATATGCATTCGTAGTACAACTGACGCATTATTTGCTTGATTAATTAGTTGAAATTTTTGTGATTTGCATGATTGTCTTACGGTATTGCATGTAGCCATTAATATATGCTTTATAAGGACGTAGAAAATGTTTCGGTCGCGTGAAAGTTAGAGCAAAAGATGATTGTGGAACAGGTGAGCCCTAACTTTTGTCAAGTATACTTACCAAAAGATCCCATCCTTCTTTATTCTGAAACCAGCTCCTAATGCAAGATCACCGTTAAGGCACGTCACCCTAAAACAAACAGTCGTAAGATTACATTGAGAATCAGTTAAGTCCGTTAATGAAAAGACACGCCCTTAATGAAAAGATGTCCTTCGTTAAAAGACACATTCTTGATGAAAATACTTCTTTTCATGAAAGGTGCATTGTAAAAGATTAAAAAGAAGACCCGCAAAAAAAAAAGATTAAAAAGAAGAACCATAATTACTGTATAATATTAGCATGCTACAAAATTTATAACTTTTCAAAACAAGAAAAATTGTGACCATCATGTACTAAATCAACGACACTCATTTCGGGACGGAGGGGGTAGAATTAAACATTACATTTTTTTCCTTTTCGACTATATTTAAACTTTGCTACTCTATTCATTAGAAAGGAAAAAAATTGCGAGTAAAGAAAGTACTCCCTCTGTTCCAAAATTCTTGTCTTAGATTTGTCTAGTTACGGATGAATCTAATACTAAAACATGACTTGATACATCCATATTTAGACAAATCTAAAACAAGAACTTTGAGACAGAGGAAGTACAAATTTTATATCTAAATGTTTTAAAATAAACTCCCTAAAATATGTAGTATAATAATACTCACATCAAAGTGTGACTTTTGCACTAGTTTTATTTTATTTTGCATTTTACACGCGCGAAGGTGTATCGCCGACATCCGAAAGCTTCCGGGACGACGGCTTCGGCGCGCCGTCGGGGTGGTGTGGCAAATGCGATTCCGGCAAAGACTCCACCTTCCGCTGCAATAAGTAAGGCAAATATCCACTGGCCCTTACGTCGAGTACAATGCAATCAAGCAACATTTCACTGACACCGTGACACGTACGCCGTGCAATGGTGCGTGCAGAAAGTTGATCGGCGCGAGGTTTTTCAACGCGGGCGTCCAGGTGCCAGATTTCCTGGACCAGCCGGTGGAAGGCAAGCAGCTGAACCAGACTGATCTGAACTCGCCGCGGGACTACGACGGGCACGGCTCGCACACCCTGTCCACCGCGGGCGGCGGATTCGTCCAGGGCGCCGGCGCCTTCGGCCGCGGGAGTGGCACGGCCAAGGGCGGCTCGCCGCGGGCGCGCGTGGCCTCGTACAAAGCGTGCTACACGGCGGGGTGCTCCAGCCTGGACATCCTCGCGGCCATATTCGCGGCGGTCGAGGACGGCGTGCACGTGCTCTCGCTCTCCGTGGGCGCGCCGGCCGCGGACTACGCGGCCGACCTCATGGCGATCGGCACGTTGTACGCGGTCCACAAGGGGGTCGCCGTCGTGGCCTCCGCCGGCAACTCGGGCCCGCAGCCAGGCTCGGTGACCAACCTGGCTCCCTGGATCCTCACGGTCGGCGCAAGCACCATGGACAGAGACTTTGCAGCTGATGCCGTCTTCGGCAACAGCACCGTCAAGGTCTGGTCGTCCATCGGACCTTGCGTGCATGTACACCGTGCAGCCTTGCTCAATTACTCAACCACCGCTAGCACTGTGTTTGCAGTTCATGTAATTTATGTTGATAGATTGCTCATGCCGCACCGTTCTGGATGCATGCAACTGATTTGCAGGGACGAAGTCTATCAGCTAGCACTCTGCCTGCTGGCCAGCCATATCCGATGATCAGCGGGCAGGACGCCTCCGCCGCCGACCAATCCATCGACAACTCGTAAGAATAGGATCTTGTTTGGATCGACTGTCCCAGTGTGCTGACTGATGAGATCCCTCTGCCTGCAGGACGCTGTGCCTTCCCGGTTCGCTAGACCCTGCCAAGGTGAGAGGCAAGATAGTTGTGTGTACCAGGGGAGCGAACGGCAGAGTCGAGAAGGGGCTGGTGGTGAAGCAGGCCAGTGGCGTCGGGATGGTCCTCTGCAACGGTGCCGGCGGCGCGGTTGACATCATCGCCGATCCACATCTCGTTCCAGCGGCTCATTGCTCCTACTCACAGTGCGAGGATCTCTTAAAGTACCTACAATCCACCGAGTAAGCAGCACACTAAAAAACTCCCTAGCTTTGTAGGCATGGTCGTTAACCCAACATTCATTAATCACTCCCTCGCTCCGGTTTAGGTTTCCCGTCGGTTACATCACAGCAAGGGACGAACTTGGCGTGAAGCCAGCGCCGGTGATGGCAGACTTCTCGTCCCGTGGGCCAAACACCATCACTCCTCAGATCCTCAAGGTTGGGTTGGCGCGTTAATTAATCAGCTTGCACCATCTTAGTGAGTAGTGACTCCACCGTGGTTCTAATTTTCTCGGGTGGCAGCCTGACGTTACGGCGCCCGGGGTCGACGTGATCGCCGCGTACAGCGAGGAAGTTCCGGCTACTGACCTGCCTTTCGACGACCGCCGTGTCCCCTACAACATGGTGTCCGGCACCTCCATGTCGTGCCCCCACGTGGCGGGCATCGCCGGACTGATCAAGGCGAAGCACCCTGACTGGAGCCCCGCCATGATCAAGTCGGCGATCATGACCACCGGTGAGAGCACGGCAGGCCACCACAGCTGCACTAATTTTGTCCGTCGAGCCCTGTAAGAGCAGCAATCGCATGGACTTATGAAGTGCTTCTTCTCTGAATTATGTTTGTGCAGCATCCACCGGAGGCAACGACGACGGCCAGATCCGAGACGAGACCGGCGCGGCCGCCACCCCGTTCAGCTACGGCTCGGGCCACGTGAACCCCGTCCGGGCCCTGGACCCCGGCCTGGTGTACGACACTACGCCGTACGACTACGCCAACTTCCTCTGCTCCGTGCGGCCGACCCAGACGCAGAGCCTGATCCCCTTGTCGATCCCCTTGCTCCTCCCTCTGTTCGTCGGCGCCAATGCCAACCCGTTCCGGTGCAGCCTTGGCGCCTACCGCCCCGAGGACCTCAACTACCCGTCCATCTCCGCGGCTTGCCTCTCCCGCTCCGGCACCACCACGGTGAAGCGCCGGGTGAGGAACGTGGGCGCGGGGCCGTGGCTCCAGTACAACGTCACCGTCGTGCAGCCGGCTGCGGGTGTCAGGATCACGGTGCAGCCAGGCACGCTGAGCTTCGGTAAAATCAACGAGGAGAAGGAGTTCACGGTGAAGCTGGAAATTTGCGACGCTACCGCGGCCGCCGGCTACGTGTTCGGCAGCATTGAGTGGTCGGACGGGAAGCACCGCGTCCGGAGCCCCGTCGTGGCCACCACCAAGTGCGGGTAAGGTAGGGTGATCGGCTGCGATTCCTTCAAGCTGGAATCGGCAATCAAAAACACTAGTGTTGGCACGCTAACTCGCTAAGGTTTACCATTTGTTCGGCTAAACAAAAGAGCCGTTGTAATCTTGTCCCTCGATGTATTGCCACAATGTTGCATCCGAAACGTCAGCATTAACGTGTAAAAGCATCTTCAACAGACGCGCGGTAGCGCCGCGCGCTAAAAAATATTTGCAGCGTCGAAATAGTGTTTTAATGTGTGCGGGAGGGTGATTACTTTTCCAGATGCCGCAAAATTTAGCACGTCACTGTAGCGCTTCATCAGGCTTGGTAAAATCCAGCACGCGCCTAGCCGGCGCTTGGCAAATATGAAACAACACATACCAATTTGACAGTATGAAACAAGATGATCTCAAACATTAAAAATATGCAAAATCATGAGTTGGGCAATATAGCATAGTTTAAATTCATGGCATAGTT
This sequence comes from Triticum dicoccoides, assembly GCF_002162155.2. Taxonomy (NCBI): domain Eukaryota; kingdom Viridiplantae; phylum Streptophyta; class Magnoliopsida; order Poales; family Poaceae; genus Triticum; species Triticum dicoccoides. The sequence continues at coordinate 487,135,718 of NC_041384.1, read as the reverse complement.
CAAAATCACCTAACCCCAAGCAAATTCGTGACAAATAAGTTCACACAAACGAATGAAACACCAACAATCATGCCCCATCTTCTTCCTCCTCTTGTTTATCCTCTTCTTCATCTTCAAGCGCCTCATCGTCATTGGAAACTCGGATAGTGTTCGGACTATCTCTAAAGGCATCATGCGATGGCATGTGAGGCACACCGGAAGTCATGCGTCCACCCATATCACCTGGAGGTGCTCCCATGACTCCCATAAGAGACCCAAAACTCATGCCTTTCATGGTAGCTCCCAAGCCACCCATGTCGCCCATGGCTCCCATGGTAGCTCTCATGCCTCCCAAGCCTCTCATGGTAGCTCCCATGCCTCCCATGCATCACATGCCCATTAATCTTTTTTGGACCAAGACTTGATCACGAGAAAGGTTAATGTACTCCTTTTTCTATCATCCAAGTTAGTTGTGTCCATGAAGAAGAAGTACTTCTCATATTCCAATAATCTAGCTAGCTCCTCCATGCCCAATTTCTTCTCCTCCAATGCTACCTTCCTCTCCTCGGCCGCCAGCCTCCTCTCCTCGGTCACTGACTCTTGGCTCTTTGCCACCCTCCTCTCCTTGTTTGCTTTCTTTCTTGCCTTCACAATAGTCTCCATAGCATTCTTTATCTCATCATCTCCTACCTTCTTCTTCTTCTTTTCTTTTCTTTTGCTTGTTTACCTCCATTTGGTCTTTTTGGCTTGGAGTAGGTAACCGAGTTTGGTGTAGGGCTCCTCTTGCCGCCATCACTTGATGCCTCATCATCATCATCATCATCATCATCATCATCATCATCTAAGACCACATCAATAGTTGCCTTGCCTTTCATTGGCACCTCTAGGCCATCGGGGTTCTTCCATTTCTCTTCATCCTTTAACACTTCGTAGCAACGGGGCAACACAAATGCTCTCCCTTTCTTAACCTTACCTTTCTTGGTCTTCTTGTCTTCTCCTCGAAACAAGTTTTGTGCAATATTGAGCTACAAACAAAAGAACAATATTGAGCTACAAACACAAAAGATGAAGCATGGACATGGAACATAAAGAAATGACACTTACCCTATCTCTATCATTAGTGCCACTTGGGTTTATCTTGTCAATCGATGCCATTGCCGTCGCCCACTTTTGACAATCTCTGTTGATCATCGACCATCGGGAGCGAAGAGATCTATCGGTGCGCTCAATTCCACTCTTGTTGTGGGCACCAAAGTACTCCTTCATCCTAAACCAATATGTGTCTCTAGTTTGGTCCGTCGCAACGGTGGCATCCATAGACACATTCAATCATGTCTTGCATAGCAAGATGTCTTCGTCCATGGTGCAATTGGACGCCCTTCCTTTCGGTGCATCGACCATACCCTCACCCTCCTCATCCAGTTCATATTCATGATCATCTTGATGCACTTCATTGGTTTGATACCAATGGGAATTGTTGGAGCCAACACCCATACTTGACAAATATGTGTCATCATTGAAACTACAAAGTATGATAAAGAAAACTAAACGAGCTATTCATATGTAAACATTTATCTAACAACAACAAAAAAGAAAAAATAATATACCTTGTGAGCATTTCATCAAACACCATGTGTGCATCGGCCGCCGGCGCACTAAATTATGAGCTATCCGGCGCATCGGGGTGGCGGAGGTGCAGCCGGAGGCGGTGCTGGATTCTTCTTCACGCGCCTAGAATCGTCATCCACTTTCCTCTTCTTTTGGGCCGCCGTCGCTATCGGTCGCTTGGAGACGGAGCTCCGTGGCTTCGCAGTGGGCGACGACGCGACACCACCCTGCTAGTTCGTCCAGGGCGCCATGAAAAGGTCGCGCGAGACCGGTGCTTGGAGCCAGTGCGGCGCCGGCGGCAAAACCGGAGGTCAACCTATGCTAGGGTTT
>NC_041384.1:487046181-487133439 GCF_002162155.2 Triticum dicoccoides | reverse complement strand
CTGGGGGATGTCAGCTCGGCTATCTATCACATAAATTTCGCCGGCAGCGGCGTGGGATGGGGCGAAGGCGAGCGCGGCCGAAGAGTTCAGGGTGGCAGTTGCTCGCTTGCACGCAATTGTTTGCTATCCAGCACGCTAGAGCTGGCGCACAAAATACCCAACGCGCCATGTAGTTTTCCTCAGCGTGCTGGCGCTTGTTTATCGCGCGCAGGATTATAGCGTCTTTGCTATAGCGCTACTTACGGTCGCGCGCGCTATATAGCCGTTTTATCCAGCGCGCGACTTATTTAGCGCATCTGTTGGAGATGCTCTAACAGTAACTTCAAGACAGTGGTGGAGCTAGTACTTTTGTAAAGACCGAGCGAACTTGAGCCTAAGTGTCTAATCTAAAAACCAAATTGAATGTTTGAATATACATATATATAACTTGCAAAATATCCCCAAAATTCTAAGCCATTAATCTACATTAATATATAATGAAGTGAAAAACTTCTAATCTATTCATCAACTGTCATGGTAGTTGATGATCCACAAGTATAGTGGATCAATCATAGTCCTTTCAATAAGTAAGAGTGTCGAACCCAACAAGGAGCAGAAGGAAATGACAAGGAGTTTTCAGCAAGGTATTCTCTATAACACTACTACAGGATGCTGCTAACGCGACACTATGATCAGAGACCCTTCGACGAAACTATGTGCGATGCAATAATCACAAACGGTGATGTAAAAAACCGTCAAAAATGTGCAAAACGTTTGCGATGACGGATGCATCAAACACGGTTTGGATTTTAGTTGTATGTGTGAAGCAGGGCATACCGTTCAGTTTAATTAACTGTTTACGATGAGGAGGAACAAAAGAAACGGAAAGCCAGATGATGGTGTGTGAGATATACAACATACGGTTCACTCGGATGAACTGCTTGTGATTAGGCAACACAAAAGAAACGGTCAGCCATATCAAGGTGTGTACGATATACGGCATGCGGCTCACTCGGCCTTGTCGTCAATGTATGACCTCTGTGGCAACCGCTCGCTCCCCACTAGCCTCTTCTTGTACCATGGCAACCATCCACCGCCTCTTCGCCTTTCCCTCTCGATTTGGAACTGTTGTTGCACGCTCTTCCTCCCTCCATTTGCCTTCTTCCTTCCTTCTGCCATTGTTCAATCATCTTCTCCATGGAGGGAACAGGTCGGAAACGACCCCGTTATTTTTGCCCTGATATGAAAGATGACGTGGTGGAGGAACTCATTGATCGGTGCGATGTCATCACCTCGGCTAGTAGGGTAGGTTCGTTCAAGTCCATTCTCGACTCAACAAATAACATCATTGCAAAGAACCCAAGGGTTTAGGAGCAGTTTGATCTCCCGTATCTTCTTCGCCATGACATTGGTCGCTGGCATGGCGACGACGGAAACATCGCCTTGTGCGTGTTGTTGTCGCTTGATAATGATACGTGTGATGTTAAGATGCCATCGCTTGAGGGTAAGGCTTGGGCATGTGCAAATGGAGATTGGGTTTTTTATATTGGGTATAACTGCGAGTGGGAACTTGTGAATGTGTACATCGTCACCGGGTTCCACTTCCAAAAATCACAGACTGCCCTGAGGTTGAGCACACAGATGATCTACGTACGTTCAAATACGATCATGGTGACTGTCGTCTACGGAAGATAGCAATTTGTTGATTTCCCAACCGCTTTTGGGATTACAAGAACTATGAAGTTGTTGCTATCTTCGACAAGCTTGTTGCTGTCCTTACTTCCACGCCTCGATGGATATTGCTCAAAAATCAATTTTCATACACGGATGAGTACTGTGATGCAATTCAATACGAGGGTCTTGTGTTTGCTGCCACCACTTGTGGCACTATTTTTGCATGGACTCCTTATGGTTTCGGTACATTTGTCTTCCACCGTATTTATAATTGTTTCATCCACATGCATGCAGGTTAGCTAGTATCCTTTTACTAATTAACCTTCTTGTGTTTCCAAGGTCCTATGAACATTCCACCACCTATACTTGAAAAAATGTATAACCAAGGGGGAGATGACGATGGTGATGATCACGAGCATGAGGACGAGCATGACCTATATACTTAGTGGCGCCTGACAACTTATTCTGATGGATCACCTCTTCTTGTATGTATACAGGGAACTGCTGATGTTACTAACGAAGCAGGTGTTGTCTACCATGGTCGCACTCTCCGGACCTATTCCAACATCCATTGCAGGGTATTCGAGATGGATACTAGTGTGCTAGTGCCAACACCTTCTCCCTAGTTTAGTATTGATAGTCTTGGAGAAAACTCGCTCTTCCTTGGACAAAACTATCCAATGACGGTGAAAGGCGATCCAGCTGCTGTTGACACAACGTTACTACCATTTATGAGAAGCAACTGTTTCTATACCTTGGATATTGCTATGGTTCCCTACCCTGGCTGTCACAATATGCATCCTGATATATGCCACTTTGGCCTGGATGATCAGTCCTACATTGGTCTCGAGATTGACAATAGCTGGCCCTTCCCAGAGAATCGGTTATGGTTCAAAGCAAGTGTTTCCAACGTCGAGGATTGGTTGAGCTGAAGTTCATTTCATCGATTTGTTATTTGTTGTGTGAGAAAAACTTTACTTTACTACAATGTTTTGTTGAAAATAATCTATAATCCAACATGTATACTCGTTGTCGTTGTGTGTTGATGACTTGTTGTATGTAATGAATGGTACATTTGCATATGCGTCCCAACTCACGCCTGCTCGCACGGCACACGGGTCACGTGGCGGCACGTATATTATTTTTCTATTTGGAATATTAATGCTGTCGCTTTATTGCTTAACCAAAGCATGGCACGTATCCATTGTTAGTCTAACGCTCACGGTTCGAATAAATAATCCGTTTGGGATATTGGTTCCCAATTATTAATAATCTCCCTTCTGCAATTAGATAAAGATTACATCAAAACTGGTCTCAAATTTGACAAAAAAGTACAATGCAACTTTGTATTGGTGTCCATATGAACAGTGCTAGTGATTTTAGTTGCAAAAGTTAGATAGTGCTAGTGATTTTTAGCTGCATATTTTGACAAATCGCAGTATTACAAGGTTGACAAATGGCAATGTTACTAGATAAACAAATGTCAATCTTTCCACTTTGACAAATGGCAACATACCCAATATGACAGATGCAAATCTTACCCAATTATTTCTACGTGGTTGAACACGGGTCATCCAAAACAAACGTTTATGTTGAAGGGATGCACAAATCCTGCACTACGAAATTTCCCTTGACTTAAGGGAGAAGACCATAGCTCTCACTTTGCATATGAGTGTTCTATCTAAAACGTTTGCGATCAAGAGCTGCACAAATCCTGCTCGGCACATTTTCCCTTGGCTTCCTGGGGAAGCTGTCGGTTTGCATACAGGTGTTCTAACTAAAACGTTTACGATGAGTGTTTTATATTTAAAAACCACTGACGTTATTTTCAAAAGAAATTTGTTTGATAAGTCTGTACATTAAGAGAGAAAAACACAAGTTCGTCCAAACCATATCTTTCATTCAGTCTCACTGCGAATTTATATTCATATGATCGAGAATTCGAGATACAATATTAAACCCCAAAAAACTATTATTGGCGGCAGCGGACGCGGCGTGCCGCACCGTCGTTGTCATTGTCGTTCTCCGGGATGTCATTGTTGAAGTCTTCAAGGCAGCACAAAATGTTCTTCACATGTAAATCAAACACCATGTCACCGCGCGATTGATGGGCGGGGCGTGGGAGGACGGCAACTAGCGCCGCTGAGAGGTAGCGGTCGACGGCAGCGTCCCATGCCACTGAGGGGGACGCGCGCACGGGCACGGCGAGTGCAGCCAAATGCATGGGGACCGGCACCGCGGTGGGTGGAAGGGCGGGCACGGGCGCGGCGGGTGCAGCCAAACGCACGGGGACCGGCACCACGGTGGGTGGAGGGGCACGCACGGGCACGAGCACTGGCGCTAGCATGTACATGAGCTCGCGCTGGTCCGTGGAGACCTCGCAGGCGCCCGCGGCTTCCAGCTCTGCGATAGTGCTCGGTGATCAGCCCGTCAATGCTACGAGGATGGTCGCTGGCGCGGGTGCAGGGATGGTCGCTGGGACAGGAGCGGGGGCAGCAACCGTCGTGGCCAGCTCGTTCAGGGACATGTCCATGAGGCCCCATTCCTCCTTATTTTCTATCTCCTCCGGCTCGGATTCGACTTCACCAAACTTGAAAACTAGTGGCAGATGATCATTCTGCGCCATGGCACTGGTGGAGGTCTGCGGGACGGAGGGGAATGGGAGGCGAACAGTAAGGCCGCCCATATTAAGCAGTGGCCCAAGCGCCATTAATGGAGAGGAAGGCATGCAGCCATGGAAGTCAAAGGGCTCGCTTCCCAGTGAGCATGCGCAGCGTACAATTCGCACGCTTCTCAGTGAGTCTACGCATTGGAGGACAGCTTGCATGCCTCTTGGTCAGCCTGCGCACCGGACTCCGCTCGCACTCCTCCCGTTCAGTCAAGCAGCTGTCTGCAAGGCACCTCCTATAGTTATTAAAACGAAGACACGTGGCGTCATGTGAATGGTTAATAGAACACACACGATTTGAATTATACAAGCATTTGAGATATTAAAATGGCAGCTATTTTTTCAAAATGCCTTTGTTGGCTGTTATTCGAGTGCGCCTTCTCAAAAAATGGACACGAAAAATACCGCAGCATGTCAGGTGCCATTTCATGATAGCATGCCAAGTTTCATGAATTTCAGACGAGTTTTGGATTTACTAGAATTTAAAAACAAAGTATCTCAACGTTTTGCCGGCAATCAACGGTGCTCTGGTGTTTGAAATTTATTCCCATTTCTTGCATGGTACCTAAGCATGCACCCAAGGACACATATTTGATTTTTCAACCAATTTATATGGACTGGAGCATGTGCATGTAGTTCAAATTTGAATTATGCACATAAAATGCCTAGAAAACTCAGTTAATGTATAAAAATGTCCAAACGAACCCCGAAAATTCCAAAATTTAACACAACACTCATGTTGTTCTATGTTGACACTAGAATTTTTTTGAAAACAATAAGAGACAGCGGATATTGTTTCGTCCCCAAAAGTGGGACGTTCCCTACCGAAACTATCAGGCTTGTTGTGAGAAGCTCTGGTTTGTGAGAAACTTATATCCAAACCTGCCCCAAATGGGACAAAATTTTTACCACGGCATGTTGATGCCACTCCATGATAGCATACCAAGTTTCATGAATTTCAGACGAGTTTTGGATTTACTAGAATTTAAAATCCAGGTATCTCAATGTTTGCGGCCGAGTGACGGTGGCAGAGTGTTTGACATTCATTCCCATTTCTTGCATGGGACCTAAGCATGCAACCAAGGACACTGGTTTGAATTTTTAACCAATTTATATGCATTAGAGCGTGTGCATGTAGTTCAAATTTGAATTATGCACATAAATGCATTGAAAACTCAATTAATGCATAAAAATGTCCAAACGGACCCCGAAAAATCCCAAAAATTGACACAACACTCATGTTGTTCTATGTTGACATAAGAAAAAAATTCAAATCAATAAGAGGTAATGGATATTGTTTCATCTCCAAAGGTGGGTCGTTCCCTACCGAAACCATCAGGTTTGTTGTGAGAAGCTCTGGTTTGTGAGAAGTATATCCCCAAACCTACCCCAAATGGGACAAAAATTTTACCACGGCATATTGATGCTGCTCCATGATAGCATGACAAGTTTCATGAATTTCAGACGAGGTTTGGATTTACTAGAATTTAAAAACCAGGTATCTCAATGTTTGCGGCCGAGTGACAGTGGCAGGGTGTTTGACATTCATTCCCATTTCTTGCATGGGACCTAAGCATGCAACCAAGGACACAAATTTGAATTTTCAACTAATTTATATGCATTAGAGGATGTGCCTGTAGTCCAAATTTGAGCATAGAAAACTCAGTTCATGTATAAAAATGTCCAAGCGAACCCTAAAAAATCCCAAAAATTGACACAACACTCGTGTTGTTCTATGTTGACACGAGAACCATTTTGAAAGTAAGAAGAGGCAACAAATATCGTTTCGTCCCCCAAGGTGGCACATACCCTACTGAAACCATCTGGCTTGTTGTGAAAGAAGCTCTGGTTTGCGAGAAGCTTATACCCACACCTGCCCCAAATGGGACAATATTTTTACCACGACATGTCGCTGCCGTTCCATGATATCATGTCAAGTTTCATGAATTTCAGACGAGTTTTCGATTTACTAGAATTTTAAAACCATGTATCTCAATGTTAGCGGCCGAGCGACAGTGTCAAGGTGTTTGACATTCGTTCTCATTTCTTGCATGTGACCTAATCTTGCAACCAAGGACAAACATTTTATTTTGCAACCCGTTTTTATGGACTGGAGCATGTGCATGTAGTTCAATTTTGAATTATGCACATAAATGCCTAGAAAACTCAATTAATGTATAAAAATGTCCAAACGATCCCCGAAACAAATCCAAAATTTAACATGACACTCGTGTTGTTCTATGTTGACACCAGGAAAAAAAATTGAAAGGAAGAAGAGGCGACGAATATCATTTTGTCCATAAAGGTGCCACGTTTCCTTAACGGAACCATGAGGCTTCTTGTGAGAAGCTTATACCATAACCTGCCCCAAATGGGACAATTTTTTTACCTCGGCATGTTGATGCCATTCCATGATAGCATGCCAAGATTCATGAATTTTAGACGGGTTTGGATTTACTAGAATTAGAAAAGCAATTACCTCAACATTTGCCGGAGAGCCACGGTGCCGTGGTGTTTGAAATTCATCCTCATTTCTTGCATGTGACATAAGCATAAACCCATGGACACATATATGATTTTACAACCCATGTTGGTGCACCGGAGCATGTGCATGTGCTTTAATTTTGAATTGTGCACCTGAAATGGCTAGAAAACCAATTTAATGTATAAAATTTCCAAACGAACCCTGAACAATTCCAATTTTTACGACACATATATAGTTGCATGTTCATTGTAGATAAAAGGTCTAGCAATTCAAACACCGTCCATTGTCGTTGTTACCCCATTATGTAATTCAAATCAAGATGAAAAATCAAATAGACCCCACACAGTTTATTATCACCAACCGTGTGAGATGCAGTACAAAATATCCTGGAGCACCGTCGGTGTATAGTACGCCTATGGCTTACGCGAGAAAGTGTGTCGGCTACAGTCCACAGTCGGCGTGTCAAGCACACTAGCTCGCTCCCCAAATATCATTTCACTGTTCAATCATCACTGGTGAAAGATGGGGACGTGGACCCACGTCATGAGGGCAACTTCGGTGGTCCACTCCAGCGAGAGCGCGGCCGTAGCCGCCATGCGCGTGCTAACAAGGTGCATGAGCGTGACCGCAATCTGCGACCGGGCGACCAAGGCAGCCCAAACGGCCGTTGTTGCTTCTTAGGTGGCGGTAGCAACATCTTCCTAGAGGGTAGCAACTGGCGAGAGTGGCACATGAGCTATCCAATCCGCAGCGGCGGCCTTAGCCCTGATGGAGGCCGCCCATGACCATGTAGCGACCCGACCTCAGACGGTCAAGCCTCTGTGTATCTATGCCATCCCTGGATCGGTATGCTGGCACACACAGTACATCAATGTATATATCAAAGTGCAATCACATGTATAAATAACGTAAAACTGATATATACCTCATAAGTCTCAGCGGAACAAATGTAAGGGTGTGGAGTCCCATCAACGCCAACGGCAAGTTGAGTTAGACCGTAACCCTACAATGTAACTCTTACTCGTCGTAGAAAATTCCTGCAACATAAGACGTTGCAGCCCTGTAGGTCAGTACATTGAATGTACTGGCAAGTCACATCATTAGAATAATGAACCTATTTGTACATGCTATTTGGCCGGTGGAAAGCTCTAAGTTTAGTTTTTGCATAAAGCTAGTTTTTCCCTAGAATAAAAGATATTATTCTATCACTATTTTATATAGCATAGGATGAGTTGGTAAACCCAACTCAATCCATTCCCAAAGTTTCATTTAAATCCCAAATGTTTAATTAAGAATGATGAGATCTCCCAGCATTTCCACTACTAGATGCTCAAGTTGTCCGTAACCAGGGACACGGCTAATCGATTAGGTTTTACACTTTGCAGAGGTTTACGCACTTTTCGCCACAAGACTCGATCGCCTCCCTTGAAATTCTCGCACTGCCTGGCGTTTGAGAATAGGATGACCGAGACATAGTCTTTCAAAAATGTTCCCCCTTAACCCACGGATAGGCCGGTACACCTACATCATTCTACATCTGCTAGCCCATCCCGGAAGGGGTCACACTAACTACTCAACCGAGCCAGAGCCCATATTGGCTTGTGGCTGCACACGTAAGCTTCTAGACATGAGAATACTTTTGATCTATTTGAGCCTGGGCGGCAGACCACTAGTGGTGCACCACCATGGATTAACCATGCATGCTCCCACTGTACTTCGCCACCATTCAAACCAAATACCGCCCAGGTAGTTCATTTACAAGTCTTGGTCCTGATTACTACTTTGTCAATCATGTCTCACCATGTTCGCTTCCCAAACCATGTCAACATTTAGCGAGGCAAAAATAAACTTACACGGTGGTGACAAGGGTGTATAGATCAGACCTACCCCAAATGAACTACTGGGTAACGGCATAGCCATCTGGCAACAATAAATCCTATCATGCAATCCTACCACAAAAGGACTAAGTGCATAATATAAACATAGGTAATTGGAAGAATGGTCAAATGTGAACTTGCCTGGTAATAGTTGATGAAGATAATATCGCTCCTAGAAATTTACTTAATAGAACTATCCGTCACTCTCCGATGAAAATCTATAAAGTCAAAAATTGCACTCACATAAGCAATCATTTTAGAGAACCAAGAAGAACATGCAAAGCAAAAAGTCTTGGAAAAACCAAATGAACATTCAACACACTTAACTAGCATGGAAATATCCTAAGTGCAAAACAACATGTGACATAGGGTGCAAAGATGTGATGTGTACCAAATTGCATACATGGCATAATAGTAAAACTATCATAGACAGACCATTTTTGTGTGGAAAATGTGTGACAATGGTCCAAGTGGTAGGGTTTGGCTACGGTGACATGGTGCAAAAATAATCACATCAATCGGAGCTACGGTTTAGGAGATATGGCCAATTGAAGTTTAAATTCAAACCTGAATAAATTCAAATTTGAAATTGGCCAAAAGTTTTCAAATTTGATTCTCTGGATAAAGCTATTCGAGACGAACATTTTGCCGTTGGTTTCGTCGAATTTGGAGTTACGGTTAAAAAGATACAACCATTCGAAGTTTAGAGGCTAATCTGTAAAACGAAGGACTAAACAATGAAACAGAAACTAAAATATACCGCAAACGGGCCCTTGGCCACGTGGCGGCTCGTGGCTGGCTGAGCAGCGTTCGATGTGGAAGTTATACAGCGAACAGTAACTAAATAAATAAAACACTACCGTGGCTAAATAAAAAAAAACCAAGACCGGTTTTCACTAAAACCGCACGAGTTTAATAAAACTGAGATTAACCGGTTTAATTTGAAAAAACTAACAGAACAAGGGGGGGAGCAGGCGGCTCATAGCGAGCGACGACGACAAATGGAAGACGACAGCGCTAGCGTCGGGCGGTGACGGGACGGCGGCCTCCGACGGGTTCCGGCGGCGGCAAAGTGGATGGAGGGGTGTAGCGTGGCGCGGGCGACCGGATGGTGGTGACGGCGGGCGTCGGCGTGCACCGGACGGGGCGGAGGGAGGCGGCGGAGCTCCGGCACTCCGGCGAGGATGCAGGTCATCGGGGCGGTGTCTCTGGCGAAACCTAGGGGTAACAAACATGTCAAACGAATGCGGTAGATCGAGAGAATGAGATTGATAGAGAGAGTGGAGGCCGGGGTGGTCTACGGGCAACAAAAACAACGGCGAGTCCAACTGACAAAGGCGGTGCCTGTGATGTGCGAGAGGATGAGCGAATTGGCACAACAGAGAGAGGGGGGCGAGGGGCTTTTATAGGCGCGGCGAGGTGTGCTCGGGGCTGCGGATATGCGTTATCCGAGCGCAAGGCGGGCGACTGTTGCGGGCGGTGAGCTCGCAAGCTCTATCTGAACGGGAGGAGCAGGAGGTTGGGGATGAGCTTGGGAGTGGGGCCCACCTGACAGCGGGAGGGGCTGAAGCGAGCGAGGGGGAGGCGCGGGCGGTTGAGCGACGCGCAGGCCTTCGGGCGTTGGGGCTCCGCGTCGGGCCGAATTTGGCCATGGGCCGGTTGGGTGCTCCTGGGCCAAATAGTGTTTCGGTCCAGGCGGTGTTTTTTTTACAGAACAAAAACTACAACAGAGCAAAAATAAAAATAAAATAAAACAAAAATTACATAGGCATATTATATATCAAAATGCTCAGAAAAACACCAAGAATAAGATGAACTATTTTCCAAGTTCAAATAAATTCCAAAAAAAATCATAAAAGTCAAACAATGCTACTGTTGCATTTAAAATCAATAACAATCATTTTTAAAATAGCAAAATGATTTCAAATTTATTTTCTCCTAATTTTCTATTGTAGGGAATCATTTTACCCTTATTTCCATTTATTTATTTTTAGGAGAAAAATATTTTGAATAGAAACTCAAATAACTCTCAATTGGATTTGAATTTGGAATTTCAAACAACTTCAAATGGAAAATGAGTTTCAAATAACTTCAAAGTGACTTCCAATTTATTTCTTTGAAACTTCCAACTCTCTTTCTTCAAATATGAAGAAGTCGTATCATCTTCACTCTAGGGTTTTGTGATGAAATGAATTTGAATTCAGGAAGATCAAAATGCATGATGCAAAGTTTTGGGAATGTCCTTTTATTCCCTCTCATTCAACTTTAAAAAAGTTTTCAATTTCCAATCATTTTCACACAATCAATCACACAATAATAAAACAACAATCATAATAATTTATTTAATATAACATTCTGAAATTTAGAATTTTGGGATGTTACAAACTACCACCCTTAAAATGAATCTCGTCCTCGAGATTCATAGAGGCTAGAAAGAAGGTTAGGTTTGAGGGGTCTCCTTGAAAATCCATTCATCCACACAAGGTATGGGGTGCTTCCACAATTAGAAGCATGGTTACGCTTCCAACAAAACTCATGTACCCATCCATTGGGTTGGCGGTGTCAGTCTTCTCATATTCTCTGGGTTAACTCTTTCACTTTTGCTCTTCTGGTAAGGGCATGGCCTTTTCCTCAAAATCAGGAGTCCTTGCATCAAAATAGGATCCTTATGAGACTTGACTGTTATGGCGCCAATGCTAAACAACTATCCAAAACCTCATGGTGGTCGACAATTTTTGTTTCTCCTGTAGGAAATGGGTCTGGGTTGAACCTCACCGCATAACCTACGATTGGCAATAGGTGCCTGTACAGGGTTTCCATCATCCTGGCATTCTATGGCTTTTGGCTTGTCGTGTCGACACTCTTCTAGTGTTTTATGGCTCTCTGATTTTCCATCAACATATGATAGCTCATGATAGAAGTCTCCGGTATGGGGGCCAATCCATCCCGTACTTGAATCATTACTATATACGCAGATAGTGAATCACGTTTTCTAACACTTGGGCATCCTCACAAGCATTGCAGAACTTCTCTTCTCCACGAACTGGGTTCGGGTAAATCCATTGGTTCTGCAAGCCACACAAAATCTCTATCGTTTCTTCACAACTCTCAGGTTTTACGTAACCTCCTATGAAACGTATGCTAATGAAAACATAGTTTCTTTCAGAATTACTTTCTTCAACAAGATTGTGCTTGTTTCCTTATCAAATCCTGGGTCCTGTGGGTTATGGCCCACTTCAACACTTGTATATATTTAACTCATCATTGGAGTTACTATTGTTACATATTCCAACATTACATCTCCTTTAAATCCAATAGTACCTCATTCCTTCATACTCTTGGGGTAACCATCATAACTAAAACCAAACTCCAACTCATTTGTCCAAACTCCACTCTATGGAATACATTTTCTTTTGCATTGTTCAAGTGTTCACATAGACAAGTACCGCCAAAAAAATGCACTGGTTCATCCATAATCCATATTCTCTTCATATCAAATCCTTTATTACATCCTTAACCACTACTCAAAACTCAAATTTCAAAAGTACTTTATTACAAAAGCTGCCATCCACATAGTTTGGTATGGTCAAGCATTACTTCCATCTTTATTCATTTGCCCTTCTTAAAGATACTTCAGTCCCACTATAATTGTGCGATGTGATCCTTCAAATCATCGATGTTTTGCTTCATCGTGGTGGCCATGAGCTTCATCTCCATCATCTCTGCATGGACCTCTCTCAGGTATTCCTGAGTGTGACGGAGTCTTGCTTCTAGTATTTCTCCAATCTGACGTATGGCTTCCATAGCAGCTTCACGAAAAGAGTCGAAGAATGTTGCTCGTGGTACTCGAGAAATGAAAAAGTATTGTCCCATAGTCTTTGGGCAAACTCCCTTCACACGGTGGAGGTGTACCTCCACATACCAAAGTTCAACTCCCTTCTCCATGAAAGGATAACCCTTGTAGACTGCAGCTCCTTCAAGATGAATATGCTTCATCATGTCCTTCAGTTCTTTGGGTAATCCTGATCATTGGTCAGGGTCATGATCGTTTCCGGGCCCTTGAGAAAAGACTCGTAAAGGGTTGTCATCTGCAGGTATAAGATAGAAGGGGTACTCAGGATACTGTATGTATTTCCTCGGGTGAAATGTGATTGTTTTTCTGGGAAAAGTTTGGGGTCAGCTTGTCCATGGGTTCAAGGTTTAAGTTTGGGACTCACAATCAACAAACAACTCATGACACCTCATATGAGATTCCAAACACCTCAACTTTTATTGCTTTACGAACTATTACAATTTCCATTTCATAACTCAACTCAACATCCCCAAATATAAAAGTGTATTCCACATTTATTACATGCTTTATTCCAATATCAAGATATCAACTACTCAGCTCAAGCTTTCCTCGGATCTGAACATTCCCTGGCAAAATGTCCGACTCCTTTGCAGCGTAAACAAATGACGTCAGACATTTCTAGGGGCTTCCTGGTGGTTATCTTGGCCCCTTGGGTCCTTGGCTTCCTTGCTGGGCATTTGCTAGCATAATGACCTAAATCCTTGCACCTGTAACAAGTGATATGACTTAGGTCCTTTTTGCTGAAATTGGGTTGTTCTGGAGACACATGCTCTTTCTCTTCCTGGACTTCTTTGTTCCCATCAATTCTACTATATCATGTGGATCAAACTCCACTTCTTCTATCGGGAAGTCTCCGAGATACTCTTGGTTTTCCTTCATGCAATATTGTGAAAAATATCCTTCTTCTCCACATGAATAGCAAGCATTGGAGTAAAATCTATTTAGGCTTTCTCCATTAGGGTCGTCAACATCTTCTTTCATCACCGGTTTTCTTAAACTTCCCCCGAGGGCTTCTTTCACCGCTTCCTTCTGCTGCTTGGTAATTTCTTGTACCTTGGGATAAATATGACACTGGGCAGGGTAGTGCGTAGTTCCTTCACACAAGAAACAAGTAACCTTCATGGTTGGACATTCTTCAACTTGGTGATTTCCTTCACAATGAGGGCATCCACCCTTGTGTTCTTCATGGGTGTGTCCTATTTCTCCGCATATCTTGCAGGCACAAGGTTTCTTCATCGGGTTATCACCGTGCTTCCGGATAAGACGGGATCTTGTCAGAGTCCTCTTGAATTCTACCCAAGTCCTTGCTCCATTCCATCCCTGTATAGCTTGATGCATCTGCCACCATGTTGCAACACTTCCTTCAAAGTACCGAAGAGCGTACGCTACTTCATTCTTCCTTGAAACCAAATTTCTCCCGAAGTGATTCTCCATGTTCTGAATCCTAGCTCTGCTTCCGGCTGGGTTTTTGGTCGAGAGAATACCAGTCCAACTTCATTCATCATCTACTGGTTCCAAGGGTTTTAGGGTGGGATAAGAGAGAGATGAGGAGGGATACACATAATACAAACAATAGTTTTGAAGAAACGAGTTTTATTTTGTGGCTGTCGGAAAAACATCAAAGAAATGATAGCTCACAAATCGTCGCATCTAACGTAAGTGTATAACAGGGGTTTGGTCCTCTAATGGTCAAATAATTCTTCTGATTCTTCAAGTCACCGGAGTCTTCAACTGGTGTAGCTTCGACTCTTCTAATGCATGGTCAAATCCTGTTTACTCTGAAATGGTCATCGGTTGTCCGATACCTTGTCCTTCTTGGAGCGGATTCGGTTGATCCTCTGTGTGGTTAAAAGGGAAAGGGGTATATTCTAACTATTTGAGGTAAGAGAGGATATTTGATAAAATCAGAAAAGATGAGAAGTAATGGATTCTTTTGAAAATAAAGTTTTAGAGATTTCCTATCCTAGGAGCTTTCTAGTTTCTAGGGTCACGTCCTACAGTCAATAGCGACCCGACCTCAAACGGTCAAGCCTCTATGTATCTATGCCATCCCTGGATCGGTATGCTGGCACACACAGTACATCAATGTATATATCAAAGTGAAATCACATGTATAAATAACGTAAAACTGATATATACCTCATAAGTCTCAGCGGAACAAACGTAAGGGCGTGGAGTCCCATCAACGCCAATGGCAAGTTGAGTGTAGACCGTAACCCTACAACGTAACTCTTACTCATCGTAGAAAATTCCTACAACATAAGACATTGCAGCCCTGTAGGTCAGTACATTGAATGTACTGGCAAGTCACATCATAAGAATAATGAACCTATTTGTACATGCAATTTGGCTGTGGAAAGCTCTAAGTTTAGTTTTTGCATAAAGCTAGTTTTTCCATAGAATAAAAGATATTATTCAATCACTATTGTATATAGCATAGGATGAGTTGGTAAACCCAACTCAAGCCATTCCCAAAGTTTCATTTAAATCCCAACTGTTTAATTAAGAGTGATGAGATCTCCCAGCATTTCCACTACTAGATGCTCAAGTTGTCCGTAACCAGGGACACGGCTAATCGATTAGGTTTTAACACTCAGCAGAGGTTTGCGCACTTTTCCCCACAAGACTCGATCGCCTCCCTTGAAATTCTCGCACTGCCTGGCGTTTGAGAATAGGATGACCGAGACATAGTCTTTCGAAAATGTTCCCCCTTAACCCACGGATAGGCCGGTACACCTACAACATTCTACATCTGCTAGCCCATCCCGGAAGGGGTCACACTAACTACTCAACCAAGCCAGAGCCCATATTGTCTTGTGGATGCACACGTAAGCTTCTAGACATGAGAATACTTTTGATCTCTTTGAGCCTGGGCGGCCGACCACTAGTGGTGCACCACCATGGATTAACCATGCATGCTCCCACTATACTTCGCCACCATTCAAACCAAATACCGCCCTGGTAGTTCATTTACAAGTCTTGGTCCTGATTACTACTTTGTCACTCATGTCTCACCATGTTCGCTTCCCAAACCACGTCTACATTTAGCGAGGCAAAAATAAACTTACACGGTGGTGACAAGGGTGTATAGATCAGACCTACCTCAAATGAACTACTGGGTAACGGCATAGCCATCTGGCAACAATAAATCCTATCATGCAATCCTACCACAAAAGGACTAAGTGCATAATATAAACATAGGTAATTGGAAGAATGGTCAAATGTGAACTTGCCTGGTAATAGTTGATGAAGATAATATCGCTCTTAGAATTTACTTAATAGAACTATTCGTCACTCTCCGATGAAAATCTATAAAGTCAAACATTGCACTCACATAAGCAATCATTTCAGAGAACCAAGAAGAACATGCAAAGCAAAAAGTCTTGGAAAAACCAAATGAACATTCAACACACTTAACTAGCATGGAAATATCCTAAGTGCAAAACAACATGTGACATAGGGTGCAAAGATGTGATGTGTACCAAAGTGCATACATGGCATAATAGTAAAACTATCATAGACAGACCATTTTTGTGTGGAAAATGTGTGACAATGGTCCAAGTGGTAGGGTTTGGCTACGGTGACATGGTGCAAAAATAATCACATCAATCGGAGCTGCTGTTTAGGAGATATGGCCAGTTGAAGTTTGAATTCAAACCTGAATAAATTCAAATTTGAAATTGGCCAAAAGTTTTCAAACTTGGTTCTCTGGATAAAGCTATTCGATACGAACATTTTGCCGCTGGTTTCGTCGAATTTGGAGTTATGGTTAAAAAGATACAACCATTCGAAGTTTAGAGGCTAATCTGTAAAATCCAAGGACTAACAGTGAAACAGAAACTAATATACTGCAAACGGGCCCTTGGCCACGTGGCGGCTCGTGGCTGGCTGAGCAGCGCTCGGTGTGGAATTTATACAGCGAACGGTAACTCAATAAATAAAACACTACCGTGGCTAAATAGAAAAACCAAGACCGGTTTTCACTAAAACCGCACGAGTTTAATAAAACTGAGATTAACTGGTTTAATTTGAAAAAACTAACAGAACGAGGGGGGGGGCAAGTAGGTGACTCACAGCGAGCAACGACGACGAACGGAAGACGGCAGCGCTAGCGTCGGGCGGTGACGGGGCGGCGGTCTCTGGCTGGTTCTGGCGGCGGCGAAGTGGATGGTGCGGCGTGGCGCGGGAAACCGAATGGTGGTGACGGCGGGCGTCGGCGTGCACTGGACGGGGCGAAGGGAGGCAGCGGAGCTCCGGCGCTCCGGCGAGGACGCAGGTCATTGGGGCGGCTTCTCTGGCGAAACCTAGGGGCACCAAACATGTCAAACGGATGCGGTAGATCGAGAGAATGAGATTGATAGAGAGAGTGGAGGCCGGGGTGGTCTACGGGCAACAAAAACAACGGCGAGGTCCTCCGGCTCCGGCGAGATCCAACTGACAAAGGCGGCGCCTGTGATGTGCGAGAGGACGAGCGAATTGGCAGAACAGAGAGAGGGGGACGAGGGGCTTTTATAGGCGCGGGGAGGGGTGCTCGGGGCTGCGGATATGCGTTATCCGAGCGCAAGGTGGGCGACAGTTGCGGGCGGTGAGCTCGCAAGCTCTATCTGAACGAGAGGAACAGGAGGTTGGGGACAAGCTAGGGAGTGGGGCCCACCTGACAGCGGGAGGGGCAGAAGCGAGCGAGGGGGAGGCGCAGGCGGTTGAGCGACGCGCAGGCCTTCGGGCATTGGGGCTCCGCATCGGGCCGAATTTGGCCATGGGTCGGTTGGGTGCTCCTGGGCCGAACAGTGTTTCGGTCCAGGCGGTGTTTTTTTTACAGAACAAAAACTACAACAGAGAAAAAATAAAAATAAAATAAAACGAAAATTACATAGGCATATTATATATCAAAATGGTCAGAAAAATTCCAAGAATAAGATGAACTATTTTCCAAGTTCAAATAAATTCCAAAAAAATCATAGAAGTCAAACAGTGCTACTGTTGCATTTAAAATCAATAAAAATCATTTTTAAAATAGCAAAATGATTTCAAAGTTATTTTATCCTATTTTTCTATTGTAGGGAATCATTTTACCCTTATTTCCATTTATTTATTTTTAGGAGAAAAATATTTTGAATAGAAACTCAAATAACTCCCAACTGGATTTGAATTTGGAATTTCAAACAACTTCAAATGGAAAATGAGTTTCAAATAACTTCAAAGTGACTTCCAATTTATTTCTTTGAAACTTCCAACTCTCTTTCTTCAAATATGAAGAAGTCATATCATCTTCACTCTAGGGTTTTGTGATGAAATGAATTTGAATTCAGGAAGATCAAAATGCAAGATGCAAAGTTTTGGGAAATCCTTTTATTCCCTCTCATTCAACTTTCAAAAAGTTTTCAATTTCGAATCATTTTCACACAATCAATCACACAACAATAAAACAACAATCATAATAATTTATTTAATATAACATTCCAAAATTTAGAATTTTGGGATGTTACAAACTACCACCCTTAAAATGAATCTCGTCCTCGAGATTCGGAGAGGCTAGAAAGAAGGTTAGGTTTGACGGGTGTCCTTGAAAATCCATTCATCCACACAAGGTATTGGGTGCTACCATCCTTAGAAGCATGGTTACGCTTCCAACAATACTCATGTACCCATCCATTGGGTTGGCGGTGTCAGTCTTCTCATATTCTCTAGGTTAACTCTTTCACTTTTGCTCTTATGGTAAGGGCATGGCCTTTTCCTCAAAATCAGGAGTCCTTGCATCAAAATAGGATCCTTATGAGACTTGACAGTTCTGGCGCCAATGCTAAACAACTATCCAAAACCTCATGGTGGTCGACAATTTTTGTTTCTCCTGCAGGAAATGGGTCTGGGTTGAACCTCACCACATAACCTACAATTGGCAATAGGTGCTTGTACAGGTTTCCATCATCCTGGCATTCTATGGCTTTTGGCTTGTCGTGTCGACACTCTTCTAGGGTTTTAAGGCTCTCTGATTTTCCATCAACATATGATAGCTCATGATAGAAGTCTCCAGTATGGGGGCCAATCCATCCCGTACTTGAATTATTACTATATACGCAGATAGTGAATCACGTTTTCTAACACTTGGGCATCCTCACAAGCATTGCAGAACTTCTCTTCTCCACGAACTGGGTTCGGGTAAATCCATTGGTTCTGCAAGCCACACAAAATCTCTATCGTTTCTTCACAACTCTCAGGTTTTACGTAACCTCCTATGAAACGTATGCTGATGAAATCATAGTTTCTTTTAGAATTACTTTCTTCAACAAGATTGTGCTTGTTTCCTTATCAAATCCTGGGTCCTGTGGGTTATGGCCCACTTAAACACTTGTATATATTTAACTCCTCATTGGAGTTACTATTGTTCCATATTCCAACATTACATCTCCTTTAAATCCAATAGTACCTCATTCCTTCATACTCTTGGGGTAACCATCATAACTAAAACCAAACTCCAATTCATTTGTCCAAACTCCACTCTATGGAATACATTTTCTTTTCCATTGTTCAAGTGTTCACACAGACAAGTACCGCCAAAAAAATGCACTGGTTCATCCATAATCCATATTCTCTTCATATCAAATCCTTTATTACATCCTTAACCACTACTCAAAACTCAAATTTCAAAAGTACTTTATTACAAAAGCTTCCATCCACATAGTTTGGTATGGTCAAGCATTACTTCCATCTTTATTCATTTGCCCTTCTTGAAGATACTTCAGTCCCACTATAATTGTGCGATGTGATCCTTCAATTCATCGATGTTTTGCTTCATCGTGGTGGCCATGAGCTTCATCTCCATCATCTCTGCATGGACCTCTCTCAGGTATTCCTGAGTGTGACGGAGTCTTGCTTCTAGTATTTCTCCAATCTGACGTATGGCTTCCATAGCAGCTTCACGAACAGAGTCGAAGAATGTTGCTCGTGGTACTCGAGAAATGAAAAAGTATTGTCCCATAGTCTTTGGGCAAACTCCCTTCACACGGTGGAGGTGTACCTCCACATACCAAAGTTCAACTCCCTTCTCCATGAAAGGATAACCCTTGTAGACTACATCTCCTTCAAGATGAATATGCTTCATCATGTCCTTCAGTATTTTTGGGTAATCCTGATCACTTGTCAGGGTCATGATCATTTCCAGGCCCTTGAGAAAAGACTCGTAAAGGGTTGTCATCTGCAGGTATAAGATAGAAGGGGTACTCAGGATACTGTATGTATTTCCTCGGGTGAAATGTGGTTGTTTTTCTAGGAAAAGTTTGGGGTCAGCTTGTCCATGGGTTCAAGGTTTAAGTTTGGGTGACATAGTGAGAGAGGCACTCACAATCAACAAACAACTTATGACACCTCATATGAGATTCCAAACACCTCAACTTTTATTGCTTTACGAACTATTACAATTTCCATTTCATAACTCAACTCAACATCCCCAAATATAAAAGTGTATTCCACATTTATTACATGCTTTATTCCAATATCAAGATCTCAACTACTCAGCTCAAGCTTTCCTCGGATCTGAACATTCCCTGGAAAAATGTCCGACTCCTTTGCAGCATAAACAAATGACGTCAGACAAATCTAGGGGCTTCCTGGTGGTTATCTTGGCCCCTTGGGTCCTTGGCTTCCTTGCTGGGCATTTGCTAGCATAATGACCTAAATCCTTGTACCTGTAACAAGTGATATGACTTAGGTCCTTTTTTGCTGAAATTGGGTTGTTCCGGGGACACATGCTCTTTCTCTTCCTGGACTTCTTTGTTCCGATCAATTCTTCTATCTCATGTGGATCAAACTCCACTTCTTCTATTGGGAAGTCTCCCAGATACTCTTGGTTTTCCTTCATGCAATATTGTGGAAAATGTCCTTCTTCTCCACATGAATAGCAACCATTGGAGTAAAATCTGTTTAGGCTTTGTCCATTAGGGTCATCAACATCTTCTTTCATCACCGGTTTTCTTAAACTTCCCATGAGGGCTTCTTTCACCGCTTCCTTCTGCTGCTTGGTAATTTCTTGTACCTTGGGATAAATATGACACTGGGCAGGGTAGTGCATAGTTCCTTCACACAAGAAACAAGTAACCTTCATGGTTGGACATTCTTCAACTTGGTGATTTCCTTCACAATGAGAGCACCCATCCTTGTGTTCTTCATGGGTGTGTCCTATTTCTTCGCATATCTTGCAGGCACAAGGTTTCTTCATCGGGTTATCACCGTGCTTCCGGATAAGACGGGATCTTGTTAGAGTCCTCTTGAATTCTACCCAAGTCCTTGCTCCATTCCATCCCTGTATAGCTTGATGCATCTGCCACCATGTTGCAGCACTTCCTTCAAAGTACTGAAGAGCGTACGATACTTCATTCTTCCTTGAAACCAAATTGCTCCCGAAGTGATTCTCCATGTTCTGAATCCATAGCTTTGCTTCTCGCTGGGTTTTCGGTCCAGAGAATACTAGTCCAACTTCATTCATCATCTACTGGTTCCAAGGGTTTTAGGGTGGGATAAGAGAGAGATGGGGAGGGATACACATAATACAAACAATAGTTTTGAAGAAACGAGTTTTATTTTGTGGCTGTCGGAAAAACATCAAAGAAATGATAGCTCACAAATCGCCGCATCTATCGTAAGTGTATAATAGGGGTTTGGTCCTCTAATGGTAAAATAATTCTTCTGATTCTTCAAGTCGTCGGAGTCTTCAACTGGTGTAGCTTCAACTCTTCTAATGCATGGTCAAATCCTGTTTACTCTGAAGTGGTCATCGGTTGTCCGATACCTTGTCCTTCTTGGAGCTGATTCGGTTGATCCTCCGTGTGGTCAAAAGGGAAAGGGGTATATTCTAACTATTTGAGGTAAGAGAGGATATTTGATAAAATCAGAAAAGGTGAGAAGTAATGGATTCTTTTGAAAATAAAGTTTTAGAGATTTCCTGTCCTAGGAGCTTTCTAGTTTCTAGGGTCACGTCCTACAGTCAACATGTGCTCTGATACCATATGTGTAGCGACCCGACCTCAGACGGTCAAGCCTCTGTGTATCTGTGCCATCCCTGGATCGGTATGCTGGCACACACAGTACATCAATGTATATATCAAAGTGCAATCACATGTATAAATAACGTAAATCTGATATATACCTCATAAGCCTCAGCGGAACAAACGTAAGGGTGTGGAGTCCCATCAACGCCAACGGCAAGTTGAGTGTAGACCGTAACCCTACAACGTAACTCCTACTTGTCGTAGAAAATTCCTGCAACATAAGACGTTGCAGCCCTGTAGGTCAGTACATTGAATGTACTGGCAAGTCACATCACAAGAATAATGACCCTATTTGTACATGCAATTTGGCTAGTGGAAAGCTCTAAGTTTAGTTTTTGCATAAAGCTAGTTTTTCCCTAGAATAAAAGATATTATTCTATCACTATTGTATATAGCATAGGATGAGTTGGTAAACCCAACTCAATCCATTCCCAAAGTTTCATTTAAATCCCAACTGTTTAATTAAGAGTGATGAGATCTCCCAGCATTTCCACTACTAGATTCTCAAGTTGCCCGTAACCGGGGACACGACTAATCGATTAGGTTTTAACACTCTGCAGAGGTTTGCACACTTTTCCCCACAAGACTCGGTCGCCTCCCTTGAAATTCCCGCACTGCCTGGCGTTTGAGAACAGGATGACCGAGACATAGTCTTTCAAAAATGTTCCCCCTTAACCCACGGATAGGCCGGTACACCTACATCATTCTACATCTGCTAGCCCATCCCGGAAGAGATCACACTAACTACTCAACCGAGCCAGAGCCCTATTGGCTTGTGGATGCACACGTAAGCTTCTAGACATGAGAATACTTTTGATCTCTTTGAGCCTGGGCGGCCGACCACTAGTGGTGCACCACCATGGATTAACCATGCATGCTCCCACTGTACTTCGCCACCATTCAAACCAAATACCGCCCAGGTAGTTCATTTACAAGTCTTGGTCCTGATTACTACTTTGTCACTCATGTCTCACCATGTTCGCTTCCCAAACCACGTCTACATTTAGCGAGGCAAAAATAAACTTACACGGTGGTGACAAGGGTGTATAGATCAGACCTACCTCAAATGAACTACTGGGTAACGGCATAGCCATCTGGCAACAATAAATCCTATCATGCAATCCTACCACAAAAGGACTAAGTGCATAATATAAACATAGGTAATTGGAAGAATGGTCAAATGTGAACTTGCCTGGTAATAGTTGATGAAGATAATATCGCTCTCAGAAATTTACTTAATAGAACTATTCGTCACTCTCCGATGAAAATCTATAAAGTCAAACATTGCACTCACATAAGCAATCATTTCAGAGAACCAAGAAGAACATGCAAAGCAAAAAGTCTTGGAAAAAACAAATGAACATTCAACACACTTAACTAGCATGGAAATATCCTAAGTGCAAAACAACATGTGACATAGGGTGCAAATATGTGATGTGTACCAAAGTGCATACATGGCATAATAGTAAACCTATCATAGACAGATCATTTTTGTGTGGAAAATGTGTGACAATGGTCCAAGTGGTAGGGTTTGGCTACGGTGACATGGTGCAAAAATAATCACATCAATCGGAGCTACGGTTTAGGAGATATGGACAGTTGAAATTTGAATTCAAACCTAAATAAATTCAAATTTGAAATTGGCCAAAAGTTTTCAAACTTGGTTCTTTGGATAAAGCTATTCGAGACGAACATTTTGCCGTCGGTTTCATCGAATTTGGAGTTACGGTTAAAAAGATACAACCATTCGAAGTTTAGAGGCTAATCTATAAAATCCAAGGACTAAACAGTGAAACAGAAACTAAAATATACTGCAAAGGGGCCCTTGGCCACGTGGCGGCTCGTGGTTGGCTGAGCAGCGTTCGATGTGGAAGTTATACGGCGAACGGTCACTAAATAAATAAAACACTACCATGGCTAAATAAAAAAACCAAGACCGGTTTTCACTAAAACCGCACGAGTTTAATAAAACTGAGATTAACCGGTTTAATTTGAAAAAACTAATAGAACGAGGGGGAGGGAGCAGGCGGCTCACAGCGAGCGACGATGACGAACGGAAGACGGCGGCGCTAGCGTCAGGCAGTGGCCTCCGGCGGGTTCCGGCGGCAGCGAAGTGGATGGAGGGGTGCGGTGTGGCGCGGGCAACCAGATGGTGGTTATGGCGGGCATCGGCGTGCACCAGACGGGGCGGAGGGAGGCGAAGGCGCTCCAGCGCTCCGGTGAGGACGCAGGTCATCGGGGCGGCGTCTCTGGCGAAATCTAGGGGCAACAAACATGTCAAACGGATGCGATAGATCGAGAGAATGAGATTGATAGAGAGAGTGGAGGCCGGGGTGGTCTACGGGCAACAAAAACAACGGCGAGGTCCTCCGGCTCCGACGAGATCCAACTTACGAAGGCGTCGCCTGTGATGTGCGAGAGGACGAGCGAATTGGCAGAACAGAGAGAGGGAGACGAGGGGCTTTTATACGCGCGGGGAGGGGTGCTCGGGGCTGCGAATATGCGTTATCTGAGCGCAAGGCGGGCGACTGTTGCGGGCAGTGAGCTCGCAAGCTCTATCTGAACGGGAGGAGCGGGAGGTTGGGGACGAGCTGGGGAGTGGGGCCCACCTGGCAGCGGGAGGGGCTGAAGCGAGCGAGTGGGAGGCGCGGGCGGTTGAGCGACGCGCAGGCCTTCGGGCGTTAGGGCTCCGCCTCGGGCCGAATTTGGCCATGGGCCGGTTGGGTGCTCCTGGGCCGAACAGTGTTTCGGTCCAGGCGGTGTTTTTTTACAGAACAAAAACTACAACAGAGCAAATATAAAAATAAAATAAAACAAAAATTACATAGGCATATTATATATCAAAATGCTCAGAAAATACCAAGAATAAGATGAACTGTTTTCCAAGTTCAAATAAATTCCAAAAAATCATAAAAGTCAAACAGTGCTACTGTTGCATTTAAAATCAATAAAAATCATTTTTAAAATAGCAAAATGATTTCAAATTTATTTTCTCCTAATTTTCTATTGTAGGGAATCATTTTACCCTTATTTCCAT
Source organism: Triticum dicoccoides (assembly GCF_002162155.2). Lineage (NCBI taxonomy): Eukaryota > Viridiplantae > Streptophyta > Magnoliopsida > Poales > Poaceae > Triticum > Triticum dicoccoides. The sequence continues at coordinate 487,108,825 of NC_041384.1, read as the reverse complement.
TTATTTATTTTTAGGAGAAAAATATTTTGAATAGAAACTCAAATAACTCCCAATTGGATTCGAATTTGGAATTTGAAACAACTTCAAATGAAAAATGAGTTTCAAATAACTTCAAAGTGACTTGCAATTTATTTATTTGAAACTTCCAACTCTCTTTCTTCAAATATGAAGAAGTCATTTTATCTTCCCTCATGAACTCATTGAGTTTCTTAAAGTTTCTAAGTTTGAAATATTTCAAAATGGAATTCAAATCATTTTCAAAACCCTTTTCATTTCTTTAAATGGAAGAAGTCATATCATCTTCACTCTAGGGTTTCGTGATGAAATGAATTTGAATTCAGGAAGATCGAAATGCAAGATGCAAAGTTTTGGGAAAGTCCTTTTATTCCCTCTCATTCAACTTTCAAAAACTTTTCAATTTCCAACCATTTTCACACAATCAATCACACAACAATAAAACAACAATCATAATAATTTATTTAATATAACATTCCAAAATTTAGAATTTTGGGATGTTACAGACCATATCGAGGTCGCCCACGCCCAGCTCATCGCGGTCACCCCACAAATCGAACGAAGCTTCTCCGACAACGGTCGGCAACCCACGACCGAAGAGTTGGCAATCGCCAAGAGCGTTCGAGCAGCCGTCCATTCCTCCGTCGCATACCTTGCAGCGACGGAGCCTGTCCAAGCCCAGATCGCGACCGCCCATGCCCAGCTCATGGAGGCCTTTTCCAAAGAGATGGCAGATGCGGATTGAGGGTAAGGATGGCAATGGGTCAGGCTTGGATCGGGTTGAATAATCTCAAATCCATATCCATGTCCATGAAGATAGTCTTTGCCCGCCCATGAAAAAATCCATGGGTGAAAAATTGTGTCCATGTCCAAATCCGATGGATATCCATACCCATTGGATATCCATTGGGTCCTCTCGAGACATATAAATAAGACATAACACAATATTAACATAAACTCTTCCATTCTTCACCTCATGGTAGGCTAGGCTTTACTTATGGTAAATCAACATCCACTAACAACCTAAGATCATTTAGTATTTTTCTAATGGATGAGAATGACGAGTCATTTAAGGAGGAGGTAAAAATAAGGGAAGGGGTGTTGGATTATGTTACAGAGGGGATTGAATGTCAACTAAAAAAGTTACGATGGGGATTGTGTAATTTCTTATGCATGTTTTAGATAAAAAAGTGTAAAATTTTTGTGGGACATATGACCGCGGGGCAAGGATAGCAGATTTTCCCTCATTAAGTCATACTATCGGGTCGGGTTTGGGTATATCCATGGGTACAAGATTATATCCATGCCCTATCCACGAACAATCGGGTCGGGTTTGGGCGCCGCCCATGGATACAAAAGCATATCCAAACCCTATCCATTCGGGTCGGATATCCATGGATATCCATGTCCATGGATAAAATTGCCATCCTTAATTGAGGGAGTCCTGGATTAGGGGGTCTCCAGAAAGCCGGACTATATCCATTGGTCGGACTGTTAGACTATGAAGATACAAGTTTGAAGACTTCGTCTCGTGTCCGTATGAGACTCTACTTGGCATGGAAGGCAAGCTACGCGATATGGATATGGATATTTCCTCTTTTGTAACCGACCTTGTGTAACCCTAGCCCTCTCCGGTGTCTATATAAACTGGAGGATTTTAGTCCGTAGGACAACAACTACAACATACAATCATACCATAGGCTAGCTTCTAGGGTTTAGCCTCTCTAATCTCGTGGTAGATCTACTCTTGTACTACCCATATCATCAATATTAATCAAGCAGGACGTAGGATTTTACCTCCATCAAGAGGGCCCGAACCTGGGTAAAACATTGTGTCCCCTGCCTCCTGTTACCATCCGGCCTAGATGCACAGTTCGGGACCCCCTACCCGAGATCCGCCGGTTTTGACACCAACATTGGTGCTTTCTTTGACAGTTCCTCTGCGTCGTCACTTTTAGGCCCAATGGCGCTTCCGATCATAAACAACGATGCGGTCCAGGGTGAGACCTTTCTCCCCAGACAGATCTTCGTGTTCGGCGGCTTTGCACTGCGGGCTAATTCGCTTGGCCATCTGGAGCAGATTGAAAGCTACGCCCCTGGCCATCAGGTCCGATTGGGAAGTTTGAACTACACGGCTGACATCCGCGGAGACTTGATCTTCGACGGATTCGAGCTACAGCCGAGCGCGCCGCACTGTCATGATGGGTATGACCTAGCTCTGCCACCGAACAATGCACTGGAGGCCGCGCCCGCATCAGCTCCGACCCTTAGGTCGGAGCCAACTGTGCCGATCGAGGACGGGTGGCTAGACACCGCCTCGAGGGCTGCGATCTCAACGACGATCGAGCCGAACACCAGCCTCATCCACTACGAAGCCCGTGACTCCAAGGTGCGGGACTCTTTTCCGGACTCCAAACCTACCGCGCCCCTGCCAATCGAATCCAATTGGGCGCTGATCATGGAATTCACCGCCGCAGATATCTTTCAGCACTCGCCCTTCGGTGACATTCTAAACTCACTAAGGTCTCTCTCTTTGTCAGGAGAGCCCTGGCCGGACTATGGCCAACAGGATTGGGATGTGGACGACAAAGAAATTCGACGCCCACCCACCACCCACTTCGTAGCCGCTGTCAATGATTTAACCGACATGCTCGACTTTGACTCCAAAGACATCGACAGTATGGACGACGATGTAGGAGACGAACAGGAACCAGCACCTATAGGGCACTGGAAAGCCACCTCATCATACGATATATACATGGTGGATACACCCAAAGAAGGAAATGGCGACGAGGTAGCGGAGGATGACCCCTCCAAGAAGCAACCCAAGCGCCGACGTCAGCAGCGCCGCTCTAAGTCCCGCCAAAGCAAAAGTGGTGATACCGGCACAGGAGATAATAACACTCCGGATAGTGCCGAAGACAACAACAATCCCCTCCAGCAAGATTTAGAGCAGAAGGATGGAAGAGCCAGCCCACCTGAGAGAGCGGCAGACGGAGAAGAGGAGGATGATAATTACATGCCCCCTCCGAAGACGAGGCAAGCCTCGACGATGACGAATTCGCTGTGCCAGAGGATCCCGTCGAACAAGAGCGCTTCAAGCGCCGGCTTATGGCCACGTCAAATAGCCTGAAGAAAAATCTGCAGCAGCTTCAAGCTGATCAAGATCTGCTAGCTGACAGATGGACTGAAGTCCTCGCTGCCGAGGAATATAAACTCGAGCGCCCCTCCAAGAGTTACCCAAAGTGCAGGTTGCTACCCCGACTAGAGGAAGAAGCGCATGATACGGCTGATCGGCCACCTCGTGGCCGTGATAGAGAGGCATTCCAGCCAAAAACTCAGCCCCCACCCCGATGCCATTCAAATAAAAAGGCATGGGGAGACACGCCAGACCTGCGAGACGTATTGGAGGACAAAGCAAAGCATGCAAGATCGATCTACGGATCACGAGGGCGCGCCACTATGCGAGACGATAAACGTCACACCAGATACAGTAAAAGTAAATCCGGCAGGGCCAAACACAGCGGGCAAGACCCATTCGAGCTGCATCGCGACATAGCCCAATACAGAGGCGCCGCACACCCCTTATGCTTCACAGACGAAGTAATGGATCATCAAATCCCAGAAGGTTTCAAACCTGTAAATATTGAATCATACTACGGCACTACAGATCCTGCGGTATGGATCGAGGATTTCCTCCTCCACATCCACATGGCCCGCGGTGATGACTTACACGCCATCAAATACCTCCCACTAAAGCTCAAAGGACCAGCACGACATTGGCTTAACAGCTTGCCAGTAGATTCCATTAGCTGTTGGGAAGATCTGGAAGCCGCATTCCTCGACAACTTTCACGGCACTTATGTGCGACCGCCAGATGCTGATGACTTGAGCCACATAATTCAGCATCCAGAAGAGTCGGCCAGACAATTCTAGATTTGGTTCCTTACAAAGAAAAATCAAATCGTCGACTGTCCGGATGCAGAGGCCTTAGCGGCTTTCAAACACAACATCCGCGACGAGTGGCTAGCCCGGCACCTTGGTCAGGAAAAGCCGAAATCTATGGCAGCCCTCAAGACACTCATGACCCACTTTTGTGCGGGAGAAGACAGCTGGCTGGCTCGCAGCAATAACATGTCAAAAAACCATGGTACTTCGGATACCAAGGACGGCAATAGCAGGTCGCGTTGCAAAAAACATAAGCGCCGCATTAACAGCGATAATACTGAAGATACGACAGTCAATGCCAGATTCAAAGGCTCTAAACCCGGTCAGCGAAAAAAGCCATTTAAACAAAGTACGTCGGGCCCGACCAGCTTGGACCGCATACTCGATCGCTCGTGTCAAATACACGGCACCCCCGACAAGCCAGCCAAACACACCAATAGGGATTGTTGGGTATTCAAGCAGGCCGGCAAGTTAATTGCCGAAAACAAAGATAAGGGGCCACATAGCGATGACGAGGAGGAGACCCGGCAGCCGAATACCGGAGGACAGAAGAGGTTCCCCCCACAAGTGCGAACGGTGAACATGATATATGCAACGCACATCCCCAAACGGGAACGGAAGCGTGCGCTCAGGGACGTATATGCGTTGGAGCCAGTCGCCCCAAAGTTCAACCCATGGTCCTCCTGTCCGATCACCTTCGATCGCAGGGACCACCCCACTAGTATCCGTCATGGCGGATTCTCCGCACTGGTCCTAGACCCAATCATTAACGGATTTCACCTCACTCGAGTCCTTATGGATGGCGGCAGCAGCCTGAACCTGCTTTATCAGGACACAGTGCGTAAAATGGGTATAGACCCCTCAAGGATCAAACCCACAAAAATGACCTTTAAAGGCATCATTCCAGGTGTAGAGGCCCATTGCATAGGCTCAATTACACTAGAAGTGGTTTTCGGATCCCCGGATAACTTCCGAAGCGAAGAGTTATCTTCGATATAGTCCCGTTCCGCAGTGGTTATCATGCACTGCTCGGGCGAACCGCATTTGCTAGATTCAATGCGGTACCGCATTATGCATACCTCAAACTCAAGATGCCAGGCCCTCGCGGAGTTATTACGGTAAATGGAAACACAGAGCGCTCTCTTCGAACAGAGGAGCACACCGCGACCCTCGCAGCAAAAGCGCAAAGCAGCCTCTCAAGGCAACCAACCAGTTCGGCGTTTCAAAACCCGGACACCATCAAGCACGCTCGGAGCAATCGGCAAACAGACCGACTGGCGCGATCTGAGCTCGCGTAGCAATGCGGCCCCCACCACAGTCCCAGCCATACGGCAAAACTCGTGCCACGCGTACATAATTACGCATTAAAAATACCATGGGCACAGGTGGGGAGGGGGGCCCAACTGCGGCATGCCCCAATACGCGGCTTAAACCGCACTAGGGGCTCCCCGTTTGGTTATTCTTCTCTTTTCAGGACCTTACTCTGGAAACACTGTCCGGCAGCACTATTGTCGAACACACGATGTAGCAACCAAGGAGGCAGACATCTATGTCACACCATGGAATTCCCAGGTGGATTACAGTAACGAGCAAAATATTTAATTTAGTTCTATTCCTCAACCTGCCCTTGGAAAGGACACAGTCCTACTATTTGCTTATCACACTATCTGTATCATTCTGCTTTAACACACCCTTTTTTAATAAACAATGCATAGCACTGCACTTATTATTGCATTCTTGTTTTATATATATGTGTCCATTAATGACGCCTTGCAACCGTACACTTTGGTACGACCGATACACCAGGGGCTTAAGTACCCATAATATGGTGTGAGAAGTCTGAACACTTTCACAAGTGCGGCAACCCGAACTTATAGCATTATATGCATCAGCTCCGAATCATGTCTTTGGTCAAATGTTGGGTTTGCCCGGCTCATATGTTTTGGTACCTTACGTTCCGCTCTATCGGCTAAGGTAGCACTAGGAGAACTACTGCGATTGTGCCCCGGTTCTGCCGGGCTTAGCACCTCAGTAGAGAAAGCTAAAACTGACTGTCATGATAAGGCGCGAGACTAGTCGCTGTTCGGCGAGGTTTTCGAGTCCCTAAAGACTTATGCCGCTTAGGGCGAGGGGCCGGCCCTGTCCGGCTTAAAGGCGTGTATCGCGCCCCGAATTCGGCCTTCTGAATACCAGGAGCTTCGCCGAAATTTAAAATTATAGAATTCCATGGCTAAGTGAGAGCGATAAAGCATTATTAGTTTGGTTGCCTTGTTCGCTGTGCTGAGCACCTCCCTCGAAGGACCCAAACATAGGAACAAGAGTGCTCAGGTTTATCCCGAACACCCCAGCACTTGCGGCATGGGGGAAGAAGCCGAGGACTAGCCATCTCTCAGATTGGATAAACAGCCAAACATAAGGCAATATTTTAAATTCAAACAAGCGTTGCATAGCGCATATGCAACAAGTTTTCATAAACACAGGATAACACGAGCAAGTTTCACTCAAATATTACATCATTTGTGCACTCGTCCGCTATGAGACGGGCACCCGGCAGAACACCCTCATAGTATATCTCGGGGTGGCGGTGCTCCTTGCCCTCCGGCGGCCCTTCCTTGATCAGCTTCACGGCGTCAAGCTTGACCCACTGCAATTTCACACGGGCGAAAGCCCGGCGTGGACCTTCAATGCAGGCGGATCGCTTGACGACCTCCAGCCGTGGGCAGGCATCCACAAACCGCCTCACCAGGCCGAAGAAGCTGTTCGGAAGGGCGTCGCCAGGCCACAGCCGGACTATAAAGCCCTTCATGGCCTGTTCGGCCGCCTTATGTAGCTCGACCATCTGCTTCAGCTGGTCGCTCATGGGCACCGGGTGTTCGGCCTCAGTATACTGAGACCAGAACAGCTTCTCCGTTGAGCTTCCATCCTCGGCCTGGTAAAATTGTGCGGCATCGGACACGCTGCGGGGCAAATCTGCGAATACTCCTGGAGAGCTCCGGATTCAGGTAAGTAATCGGTAATTTACTTTTACATGCTTGCTTTGCATATAGAAAGCCTTACCCGTCGCTATCTTCTTCATTGCGTCGATCTCCTGGAGGGCCTTTTGGGCTTCAACCCTGGCACTTTTTGCGCTCTCGAGGGCCGCAGCAAGCTCAGACTCTCGCGTCTTTGAGTCAAGCTCCAACGCCTCGTGCTTCGTCACGAGAGCCTGGAGCTCTTGCTGCACCTCGCCCACCCGAGCCTCGTGCTTCTCTCGCTCAGTGCGCTCCTTGGCCGCTTTATCTTCAGCCTCGGACAATGCTTGCTTTAGGGTCGCCACTTCGGTCGCGGCCCCTGACAAATTCATGATAATCCTGTCATTTTGCAATCGCATCCTTTTTATACATATACATAGACTAGGTACTACTTACCTTTGTTCTCCTCGAGCTGCCTCTTGGTAAGGCCGAGCTCGTCCTGGGACCCTTTAAGGTCCTTTCTTCAGTATGGCGACCTCTGTAGTCAGTGCGGCAGACGCCAGCAGCGAAGCCTGCATATGCATATTGACATACTTCTATTAGACTCCTGCGATATTGTTTGATCCTCTATTCGGCTTTTCTTTGTGAACACCGAACAGAGCATCAGGGGCTACTGTCTATGCGGTAATATTTTTCCTATACTTTAAAAACTTACCTCAAAGCCTGTTAGAAGGCTGGCACAGGCTTCAGTCAATCCGCTCTTAGCGGACTAAACCTTCTGGATCACCGCACTCATAATAGTGCGGTGCTCCTCGTCGATGGAAGCGGTGCGAAGCGCTTCCAGCAGATTGTCCGGTGCCTCTGGATGGACAGAGGTCGCCGGTGCAGGCGTCTCGCCCCCCTTAGAAGGAGGCCGCCTACCCGAGCCCGGAACCACTGGAGGTTCCGGCGCGGTGTTTGGCTGAGGGCCGAACTCGGAGCTCTCAGGGGCCCCGTCCTCTCGGCTCCCGAAGTCCGGAAGGTCGCCTTGAGGCGCCTCCGGGACTGTCTCCCCTCGACCCCGTGCCTCTTGAGACAGCACCTCGGCGTCGTCAGCAGGATGAGGGGAGGTGGCGGTCGGGACTGGATCGCTATCCATGTCCGACGAGCCCAGGGAGTCGTCCAATGATACATCGATACTGGCTCGTGGCGGCCTGCATAATCATGTTTCGGCGTTAGGGAAAGTAGTGCGACAAAGGAATGCTATGACTTACTCTGGTATCTGAATACTTATGACTTCCCCAGGGCTTGGCCCTGGGCAGCCACTCTCCTTCGCTGTCGACGGTGGTGGAGTAGTCCGTAGGGAGGGTGCGCCCTTTCTTGGACCCTCCGGCCTCCCCAGATGGGGCGGCCTTTCTTTTCTTGTCTCCCCCGTCTTGAGGGGGAGCATCCTCCTCGTCTTCGGGGGAGGATTGCGTCGTAGAGTCCTCGGACGGTAAGTCCGGTGACGCCTGGTGTCGGGAACTCTTTCGGGTTCCCTTGGCCTTCTTGGTCTTCTCCGGCACCGTATAGGGAGCCAGAGTCAGCATCTTCATCAAAAGAGCATTTGCTGAGCCTTCGGGCAAAGGAGCCGGATAGTCGATCTGTCCGGCCGTCTCCTGCCAACCCTATCAAAGGTACGGGAGTTTAGATCCCGCATGGAGCCAAGCTATGAAAAACATCTATCCTATAAGAGGTAAAGGCAGCTTACCGCGCTGGCTTGGCGCTTCGCGCTGAATCCGCGATCCTCGGGAGTAGGAGGGGGGACCTTGGCACTCTTAAATAGCACCCTCCAGGCATCTTTGTGAGTTGTGTCGAAGAGCCTTTTTAGAGTTCGGTGCTGCGCCGGGTCAAACTCCCACAAGTTGAAGGCCCGTTGTTGGCACGGGAGGATCCGGCGGATGAGCATAACTTGGACTATGTTGACAAGTTTGAGCTTCTTGTTCACCATGCTCTGTATGCATGTTTGGAGTCCGGTCAGCTCTCTCGGATTACCCCAGGACATGCCCTTCTCTTGCCAGGAGGTGAGCCGTATGGGGAAGCCAGATCGGAACTCGGGGGCCGCTACCCATGTAGGGTCATGCAGCTCGGTGATATAGAACCACTCTGATTGCCACCCCTTTATTGTCTCCACAAAGGATCCCTGGAGCCATGTGACGTTGGGCATCTTGCCCACCATGGCGCCTCCACACTCCGCCTGGCAGCCGCCCACTACCTTCGGCTTGACATTGAAAGTCTTCAGCCATAAGCCGAAGTGGGGCTTGACACGGAGGAAGGCCTCGCACACGATGATAAACGCTGAGATGTTGAGGATGAAGTTCGGGGCCAGATCGTGGAAATCCAGGCCATAGTAGAACATGAGCCCCCGGACAAATGGGTGGAGAGCAAATCCCAGTCGGTGGAGGAAATGGGTGAGGAACACCACCCTCTCATGGGGCCTGGGGGTGGGGATGAGCTGCCCCTCATCTGGGAGCCGGTGCGCGATGTCGTCGGGTAGGTATCCGGCTCTCCTTAGCTTCTTGATGTCTCCCTCCGTGACAGAGGAGACCATCCACTTGCCTCCCGCTCCGGACATGGCTGGAGAAGGTTAAGGTGGGGAATGCGGACTTGGGCGCTAGAGCTCGAGTGCGCGAAAACGGATAAGCAAAGGAGGAAGAAGGCGTGGATGAAAAGGTGAATCCTTATCCCTTTATATGGGCGGCCGAAACTAAGCGTCCCCACTAGCCTGGTAAAACTTGCTTGTCCCCCAAGCGCCGTAATTGATGGCGCGGTTGGGTTACCCACACCCGTATTGATGAGAATCCCGTAATTAGGGGACACGATCTCCTCTTTGACAAGATGTGTCGAAAAACTACCTCGTGTTATGTGCGGGGCTAGTTAAAGGAAATGGTTCGAATAATCACCGGGCCGTGATGTAATGACATGTTGCCAAAATACGTCAACAAATTGGATTTGTGAAATATTATTCTCTCTACGGTGGTATGTGGAACTTATTTTGTAGGGTCGGACACTATCCTTATATTCAAAATTCTCCCGTGGTGTATTCGGAGGAGGAACCCACCTTGCAATGCCGAAGACAACACTGCACGCCGGACTCATCGTCATTGAAAGCCTGGTTCAGGGGCTACTGAGGGAGTCCTAGATTAGGGGGTCTCTAGACAGCTGGACTATATCCATTGGCCGGACTGTTAGACTATGAAGATACAAGTTTGAAGACTTCGTCTCGTGTCCGGATGGGACTCTACTTGGCGTGGAAGGCAAGTTAGGCGATACGGATATGGATATTTCCTCTTTTGTAACCGACCTTGTGTAACCCTAGCCCTCTCCGATGTCTATATAAACCGGAGGGTTTTAGTCCGTAGGACAACAACAACAATATACAATCATACCATAGGCTAGCTTCTAGGGTTTAGCCTCTCTGATCTCGTGGTAGATCTACTCTGGTACTACCCATATCATCAATATTAATCAAGCAGGACGTAGGGTTTTACCTCCATCAAGAGGGCCCGAACCTGGGTAAAACATTGTGTCCCCTGCCTCCTGTTATCATCCGGCCTAGACGCACAGTTAGGGACCCCCTACCCGAGATCCGCCGGTTTTGACACTGACACGGATGGTGAGATGCTTGCCGAGTATGGTGCGATGGATGCCATGGAGCCCCTTGCCTAGGAGACCGTCGGGCGCGAGCTGGACATGGAGGAGGCGGCGGAGATCGACGAGCACCAGCCATAGTAGTACTCTTTTTTTTAATTAAGAGTGTTGGTCTTTACTTTGATAGAGTAATGTTTAGGCCAGATAGCTCTGTTTAATTGCTGAACTTACTTGATTAAGAAGTGTGGGTGTGTTGTGTACCCAAATTATGCAATGACATGGATGACCACTGTAACCAGGGAAATTGGAACCAATTTTTTTGACGTTCAAACTCATCACACACGGGTTAAGCTATCTAAATCGTTTGTGATGTTCACATATTGTACACAGTTCTAAATAAGGGACCGTGTGTGATGACACTTTGCGCGCCAGTTTTTTCGCTGAACCGATTCAAAATTTTCGGCTTCCGCAGAAGTATCTATCTCCCCACCCCCTCCCACTTACCAAAAGCCACATTTCCCCTGTTTCCGCCTTCCTTTCCAAGTTAAAACCTTCACTCCTTGCTTGTAGTGCCGCCTCGCCGGTGTCCCTCCTTCACGCTTGATACGTCTCCAACGTATCTATAATTTTTGATTGCTCCATGCTATATTATCTACTGTTTTAGACATTATTGGGCTTTATTATCCACTTTTGTATTATTTTTGGGACTACCTATTAACTGGAGGCCGAGCCCAAATTGCTGTTTTTTGCCTGTTTTAGGGTTTCGAAGAAAAGGAATATCAAACAGAGTCCAAACGGAATGAAACCTTCGGGAACATGATTTTCTCAACAGATAAGACCCAGGAGACTTGGACCCTACGCCAAGGCACGTAACAGGAGGCCACGATGTAGGGGGCGCGCCCTACCCTACAATGTGCGCTCGTGGGCCCCCTGTTGCTCCACCGACGTACTTCTTCCTCCTATATATATCCACGTACCCCCAAACGATCTGAACATGATCCAAAACCCTAATTCCACCGCCGTAACTTTCTGTATCCATGAGATCCCATCTTGGGGCCTGTTCCGCAGCTCTGCTGGAGGGGGCATCGATCACGGAGGGCTTCTACATCAACACCATAGCCTCTCCGATGAAGTGTGAGTAGTTTATGTCAGACCTATGGGTCCATAGTTAGTAGCTATATGGCTTATTCTCTCTTTTTGGATCTCAATACAATGTTCTCCCCCTCTCTTGTGGAGATCTATTTGATGTAATCTTCTTTTTGCGGTGTGTTTGTTGAGACCGATGAATTGTGGGTTTATGATCAAGTCTATGTATGAACAATATTTGAATCTTCTCTGAATTCTTTTATGTATGATTGGTTATGTTTGCAAGTCTCTTCGAATTATCAGTTTGGTTTGGCCTACTAGATTGATCTTTCTTTCCATGGGAGAAGTGCTTAGCTTTGGGTTCAATCTTGTGGTGTCCTTTCCCAGTGACAGTAAGGACAGCAAGGCACGTATTGTATTGTTGCCATCGAGGATAACAAGATGGGGTTTTCTTCATATTGCATGAGTCTATCCCTCTACATCATGTCGTCTTGCTTAAGGCATTACTCTGTTTTTAACTTAATACTCTAGATGCATGCTGTATAGTGGTCGATGAGTGGAGTAATAGTAGTAGATGCAGGTAGGAGTCGATCTACTTGTCTCGGACATGATGCCTATATACATGATCATGCCTAGATATTCTCATAATTATGCTCAATTCTGTCAATTGCTCAACAGTAATTTGTTCACCCACTGTAGAATACTTATGCTCTCGAGAGAAGCCACTAGTGAAACCTATGGACCCCGGGTCTATCTTTATCATATTGTTCTCCTACTACTTTGCTATTTACTTTGCCTTTATTTTACTTTGCATCTTTATCATAAAAATACCAAAAATAGTATCTTTATCATATCTATCATATCTCACTCTCGTAAGTGGCCTCATAGGGATTGACAACCCCTATTTGCGTTGGTTGCGAGGATTTATTTGTTTTGTGCAGGTACGAGGGACTTGCGCGTAGCCTCCTACTGGATTGATACCTTGGTTCTCAAAAACTGAGGGAAATACTTACGCTACTTTGCTGCATCATCCCTTCCTCTTCGGGGAAAACCAACGCAGTGCTCAAGAGGTAGCAAGAAGGATTTCTGGCGCCGTTGCCGGGGAGGTCTTCGCAAAAGTCAACATACCAAGTACCCATCACATACCCTTATCTCCCGCATTACATTATTTGCCATTTGCCTCTCGTTTTTCCTCTCCCCCACTTCACCCTTGCCGTTTTGTTCGACCTCTCTCTCTCTATCCTCCCTCTCTATTTGCCTCTTTTTGCCCGTTCGCCTCTTTGTTTGCTTGTGTGCTTGTTTGTTTACTTGTCACGATGGCTCTACCTAAATTTGGCGATCTCCACCTTAAAAGGCTAGAAGAGATCGAAAGCAATGTCAGGAGATTTATGGTTTTGCAATTTGAACATAATAGTGGATTTCAAGGAATTTAACTATGAAAATTGCTCTTTGATTGATTTTATTTCCTTGTTGCAATCTGTGCTAAATTCTCCTCATGCTTATAGTCAAAATAAAGCGTTTACTAAACATATGTTGATGCCTTGATGCAATCTTATGAAGAAAAACTTGAATTGGAAGTTTCTTTCCCTAGAAAACTTTATGATGAGTGGGAACCAACTATTAAAATTAAAATTAAAGATCATGAATTCTGTGCTTTATGTGATTTGGGTGCTAGTGTTTCCACGATTCCAAAGACTTTGTGTGATTTGTTAGGTTTTCCGTGACTTTGATGATTGCTCTCTAAACTTGCACCTTGCGGATTCCACTATTAAGAAACCTATGGGAAGAATTAATGATGTTCTTATTGTTGCAAATAGGAATTATGTGCCCGTAGATTTTATTGTTCTTGACATAGATTGCAATCCTTCATGTCCTATTATTCTTGGTAGACCTTTCCTTAGAACGATTGGTGCAATTATTGCTATGAAGGAAGGAAATATTAGATTCCAATTTCCATTAAGGAAAGGCATGGAACACCTTCCTAGAAAGAATATTAAATTACCTTATGAATCTATTATGAGAGCCACTTATGGATTGCCTACCAAAGATGGCAATACCTAGATCTTTTCTTGCTTGTTATGCCTAGCTAGGGGCGTTAAACGATGGCGCTTGTTGGGAGGCAACCCAATTTTATTTTTATTCCTTGCTTTTTGCTCCTGTTTAGTAATAAATAAATTATCTAGCCTCTGTTTTGTTTGTGTTTTTTGTGTTTAATTAGTGTTTGTGCCAAGTAGAACCGTTGGGAAGACTTGGGGAAAGTCTTGTTGAACTTGCTGTAAACAACAGAAACTTTAGCGCTCACGAGAATTGCTGTCATTTTTATTTGGAGAGTGCTATTTAGTTAATTCTTGTTGAAGATGATTAATAGATAAATTAATCACGTTCAGCAATTTATTTTAGAATTTTTGGGGTTCCAGATCTTGCGCTAGCTACAGATTACTACAGACTGTTCTGTTTTTGACAGATTCTGTTTTTCGTGTGTTGTTTGCTTATTTTGATGAATCTATGGCTAGTAAAATAGTTTATAAACCATAGATAAGTTGGAATACAGTAGGTATAACACCAATATAAATAAATAATTAGTTCATTACTGTGCCTTGAAGAGGTCTTTTATTTTCTTTCGCTAACGGAGCTCACGAGATTTTCTACTTTAAGTTTTGTGTTGTGAAGTTTTCAAGTTTTGGGTAAAGATTTGATGGATTATGGAACAAGGAGTGGCAAGAGCCTAAGCTTTGGGATTCCCATGGCACCCCCAAGATAATCTAAGGACACCTAAAAGCCAAAGCTTGGGGATGCCCCGGAAGGCATCCCCTCTTTCGTCTACTTCTATCGGTAACTTTACTTGGAGCTATATTTTATTCGCCACATGATATGTGTTTTGCTTGGAGCGTCTTGTATGATTTGAGTCTTTGCTTGTTAGTTTACCACAATCATCCTTGCTGTACACACCTTTTGAGAGAGTCATATTTAATTTGGAATTTGTTAGAATACTCTATGTGCTTCGCTTATATCTTTTGAGTTATATAGTTTTGCTCTAGTACTTCACTTATATCTTTTAGAGCACGGTGGTGTATTTGTTTTATAGAAACTATTTATCTCTCATGATTCACTTAGATTATTATGAGAGTCTTAATAGCATGGTAATTTGCTTAAAATCCTAATATGCTAGGTATTCAAAGTTAGTAAAATTTTCTTAAGAGTGTTTTGAATACTAAGAGAAGTTTGATGCTTGATAATTGTTTTGAGATATGGAGGTAATAATATCAAAGTCGTGCTAGTTGAGTAGTTGTGAAATTGAGAAATACTTGTGTTGAGGTTTGCAAGTCCCGTAGCATGCACGTATGGTAAACTTTATGCAACAAATTTGAAACATGAGGTGTTTTTTGATTGTCTAACTTATGAGTGACGGTCGGGGACGAGCGATGGTATTTTCCTACCAATCTATCCCTCTAGGAGCATGCGCGTAGTACCGAGGTTTTTGATGACTTGTAGATTTTTGCAATAAGTATGTGAGTTCTTTATAACTAATGTTGATTCCATGGATTATACGCACTCTCACCCTTCCATCCTTGCTAGCCTCTTCTGTACCGTGCATTGCCCTTTCTCACATTCAGAGTTGGCGCAAACTTCGCCCTGGTGCATCCAAACCCCGTGATATGATATGCTCTTTCACACATAAACCTCATTATATCTTCCTCAAAACAGCCACCATACCTACTTATTATGGCATTTCCATAGCCATTCCGAGATATGTTGCCATGCAACTTTCCATCATTCCGTTCATCATGACACATTCATCATTGTCATATTGCTTAGCATGATCATGTAGTTGACATAGTATTTGTGGCAAAGCCACCGTTCATAATTCTTTCATACATGTCACTCTTGGTCCATTGCATATCCCGGTACACCGCCGGAGGCATTCATATAAAGTCATCTTTTGTTCTAGTATCGAGTTGTAATCATTGAGTTGTAAATAAACAGAAGCGTGATGATCATCATTTTCTAGAGCATTGTCCCAAGTGAGGGAAAAAATGAGAGAAAAAGAGAGAAGGGACAAAGTTACTATCCTTTGCCACACTTGTGCTTCAAAGTAGCACCATAATCTTCATGATAGAGAGTCTCTTGTCTTGTCACTTTCATATACTAGTGGGAATTTTCATTATAGAACTTGGCTTGTATATTCCAACAATGGGCCTCCTCAAGTGCCTTAGGTCTTCGTGAGCAAGCAAGTTGGATGCACACCCATTAGTTTCTTTTGTTGAGCTTTCATACATTTATAGCTCTAGTGCATCCGTTGCATGGCAATCCCTACTCCTTGCATTAACATCAATCGGTGGGCATCTCCATAGCCCATTGATTAGCCTCGTTGATGTGAGACTTTCTCCTCTTTTGTCTTCTCCACATAACCCCCCTCATTATATTCTATTCCACCTATAGTGCTATGTCCATGGCTCGCGCTCATATATTGCGTGAACGTTTATAGGTTTGAGATTACTAAAGTATGAAACAATTCCTTGGCTTGTAATCGGGGTTGTGCATGATGAGAGCATTCTTGTGTGACGAAAATGAAACATGACTAAACCATATGATTTTGTAGGGATGAACTTTCTTTGGCCATGTTATTTTGAGAAGACATAATTGCTTAGTTAGTATGCTTGAAGTATTATTATTTTTATGTCAATATGAACTTTTGCCTTGAATCTTTCAGATCTGAATATTCATACCACAATTATGAAGAATTACATTAAAATTATGCCAAGTAGCACTCCACATCAAAAATTCTGTTTTTATCATTTACCTACTCGAGGAAGAGCAGGAATTAAGCTTGGGGATGCTTGATACGTCTCCAACGTATCTATAATTTTTGATTGCTCCATGCTATATTATCTACTGTTTTAGACATTATTGGGCTTTATTATCCACTTTTATATAATTTTTGGGACTAAGCTATTAACCGGAGGCCCAGCCCCAATTGCTGTTTTTTGCCTGTTTTGGGGTTGCGAAGAAAAGGAATATCAAACGGAGTCCAAACGGAATGAAACCTTCGGGAACGTGATTTTCTCAATAGATAAGACCCAGGAGACTTGGACTCTACGCCAAGGCACGTAACAGGAGGCCACGAGGTAGGGGGCCCGCCCTACCCTACCAGGCGCGCCCCCACCCTCGTGGGCCCCCTGTTGCTCCATCGACGTACTTCTTCCTCCTATATATATCCACTTACCCCCAAACGATCAGAATAGGAGCCAAAACCCTAATTCCACCGCCGTAACTTTCTGTATCCACGAGATCCCATCTTGGGGCTTGTTCCGGAGCTCCGCCGGAGGGGGCATCGATCACGGAGGGCTTCTACATCAACACCATAGCCCCTCCGATGAAGTGTGAGTAGTTTATCTCAGACCTACGGGTCCATAGTTAGTAGCTAGATGGCTTCTTCTCTCTTTTTGGATCTCAATACAATGTTCTCCCCCTCTCTTGTGGAGATCTATTCGATGTAATCTTCTTTTTGTGGTGTGTTTGTTGAGACCGATGAATTGTGGGTTTATGATCAAGTCTATCTATGAACAATATTTGAATATTCTTTGAATTATTTTATGTATGATTGGTTATCTTTGCAAGTCTCTTCGAATTATCAGTTTGGTTTGGCCTACTAGATTGATCTTTATTGCCATGGTAGAAGTGCTTAGCTTTGGGTTCAATCTTGTGGTGTCCTTTCTCGGTGACAGTAAGGGCAGCAAGGCACGTATTGTATTGTTGCCATTGAGGATAACAAGATGGGGTATTCTTCATATTGCATGAGTCTATCCCTCTACATCATGTCATCTTGCTTAAGGCGTTACTCTGTTTTTAACTTAATACTCTAGATGCATGCTGGATAGCGGTCGATGAGTGGAGTAATAGTAGTAGATGCAGGCAGGAGTCGGTCTACTTGTCTCGGACGTGATGCCTATATACATGATCATGCCTAGATATTCTTATAATTATGCTCAATTATGTCAATTTCTCAACAGTAATTTGTTCACCCACCATAGAATACTTATGCTCTCGAGAGAAGCCACTAGTGAAACCTATGGCCCCCGGGTCTATCTTTATCATATTGTTCTCCTACTACTTTGCTATTTACTTTGCCTTTATTTTACTTTGCATCTTTATCATAAAAATACCAAAATATTATCTTTATCATATCTATCAAATCTCACTCTCGTAAGTGGCCTCATAGGGATTGACAACCCCTATTTGCGTTGGTTGCGAGGATTTCTTTGTTTTGTGCAGGTACGAGGGACTTGTGCGTAGCCTCCTACTGGATTGATACCTTGGTTCTCAAAAACTGAGGGAAATACTTACGCTACTTTGCTACATCATCCCTTCCTCTTCGGGGAAAACCAACGCAGTGCTCAAGAGGTAGCAACGCTGCTCAACCTCGTCTATCCAGGCAGGTAATTGATACATCTCCAACGTATCTATTTTTCTGATTGTTCCATGCTATTATATTATCTGTTTTGGATGTTAATGGGCTTATTTATACACTTCTATATTATTTTTGGGACTAACCTACTAACCCAAGGCCCAGTGCAAATTGTTGTTTTTTGCCTATTTCAGTGTTTTGCAGAAAAGGAATATCAAACGGAATCCAAACGGAATGAAACCTTCGGGAGAGTTATTTTTGGAACAAACGTGATCCAGGGGACTTGGAGTAGACGTCAAGAAAGAAACGAGGTGGCCACGAGGCAGGGAGGCACTCCTGCCCCCCTGGGCGTGCCCCCCACCCTCGTGGGCCCCTCGCAGCTCCACCGACCTACTTCTTCCTCCTATATATATATATATCCATATACCCCAAAAACATCCAGGAGCACCACGAAACCCTATTTCCACCGCCGCAACCTTCTGTACCCAAGAGATCCCATCTTGGGGCCTTTTCCGAAGCTCCGCTGGAGGGGGAATCGATCAACACCATAGCCTCTCCGATGATGTGTGAGTAGTTTACCATAGACCTTCAGGTCCATAGTTATTAGCTAGATGGCTTCTTCTCTCTCTTTGGATCTCAATACAATGTTCTCCTCGATCTTCTTGGAGATCTATTTGATGTAACTCTTTTTGCGGTGTGTTTGTCGAGATCCGATGAATTGTGCGTTTATGATCAAGTTTATCTACGAACAATATTTGATTCTTCTCTGAAATCTTTTATGTATGATTGGTTATCTTTGCAAGTCTCTTCGAATTATCAGTTTGGTTTGGCCTACTAGATTGATCTTTCTTGCAATGGGAGAAGTGCTTGGCTTTGGGTTCAATCTTGCGGTGTCCTTTCCCAGTGACAGCAGGGGCAGCAAGGCACGTATTGTATTGTTGCCATCGAGGATACAAAGATGGGGTTTATATCGTATTGCTTGAGTTTATCCCTCAACATCATGTCATCTTACCTAATGCATTACTCCATTCTTATGAACTTAATACTCTAGATGCATGCCAGATAGCGGTCGATTTGTGGAGTAATAGTAGTACATGCAGAATCGTTTTGATCTACTTGTCGCGGACGAGATGCCTATATACATGATCATGCCTAGATATTCTCACAATTATTCACTTTTCTATCAATTGCTCGACAGTAATTTGTTCACCCACCGTAATACTTATGCTATCTTGAGAGAAGCCACTAGTGAAACCTATGGCCACCGGGTCTATCTTTTATCATATAAGTTTCCAATCTATTTTGCAATCTTTACTTTCAATCTCTATCATAAAAATACGAAAAATATTTTTCTTATTATCTCTATCAGATCTCACTCTCGTAAGTGACCGTGAAGGGATTGACAACCCCTTTATCGCGTTGGTTGCGAGGTTCTTATTTGTTTGTGTAGGTACGAGGGATTTGCGTGTAGTCTCCTACTGGATTGATACATTGGTTCTCAAAAACTGAGGGAAATACTTACGCTACTTTGCTGCATCACCCTTTCCTCTTCAAGGGAAAACCAACGCAGTGCTCAAGAGGTAGCACTAATCCACACCCAACCCCATCCTCCTCATCCTTCCACATCCCACATGCCCCAACTGCTGGCGCAACACCTTCCAGCCAAATCACTGACCCCTCCACCAAATAAGCGCCGCCCTAAGCCATGGTGCACGCAGTATAGCCAGGAGCTCAAGCAGCATTTGGCAATGGAGAAGCAAATTACGGCCGCACGCGCGAATGAGGTCGTGATGGCTGCCATTCGTGCCGACCCCCGGATATTGGAGGAGCACCTCGTCATCGAGGCCACTGTCTACGCCTCGCGCGCTGATGCTGCGACGTGGTTGGCTGCTTTAAACCACAGTTCATGGCGTTTTCTCTAGTCCACCCTCGGTGCCTTCGACGAAGACTATGAGGTGTTTTCTCAGCGTGCACGTGCTTACCTCAACTTGAGAGCCAGTAGGTTGGTGTCCGAAGCGGCTCGGACAACTCAGCACTACGACGAGGGCACCCACGATGCGGATGCCTCGCCCTCTTCCATGTCTAAGGAGCCAATCATCATCGATATCTCTGACAATGAGGAGTAGTTTGTCTTATTAGCTCACTATAAGGACCCATGTTCAGTTTGCTAGCTATTGGCTTTCCTTAAAAAATTCTAGAGCTATCAACTTTGACCATGCAATCTATTTCTCTAGTGTATATGTTCTATATGTTGTGCAACGTGGTGCTCACTTATTAACTGTTTGGTTAATTAGTTGTCGTGTTCAGTTAACTGTTTGGTTTAATTCTGCAAATGTGATGTTCAATTCTTCAGGGTACAATTTTGTATCGTCTTCCATGTGAGAAATAAATCGATTTTTTCTTTACAAAATACATGAGAAACTAATACAATTGCTATATTTCCAAGTTGTCAAGCATGCTTCGTTTGGTTAACTCTTTGATCTTCTAGTATGTTATACATTGTGCAATGTGGTGCTCAATTAGCGTTTGGTTCTTTGTTGTGGTGTTTTTAATTGTTTGGTTCTATTCTGCAATGCGATGTTCAATTGTTGTGGGTGCATTCTATTATTGTATACCATGTGAGAAATAAATCAAATTTGGATATACTAAAGACATGAGAAACAAATACAATTGCTATATTTGAAGGAAATATGCCCTAGAGGCAATAATAAAGTTGTTATTTATATTTCCTTATATCATGATAAATGTTTATTATTCATGCTAGAATTGTATTAACCGGAAACTTAGTACATTGATACGTCTCCGTCGTATATACTTTCCCAAACACTTTTGCCCTTGTTTTGGACTCTAACTTGCATGATTTGAATGGAACTAACCCGGACTGGCGCTGTTTTCAGCAGAATTGCCATGGTGTTATTTTTGTGCAGAAATAAAAGTTCTCGGAATGACCTGAAAATCAACAGAGAATTATTTTGGAATATATAAAAGATACTGGAAGGAAGATCCATGTCAGGGGGGCCTCCACCTGTCCACGAGGGTGGGGGCGCGCCCTACCCCCCTGGGCGCGCCCCCTGCCTCGTGGGCCCCCTGACGCTCCACCGACCTCAACCCTGACTCCATATATTCACTTTCGGGGAGAAAAAAACCAGAGAGAAGGATTCATCACGTTTTACGATACGGAGCCGCTGCCAAGCCCTAAACTCTCTCGGGAGGGCTGATCTAGAGTCCGTACGGGGCTTCAGAGAGGGGAATCCGTCGCCATCGTCATCATCAACCTTCCTCCATCACCAATTTCATGATGCTCACCGCCGTGCGTGAGTAATTCCATTGTAGGCTTGCTGGACGGTGATGGGTTGGATGAGATTTATCATGTAATCGAGTTAGTTTTGTTAGGGTTTGATCCCTAGTATCCACTATGTTCTGAGATTGATGTTGATATGACTTTGCTATGCTTAATGCTTGTCAGTAGGGCCCGAGTGCCATGATTTCAGATCTAAACCTATTATGTTCTCATCAATATATGAGAGTTCTTGATCCTATCTTGCAAGTCAATACTCACGTACTATGTGGTATGATCCGGCAACCCCGAAGTGATAATAATTGAGACCACTCCCGGTGATGACCGTAGTTTGAGGAGTTCATGTATTCACTATGTGTTAATGCTTTGGTCCGGTACTCTATTAAAAGGAGGCATAAAAGGATACTTGAATAAGAATTTTGCAATGAAAGACCTCAGTGAAGGTGCTTACATATTGGGCATCAAGATCTATAGAGATAGATCAAGACGCTTGATAATTTTTTCAATGAGTAGATACCTTGACATGTTTTTGAAGTAGTTCAGAATGGAACAGTCAAAGAAGGAGTTCTTGTCCGTGTTGCAAGGTGTGAAGTTGAGTAAAGACTCAAAACCCGACCACGGCAGGAAATAGAAAGAGAATGAAAATTCATTCCCTATGCCTCAGTCATAGGTTCTATAAAGTATGGTATGCTATGTACCAGACCTATTGTATACCTTGGCATGATTTTGGCAAGGGAGTACAATAGTGATCTAGGAGTAGATCACTGGACAGCGGTCAAAATTATCCTTAGAGGACTAAGGAAATATTTCTCGGTTATGGAGGTGATAAAGGAGTTCATCGTAAAGAGTTACGTCGATGCAAGCTTTTGACACCAATCTAGATGACTCTAAGTCTCGATCTAGATACATATTGAAAGTGGGAGCAATTAGCTAGAGTAGCTCCGTGCAGAGTATTGTAGACATATAAATTTGCAAAATACATACGGATCTGAATGTTGAAGACATGTAGACTAAACTTCTCTCACAAGCAAAACATGATCACTCTTTGGGTGTTAATCACATAGTGATGTGAACTAGATTATTGACTCTAGTAAACCCTTTGGGTATTAGTCACATGAAGATGTGAACTAATCACATAAAGATGTGAACTATTGGTGTGAAATCACATGACGATGTGAACTAGATTATTGACTCTAGTGCAAGTGGAAGACTGAAGGAAATATGCCCTAGCGACAATAATAAAGTTGTTATTTATATTTCCTTATATCATGATAAATGTTTATTATTCATGCTAGAATTTCATTAACCGGAAACTTGGTACATGTGTGAATACATAGACAAACAGAGTGTCCCTAGTATGCTTCTACTTGACTAGCTCGTTAATCAAAGATGGTTAATATTCCTGACCATGAACATGTGTTGTTGATACGTTGCCATCGTATCTACTTTTCCAAACACTTTTGCCCTTGTTTTGGACTCTAACTTGCATGGTTTGAATGGAACTAACCCGGACTGACACTGTTTTCAGCAGAATTTCCATGGTATTATTTTTGTGCAGAAATAATAGTTCTCAAAATGACCTGAAAATCAATGGAGAATATTTTTGGAATATATAAAAATACTGGTGAAAGAATCAACGTCAGGGGGCCCACACCATGTCCACGAGGGTGGGGGGTGCGCCCACCCCCTGGGACGCGCCCCCTGCCTCATGGGCCCCCTGGTGCTCCACTGACCTCAACTCCAACTCTATATATTCACGTTCAGGGAGAAAAAAAAGCAAGGAGAATGATTCATCGCGTTTTACGATACGGAGCCGCCGCCAAGCCCTAATCTCTCCCGGGAGGGCTGATCTGGAGTCCGTTCGGGGCTCCGGAGAGGGGAATTCGTCGCCATCGTCATCATTAACCTTCCTCCATCACCAATTTCATGATGCTCACAGCCGTGCATGAGTAATTCCATCGTAGGCTTGCTGGACGGTGATGGGTTGGATGAGATTTATCATGTAATCGAGTTAGTTTTGTTAGGGTTTGATCCCTAGTATCCATTATGTTCTGAGATTGATGTTTCTATGACTTTGCTATGCTTAATGCTTGTCACTAGGGCCCGAGTGCCATGATTTCAGATCTGAACCTATTATGTTTTCATGAATATATGTGATTTCTTGATCCTATCTTGCAAGTCTATAGTCACCTATTATGGGTTGTGATCCGTTAACCCCGAAGTGACAATAATCGGGATACTTACCGGTGATGACCGTAGTTTGAGGAGTTCATGTATTCACTAAGTGCTAATGCTTTGGTCCGGTACTCTATTAAAAGGAGGCCTTAATATCCCTTAGTTTCCAATAGGACCCTGCTGCCATGGGAGGGTAGGACAAAAGATGTCATGCAAGTTCTTTTCCATAAGCACGAATGACTATATTCGGAATACATGCCTACATTACATTCATGAACTGGAGCTAGTTCTGTGTCACCCTATGTTATAACTGTTGCATGAGGAATCGCATCCGACATAATTATCCATCACTGATCCATTGCCTACTAGCTTTTCACATATTGATCTTTGCTTAGTTACTTTTCCATTGCTACTGTTACAATCACTACAAAACCAATACTATTACTTTTTCTACCGTTACTGCTACTATCATATTACTTTGCTACTAAATACTTTGCTGCAGATATTAAATCTTTCAGGTGTGGTTGAATTGACAACTCAACTGTTAATACTTGAGAATATTCTTTGGCTCCCCTTGTGTCGAATCAATAAATTTGGGTTGAATACTCTACCCTCAAAAATTGTTGCGATCCCCTATACTTGTGGGTTATCAGTTGTCATTTGATGAACGGGATCACATCATTAGAGAATGATGTGATGGACAAGACCCGTCTGTTAGCTTAGCATAATGATCGTTAGTTTTATTGCGATTGCTTTCTTCATGACTAATACATGTTCCTCTAACTATGAGATTATGCAACTCCCGAATACCGGAGGAACACCTTGTGTGCTATCAAATGTCACAACATAACTGGGTGATTATAAAGATGCTCCATAGGTGTCTCTGATGGTGTTTGTTGAGTTGTCATAGATCGAGATTAGGATTTGTCACTCCGTGTATCGGAGAGGTATCTCTGGGCCCTCTCGGTAATGCACATCACTATGAGACTTGCAAGCAATGTGACTAATGAGTTAGTTACGGGATGATGCATTATGAAACAAGTAAAGAGACTTGCTGGTAACGATATTGAACTAGGTATGATGATACCGACAATCGAATCTCGGGCAAGTAACATACCGATGACAAAGGGAATGACGTATGTTGTTACGCGATTTGACTGATAAAGATCTTCGTAGAATATGTAGGAGCCAATATGAGCATCTAGGTTCCGCTATTGGTTATTGACCGGAGATGTGTATCGGTCATGTCTACATAGTTCTCGAACCCTTAGGGTCCGCACGCTTAACATTCGATGATGATTTGTATTATGAGTTATGTGATTTGATGACCAAAGTTTGTTCAGAGTCCCGAATGAGATCACGATCATGACGAGGAGTCTAAAAATGGTCGATAGGTAAAGATTCATATATTGGAAGGTTGCATTCGGACATCGGAATGGTTCCGAGTGGTTCAGGCATTTTTCGGAGTACCGGGAGGTTACCGGAACCCCCCGGAGAAGTATTAGGCCTATTGGGCCTTATTGGAGGAGAGGATAAAGGCCACATGAGAGGGGCGCCCCCCTTGCCCAAACTGAATTGGACTAGGGGAGGGGGCGGCCCCCCTCTTTCCTTCTCCCTCTCTCTCCCTTCCCCTTTTCCCTCTCCGTTGGAAGGAAGGAGGGGGGGGCGAATCCTACTTGGACTAGGAGTCCAAGTAGGACTCCTCCCTTATGGCGCGCCCCCTTAGGCCAGCCACCTCCTCCTCCCACCCTTTATATACGAAGGCGGGGGGCACCCCAAAGGCACAACGGACATCTCTTAGCCGTGTGCGGTGCCCCCCTCCATAGTTTGCCACCTCAGTCATATCGTCGTAGTGCTTAGGCGAAGCCCTGAGCCGGTAACTTCATCATCATCGTTGCCACGCCTTCGTGCTAACGGAACTCTCCCTCGTCCTCAACTGGATCAAGAGCTCGAGGGACGTCATCTGCTGAACGTGTGCAGAACACGGAGGTGCCATACGTTCGATGCTAGGATCGGTTCGATCGTGAAGAAGTTCGACTACATCAACCGCGTTACTAAACGCTTCCGCTTTCGGTCTACGAGGGTACGTGGGCATACTCTCCCCTCTCATTGCTATGCATCTCCTAGATAGATCCTGCGTGATCGTAGGAAATTTTTTGAAATACCGCGTTCCCCAAAAGTGGCATCCGAGCCAGGTCTATGCGTAGATGTTATATGCACGAGTAGAACACAAAGAGTTGTGGGCGATAATAGTCATACTGCTTACCACCAACGTCTTACTTTGATTTGGCGATATTGTTGGACGAAGTGGCCCGAACCGACATTACATGACCGCGTTCATGAGATTGGTTCTACCGACGTGCATCGCACACAGGTGGTTGGCGGGTGTCTGTTTCTCCAACTTTAGTTGAATCAAGTTTGACTATGGTCGGTCCTTGTTGAAGGTTAAAATAGCACACTTAACGAAAAATCGTTGTGGTTTTGATGCGTAGGTAAGAATGGTTCTTGCTAGAAGCCCGTAGCAGCCATGTAAAACTTGCAACAACAAAGTAGAGGACGTCTAACTTGTTTTTGCAAGGCATGTTGTGATGTGATATGGTCAAGACGTGATGAGATATAAATTGTTGTATGAGATGATCATGTTTTGTAAAGGTTATCGGCAA
Source organism: Triticum dicoccoides (assembly GCF_002162155.2). Classification (NCBI taxonomy): domain Eukaryota; kingdom Viridiplantae; phylum Streptophyta; class Magnoliopsida; order Poales; family Poaceae; genus Triticum; species Triticum dicoccoides. The sequence continues at coordinate 487,082,674 of NC_041384.1, read as the reverse complement.
CTGGCAGGAGCCTTATGGTTGTCGCTTTATTGTATGAAATGCAATCGCCATGTAATTGCTTTACTTTATCACTAAGCGGTAGCGATAGTCGTGGAAGCAATAGTTGGTGAGACGACAACGATGCTACGATGGAGATCAAGGTGTCAAGCCGGTGACGATGGAGATCATGACGGTGCTTTGGAGACGGAGATCAAAGGCATAAGATGATGATGACCATATCATGTCACATTTTTGATTGCATGTGATCCTTATCCTTTATGCATCTTATTTCGCTTAGTACGGCGGTAGCATTATAAGATGATCCCTCACTAAATTTCAAGGTACAAGTGTTCTCCCTAAGTATGCACCATTGCTACAGTTCGTCGTGCCGAGACACCACGTGATGATCGGGTGCGATAAGCTCAATGTTCACATACAACGTGTGCAAGCCAGTTTTGCACATGCAAAATACCCGGGTTGAACTTGACGAGCCTAGCATATGCAGATATGGCCTCGGAACACTGAGACCGAAAGGTCGAACATGAATCATATAGTAGATATGATCAACATAGTGATGTTCACCAAGGAAAACTACTCCATCTCACGTGATGATCGGACATGGTTTAGTTGATATAGATCACATGATCATTTAGATGCCTAGAGGGATGTCTATCTAAGTGGGAGTCCTTAAGTAATATGATTAATTGAACTTTAATTTATCATGAACTTAGTACCTGATAGTATTTGCATGTGTATGTTGTTGTAGATCAATGGCCCGTGCTACTGTTCCCTTGAATTTTAATGCATTCCTAGAGAAAGCTAAGTTGAAAGATGATGGTAGCAACTACACAAACTGGGTCCGTAACTTGAGGATTATCCTCATTGCTGCACAGAAGAATTACATCCTGGAAGGGCGCTAGGTGCAAGACCCGCTGCAGGAGCAACTTGAGATGTTATGAACGTACTCGATAGTTCAGTGTGCCATGCTTTACGGCTTAGAATCGGGACATCAAAGATGTTTTGAACGTCATGGAGCATATGAGTCTCCAATAAGTTCTATAGCTGCAAAATGGAGGAGAATAGTTCTGTCAGTGAACATATACCCAGAATGTCTGGGTACCACAACCACTTGACTCAACTGGGAGTTAATCTTCTTGATGAAAGTGTCATTGACAGAGTTCTTCAATCACTGCCACCAAGCTACAAAAGCTTCGTGATGAACTATAATATGCAAGGTATGGATAAGACAATTCCCGAGCTCTTCTCGATGCTAAAGGATGCGGAGGTAGAAATCAAGAAGGAGCATCAAGTGTTGATGGTTAACAAGACCACTAGTTTCAAGAAAAAGGGCAAAGGAAAGAAGGGGAACTTCAATAAGAACGGCAAGTAAGTTGCTGCTCAAGTCAAGAAGCCCAAGTCTGGACCTAATCCTGAGACTAAGTGCTTCTACTGCAAATGGAGTGGTCATTGGAAGCGGAACTACCCCAAGTATTTGGTGGATAACAAGGATGGAAAAGTGAAAGGTATATTTGATATACATTTTATTGATGTGTACCTTACTAATGCTCATAGTAGCGCCTGGGTATTTGATACTGGTTCTGTTACTCATATTTGCTACTCGAAACAGGGGCTACGGATTAAACGAAGATTGGCTAAGGACGAGGTGACGATGCGCGTGGAAAATGGTTCCAAATTTGATGTGATTGCCGTCGGTGTGCTACCTCTACATCTACCGTCGGGATTAGTTTTAGACCTAAATAATTGTTATTTGGTGTCAGCGTTGAGCATGAACATTATATTTGGATCTTGTTTGATGTGAGACGGTTATTCATTTAAATCGGAGAATAATGGTTGTTCTATTTATATGAGTAATATCATTTATGGTCATGCACCCTTGATGAGTGGTCTATTTTTGTTGAATCTCGATTGTAGTGATACACATATTCATAATATTGAAGCCAAAAGATGCAAGGTTAATAATGATAGTGTAACTTATTTGTGGCACTGCCGTTTAGGTCATATTGGTGTAAAGCGCATGAAGAAACTCCATGTTGATGGGATTTTGGACTTACTTGATTATGAATCACTTGATGCTTGTGAACCATACCTCATGGGCAAGATGACTAAGAATCCGTTCTCCGGAACAATGGAGCGAGCAACTGACTTACTGGAAATAATACATACTGATGTATGCGGTCCGATGAGTCTTGAGGCTTGCGGTGGGTATCGTTATTTTCTGACCTTCACAGATGATTTGAGAAGATGTGGGTATAACGACTTGACGAAACATAAGTACGAAACATTTGAAAAGTCCAAAGAATTTCAGAGTGAAGTGAAAAATCATTGTAACAAGAAAATAAAGTTTCTACGATCTGATCATGGAGGTGAATATTTGAGTTATGAGTTTGGTCTTCATTTGAAACAATGTGAAATAGTTTCGCAACTCACACCACCTGGAACACCACAGTGTAATGCTGTGTCCGAATGTTGTAACCGTACTTTATTAGATATGGTGCGATCTATGATGTCTCTTACTAATTTACCGCTATCGTTTTGGGGTTATGCTCTAGAGACAGATGCATTCACGCTAAATAGGGCACCATCTAAATCCGTTGAGACGACGCCATATGAACTGTGGTTTGGCAAGAAACCTAAGCTGTCGTTTCTTAAAGTTTGGGGCTGCGATGCTTATGTGAAAAAACTTCAACCTGATAAGCTCGAACCCAAATCGGAGAAATGTGTCTTCATAGGATACCCAAAGGAGACTGTTGGGTACACCTTCTATCACAGATCCGAAGGAAATATATTTGTTGCTAAGAATGGTTCCTTCATAGAGAAGGAGTTTCTCTCGAAAGAAGTGAGTGGGAGGAAAGTAGAACTTAATGAGGTTATTGTACCTTCTCTCAAATTGGAAAGTAGTTCATCACAGAAATGAGTTCCAGTGATTCCTACACCAATCAGTGAGGAAGCTAATGATAATGATCATGAAACTTCTGAGAAAGTTACTACCGAACCTCGTAGGTCAACCAGAGTACAATCTGCACCAGAGTGGTACGGTAATCCTATTCTGGAGGTCATGCTACTTGACCATGACGATCCTACGAACTATGAAGAAGCGATGATGAGCCCAGATTCCGCGAAATGGCTTGAGGCCATGAAATCTAAGATGCGATCCATGTATGAGAACAAAGTGTGGACTTTGGTTGACTTGCCCGATGATCAGCAATCAATAGAGAATAAATAGATCTTCAAGAAGAAGACTGACGCCGACAGTAATGCTACTGTCTACAAAGCTCAACTTGTTTCAAAAGGTTATTAACAAGTTCAAGGAGTTGACTTCGATGAGACCTTCTCACCCGTAGCAATGCTTAAGTTTGTCCGAATCATGTTAGCAATTGCCGCATTTTATGATTATGAAATTTGGCAAATGGATGTCAAAATTGCATTCCTTAATGGATATCTTAAAGAAGAGTTGTATGTGATGCAACCAGAAGGTTTTTTCGATCCTAAAGGTGCTAACAAAGTGTGCAAGCTCCAGCGATCCATTTATGGACTAGTGCAAGCCTCTCGGAGTTGGAATATACGCTTTGATAGTGTGATCAAAGCATATGGTTTTATACAGACTTTTGGAGAAGCCTGTATTTACAAGAAAGTGAGTGGGAGCTCTGTAGCATTTCTGATATTATATGTGGATGACATATTGTTGATTGGAAATAACACAAAATTTCTGGATAGCATAAAAGTATGCTTGAATAAGAATTTTTCAATGAAAGACCTCGGTTAAGCTGCTTATCTATTGGGCATCAAGATCTATATAGATAGATCAAGACGCTTAATTGGACTTTCACAAAGCACATACCTTGATAAAGCTTTGAAGAAGTTCAAAATGGATCAGTCAAAGAAAGGGTTCTTGCCTGTGTTACAAGGTGTGAAGTTGAGTCAGACTCAAAGCCCAACCACTGCAGAAGATAGAGAGAAAATGAAAGTCATTCCCTATGCCTCAGCCATAGGTTCTATTAGGTATGCAATGTTGTGTACCAGACCTGATGTGTGCCTTGCTATAAGTTTAGCAGGGAGGTACCAAAGTAATCCGGGAGTGGATCACTGGACAACGGTCAAGAACATCCTGAAATACCTGAAAAAGACTAAGGATATGTTTCTCGTAAATGGTTACGTCGATGCAAGCTTTGACACTGATCCAGATAACTCTAAGTCACAAACCGGATATGTATTTATATTGAATGGTGGAGCTTTCAGTTGGTGCAGTTCCAAGAAGAGCATCGTGGCGGGATCTATGTGTGAAGTGGAGTACATAGCTTCTTCGGAAGCAGCAAATGAAGGAGCCTGGATGAAGGAGTTCATATCCGATCTAGGTGTAATACCTAGTGCATCGGGTCCAATGAAAATCTTTTGTCACAATACTGGAGCAATTGCCTTGGCGAAGGAATCCAGATTTCACAAGAGAACCAAACACATCAAGAGACGGTTCAATTCCATCCGTGATCATGTCAAGGAGGGAGACATAGAGATTTGCAAGATATATACGGATCTAAATGTTGCAGACCTGTTGACTAAGCCTCTCTCACGAGCAAAACATGATCAGCACCAAGACTCCATGGGTGTTAGAATCATTACTATGTAATCTAGATTATTGACTCTAGTGCAAGTGGGAGACTAAAGGAAATATGCAGTAGAGGCAATAATAAATTTGTTATTTGTATTTCCTTATATCACGATAAATGTTTATTATTCATGCTAGAATTGTATTCACCGGAAACTTAGTACATGTGTGAATACATAGACAAACAGAGTGTCCCTAGTATGCCTCTACTTGACTAGCTTGTTAATCAAAGATGGTTAAGTTTCCTGACCGTAGACATGTGTTGTCATTTGGTGAATGGGATCACATCATTAGAGAATGATGTGATGGACAAGACCCATCCGTTAGCTTAGCGTAATGATCGTTTAGTTTTATTGCTATTGCTTTCTTCATGACTTATACATGTTCCTCTGACTATGAGATTATGCAACTCCCGAATACCGGAGGAACACCTTGTGTGCTATCAAACGTCACAACGTAACTGGGTTATTATAAAGATGCTCTACAGGTGTCTCCGATGGTGTTTGTTCAGTTGGCATAGATCGAGATTAGGGTTTGTCACTCCGTGTATCGGAGAGGTATCTCTGGGCCCTCTCGGTAATGCACATCACTATGAGCCTTGCAAGCAATGTGACTAATGAGTTAGTTACGGGATGATGCATTACGGAACGAGTAAAGAGACTTGCCGGTAACGAGATTGAACTAGGTATGATGATACCGACGATCGAATCTCGGGCAAGTAACATACCGATGACAAAGGGAATGACGTATGTTGTTATGCGGTTTGACCGATAAAGATCCTCGTAGAATATGTAGGAGCCAATATGAGCATCCAGGTTCCGCTATTGGTTATTGACCGGAGATGTGTCTCGGTCATGTCTACATAGTTCTCGAACCAGTAAGGTCCGCACACTTAACGTTCGATGACGATTTGTATTATGAGTTATGTGATTTAATGACCAAAGTTTGTTCGGAGTCCCGGATGAGATCATGGACATGATGAGGAGTCTCTAAATGGTCGAGAGGTAAAGATTCATATATTGGGAGGTTACATTTCGACATCGGAATGGTTCTGAGTGGTTCGGGCATTTTTTCGGAGTGCCGGGAGGTTACCGGAACCCCCGGGAGAATTATTGGGTCTATTGGGCCTTATTGGAGGAGAGGAGAAAGGCCACGTGAGAGGGGCGCCCCCTCCCTTGCCCAAACCGAATTGGACTAGGGGAGGGGGTCGGCCCCCCTCTTTCCTTCTCCCTCTCTCTTCCTTCCCCTTTTCCCTCTTCGGTGGAAGGAAGGAGGGGGGCCGAATCCTACTTGGACTAGGAGTCCAAGTAGGACTCCCCCTGATAACCCACAAGTATAGGGGATCGCAACAGTTTTCGAGGGTAGAGTATTCAAACCAGATTTATAGATTCAACACAAGGGGAGCCAAAGAATATTTGAAGGTATTAGCAGGTGAGTTGTCAATTCAACCACACCTGGAGATTAATTACCTGCAGCAAAGTGATCAGTAGCAAAGTAGTTTGATAGTTTTGATAATAGTGACTGTAGCAACGGTAACAGTAAGAGTGATAGCAGTAATTTGTAGCTAGTGTAATAGTGATGATAGTGATACATCTCCGTCGTATCTATAATTTTTTATTGTTCCATGCCAATATTATACAACTTTCATATACTTTTGGCAACTTTTGATACTATTTTTGGGACTAACCTATTGATCGAGTGCCCAGTGTCAGTTCCTGTTTGTTGCATGTTTTTTGTTTCGTAGAAAATACATATCAAACAAAGTCCAAACGGGATAAAAACTTATGGATATTTGTTTTTGGAATATATCTGATTTTTCGGAAGAAGAATCAACACGAGATGATGCGCCAGGGGGCCACGAGGCAGGGGGCGCGCCCCTGACCCTCGTGGCCACCCCGTAAGGCGGTTGGTTCCCTTCTTTCGCTACAAGAAAGCCAATATCCGGATACAAATCATGTTAAAATTTCAGCCCAATCGGAGTTACGGATCTTCGGGAATATAAGAAATGGTGAAAGGCCAGAATGTAAAACGCAGAAACAGAGAGAGACAGAGAGATAGATCTAATCTCGGAGGGGCTCTCGCCCCTCCACCGCCATGGAATCCATGGACCAGGGGGTAAACCCTTCTCCCATCTAGGGAGAAGGTCAAGGAAGAAGACAAAGAAGAAGAAGAAGAAGAAGAAGAAGAAAGGGGCCCCTCTCCCCCTCTCTCCCGGTGGCGCCGGAACGCCATCGGGGCCATCATTGTGTGACGGCGATCTACACCAACACCTCCAACATCTTCACCAACATCTTCATCACCTTCCCCCATCTATCTACAGCGGTCCACTCTCCTGCAACCCGATGTACCCTCTACTTGAACATGGTGCTTTATGCTTCGTAATATTATCCAATGATGTGTTGCCATCCTATGATGTCTGAGCAGATTTTCGTTGTCCTATCGGTGATTGGTGAATTACTATGATTCATTTAATTTGCTTGTGGTTATGTTGCTTTCCTTTGGTGCCCATAATATGAGCGCGCACATGGATCACACCATAGGGTTAGTTTTTATGTTGATAGGACTATGTATTGGAGGGCAAGAGTAACAGAAGCTTCAACCTAGCATAGAAATTGATGCATACGGGATTGAAGGGGGACCAATATATCTTAATGCTATGGTTGGGTTTTACCTTAATGAATGTTAGTAGTTTCAGATTCTTGATAATATTTCCAATCATAAGTGCATAGAATTCCAAGTCAGAGATGACATGCTAGCAGTGGCCTCTCCCACATAAAACTTGCTATCGGTCTAGTAAAGTAGTCAATTGCTTAGGGACAATTTCCCAACTCCTACCACCACTTTTCCACACTCGCTATACTAACTTTATTGCTTTTTTACCTAAACAGCCCCTACTTTTTATTTACGCGCTCTATATTGTCTTGCAAACCTATCCAAAAACACCTACAAAGTACTTCTAGTTTCATACTTGTTCTAGGCAAATCAAACGTGAAGCGTGCGTAGAGTTCTATCGGTGGTCAATAGAACTTGAGGGAATATTTGTTCCACCTTTAGCTCCTCGTTGGGTTCGACACTCTTACTTATCGAAAGATGCTACAATTGATCCCCTATACTTGTGGTTTATCAGGACCTTTTTCTGGCGCCGTTGCCGGGGAGTTATAGCGTGGGGTGAATATTCTCTTGTGTGCTTGTTTGCTTTTTCACGAATTAGTTTTTATTTTGTGCACCTGTTTTCTATCTTTAGTAATGGGTAGGAAACACAAAATACCAAAAAAAAATAGTGGTACCTACTGAACAAATGGTTGAAGAACCACTCAAAATCTATCACACTACTGAAGCTTTTTACTTGGATCTTCTTCGATCCCTATGTGCTCGGGCTGAAACCCCAACTAGCTTAGTTGAGGGCAAATCTTTAGATGAGCATGCTTGTTATGTGCGACACCGCATATTTGAAAAGGGAAACTTTTACTGGATCAAATTCATCGTTTACAGTGCTATGCTTGGAATTTATGTGAAATATATGATTGTACTTGTTGTTCTAAAGACCCTAAGAAACACTTCCTTACCAATGTGAGTTTAGTGATAATGGAATCGTATCTTCGTATACTAAGGGTGTTTATAATTACTATGATGTTCAACAAATTGAAGAATTTGTTGCTTTTAGGTGTACTTGTGAAATTGCTTCTTTTATTGAAGAGTGTGATAATACACTACAAATCTGAAAATTTGGCCATACTTAAATATTGCTATGATAATTATGCTTCTAATCCTTATATTATACCATATATTGAGGACTCCTCCCCTGTCCAAGAAAAGACTAATATTTTTGCAGGAGTCTATGGAACAAGAAATTAATGACATTGTGAGCTCATTGGATGAAAAAGATAAGGAGGACAGCAAAGAACAAAAGGAGGAAGAGCGGATTGATCACCCGTTCCCACCATCTAATGAGAGTAACTATTTATCCCATACATTGTTTAATTTCCTTTCGAATTTACTGAAGGATGAATGCTATGATGATTGTTATGATCCCGTTGATTCTTTTGAAATATCCCTTTTTGATGATGCTTGCTATGCTTGTGGCTAAGATGCCAATATGAATTATGCTTATGGAGATGAACTTGCTATAGTTCCTTATATTAAACATGAAATTGTTGCTATTGCACCCACGCATGATAGTCATATTATCTTTTTGAATTCTCCCGACTACACTATATCGGAGAAGTTTGCCCTTATTAAGGATTATATTGATGGGTTGTGTTTTACTACTACACATGATGATTTTGATAGATATAATATGCATGTGCTTGCTGCTCCTACTTGCAATTATTATGAGCCTCTCCATGTTTCCAATATGATAAAATTGCAAGAAACTGTTTAGAGTATGCATTGGCCTTTACTATGTGTGCATGAATTGTTCTTTTATGACATGCTGATGCATAGGAAGAGAGTTAGACTTTGTTGTTGCATGATATATGTTACTTTGTGCTCACTACTAAATCACAAATCATTGTTAATTAAAATTGGCTTTGATATACCTTGGGATCTGGGTGGATCCATTACTCGAGCAGTATATGCCTAGCTTAATGGCTTTAAAGAAAGCGCTGCCAGGGAGACAACCCGGAAGTTTTAGAGAGTAATTTATTTCTGTTGTGTGCTTTTATAAAATTTAAAAACAAAAAAATAAAGAGGGTAACCCAAAACTTTTCAAAAAGGAAAGTGAAAGTGGGAGAGACAAGCATTGCTGAAGTGAGGGAGCTCCTTGAACTTTGTTCATGCTCATAGAAACTTTCTGAATCTTTATTACAGAAACTTTTCAACAAAAATAATTATCCCCTTGTACAATTCCATTGTATTATAAAAATAATTTGCCAAGATTTGCCTTTAGTATGTTTACATTGCTTGTTGGTTTATGCGGTGCAAAACAGAAACTTTGGCTGTAGTGCGCGGTTTTACATGTTTTTACAGGAATGCCGAACGGTTCTAAAACTTTTTGCACTGTCTTTCTATATGAATTCTTTATTTTTCCAAAAAATAAGAATTTTTTGAGTAACAAAAGTATGGTGAATGTTCAGATTACTACAGACTGTCCTGTTTAAGACAGATTCTGTTTTTGATGCATTGTTTGCTTGTTTTGATGAAACTATCAATTTCTATCAGTGGATTAAGCCATGGAAAAGTTATATTATAATAGCTACAGTTAAAAAACAGAATATGAATTGGTTTGCAACAATACTTAGAGTAGTGATTTGCTTTATTATACTAACGGATCTTACCAAGCTTTCTGTTGAGTTTTGTGTGGATGAAGTGATCAAAGATCAAGGAGGTCTTGATATGAGGAGAAGGAGGAGAGTCAAGAGCTCAAGCTTGGGGATGCCCAAGGCACCCCAAGTAAATATTTAAGGAGACTCAAGCGTCTAAGCTTGGGGATGCCCCGGAAGGCATCCCATCTTTCTTCAACAAGTATCGGTATGTTTTCGGTTTCGTTTCGTTCATGTGATATGTGCAAATCTTGGAGCATCTTTTGCATTTAGTTTTCACTTTTCTTTGATGCACCATGCTGGTATGAGATAGGCCATGGTTGATTTATAGAATGCTCTTTGCACTTCAATTATATCTTTTGAGTATGGCTTTATAGAATGCTTCATGTGCTTCGCTTATATCATTTGAAGTTTGGATTGCCTATTTCCCTACACATAGAAAACTGGCATTTGTAGAATGCTCTTTTGCTTCATTTATATTTGTTAGAGCGTGGGTATATCTTTTGTAGAAAGAATTAAAACTCTCTTGCTTCACTTATATCTCTTTAGAGAGTTGGCATGAATTGGTCATTCACATGGTTAGTCATAAAATCCTACATAAAACTTGTAGATCACTGAATATGATATGTTTGATTTCTTGCAATAGTTTTGCGATATAAAGGTGGTGATATTAGAGCCATGCTAGTGGGTAGTTGTGGATTGTAGAAATACTTGTGTTGAAGTTTGTGATTCCCGTAGCATGCACGTATGGTGAACCGTTATGTAACGAAGTTGGAGCACGAGGTATTTATTGATTATCTTCCTTATGAGTGGCAGTCGGGGACGAGTGATGGTCTTTTCCTACCAATATATCCCCCTAGGAGCATGCACGTAGTACTTTGTTTCGATGAATAATAGATTTTTGCAATAAGTATGTGAGTTCTTTATGATTAATGTTGAGTCCATGGATTATACGCACTCTCACCCTTCCATCATTGCTAGCCTCTTCGGTACCGTGCATTGCCCTTTCTCACCTCGAGAGTTGGTGAAAACTTTGCCGGTGCATCCAAACCCCGTGATATGATACGCTCTATCACACATAAGCCTCCTTATATCTTCCTCAAAATAGCCAACATACCTACCTATTATGGCATTTCCATAGCCATTCCAAGATATATTTCCATGCAACTTCCATCATCTTCATATACATGACTTGAGCATCATTGTCATATTGCTTTGCATCATTGTAAGATAGCTAGCATGATGTTTTCATGGCTTGTCCATTTTTTGATGTCATTGCTATGCTAGATCATTGCACATCCCGGTACACCGCCGGAGGCATTCATATAGAGTCATATCTTTGTTCTAGTATCGAGTTGTAATATTGAGTTGTAAGCAAATAAAAGTGTGATGATCATGATTATTAGAACATTGTCCCATGTGAGGTTATCAAAATAAAAGTGGCCAAAGAAGCCCCCCAAAAAAGGGAGAGAGAGTCCAAAGAAGCCTACAAAAAGATAAAAAATAAAAAATGAGAGAAAAGAGAGAAGGGATAATGTTACTATCCGTTTACCACACTTGTGCTTCAGAGTAGCACCATGTTCTTCATATAGAGAGTCTCTTGAGTTATCACTTTCATATACTAGTGGGAATTTTCATTATAGAACTTGGCTTGTATATTCCAACGATGGGCTTCCTCAAGTGCCCTAGGTCTTCATGAGTAAGCAAGTTGGATGCACACCCACTTAGTTTCAGTTTGAGCTTTCATACACTTATAGCTCTAGTGCATCCGTTGCGTGGCAATTCCTACTACTCACATTGGCATCAATTGATGGGCATCTCCATAGCCCGTTGATTAGCCGCGTCGATGTGAGACTCTCTCCTTTTTTTCTCCACACAACCTCCACCATCATATTCTATTCCATCAATAGTGCTATGTCCATGGCCCACACTCATGTATTGCGTGAAAGTTGAAAATGTTTGAGCACGTCAAAAGTAGGTAACAATTGCTCGGCTTGTCATCGGGGTTGTGCATGATTGAATATTTTGTGTGGTGAATATGGAGCATAGCCAGACCATATGATTTTGTAGGGATGACTTTCTTTGGCCATGTTATTTTGAAAAGACATGATTACTTTATTAGTATGCTTGAAGTATTATTGTCTTAATGTCAAATGATAGACTATTGCTTTGAATCACTCGTGTCTTAATATTCATGCCATGATTATATTACATGATCAAGATTATGCTAGGTAGCATTCCGCATCAAAAATTATCTTTTTTATCATTTACCTACTGATGGACGAGTAGGAATTAAGCTTGGGGACACTGATACGTCTCTGTCGTATGTATAATTTTTTATTGTTCCATGCCAATATTATACAACTTTCATATACTTTTGGCAACTTTTTATACTATTTTTGGGACTAACATATTGATCCAGTGTCCAGTGCCAGTTCCTGTTTGTTGCATGTTTTTTGTTTCGCAGAAAATCCATATCAAACGTCCAAACGGGACAAAAACTTTCGGAGATTTTTTTGGAATATATGTGATTTTTGGGAAGAAGAATCAATGTGAGACGATGCCCGAGGGGGGCACGAGGCAGGGGGCGCGCCCCAGGGGGTGGTCGTGCCCCTGACCCTCGTGGCCACCCCGTAAGGCAGTTGGTGCCCTTCTTTCGCCGCAAGAAAGCCAATATCCGGATACAAACCGTGTTAAATTTTTAGCCCAATCGGAGTTATGGATCTCCGGGAATATAAGAAACGGTGAAAGGCCAGAATCTATAACGCAGAAACAGAGAGAGACAGAGAGACAGATCCAATCTCGGAGGGGCTCTTGCCCCTCCACCGCCATGGAAGCCATGGACCAGGGGGTAAACCCTTCTCCCATCTAGGGAGAAGTTCAAGGAAGAGGAAGAAGAAGTGGGCCCCTCTCCCCTCTCTCCCGGTGGTGCCGGAACGCCGTTGGGGCCATCATTGTGTGACGGCGATCTACACCAACACCTCCGTCATCTTCACCAACATCTTCATCACCTTCCCCCATCTATCTACATCTCCTGCAACCCGTTGTACCCTCTACTTGAACATGGTGCTTTATGCTTCATATTATTATCCAATGATGTGTTGCCATCCTATGATGTCTGAGTAGATTTTTGTTGTCCTATCGATAATTAGTGAATTGCTATGATTGGTTTAATTTGGTTGTGGTTATGTTGTTGTCCTTTGGTGCCCATCATATGAGCGCACGCGTGGATCACACCATTGTGTTAGTTGTATGTTGATAGGACTATGTATTGGAGGGCAAGAGTGACAGAAGCTTCAACCTAGCATAGAAATTGATGCATACGGGATTGAAGGGGGACCAATATATCTTAATGATATGGTTGGGTTTTACCTTGATGAACGTTAGTAGTTTCGGATGCTTTCTAATAGTTCCAATCATAAGTGCATAGAATTCCAAGTCAGGGATGACATGCTAGCAGTGACCTCTCCCACATAAAACTTGCTATCGGTCTAGTAAAGTAGTCAATTGCTTAGGGACAATTTCGCAACTCCTACCACCACTTTTCCACACTCGCTATACTAACTTTATTGCTTCTTTACCTAAACAACCCCTACTTTTTATTTATGTGCTCTTTATTATCTTGCAAACCTATCCAAAAACACCTACAAAGTACTTCTAGTTTCATACTTGTTCTAGGTAAAGCGAACGTTAAGCGTGCGTAGAGTTGTATCGGTGGTCGATAGAACTTGATTGAATATTTGTTCTACCTTTAGCTCCTCGTTGGGTTCGACACTCTTACTTATCGAAAGAGGCTACAATTGATCCCCTATACTTGTCGGTTATCATATAGCAGTAGTAACTTAGTAGAAACAATAAGGATAAATTCTTAGGCATTAGATCGGTGACTTGTTGGATGATATTCATCATGAGACAGTTATAACCTAGGGCGATATGGCGCTAGCTCCAGTTCATCGATATAATGTAGGCATGTATTCCATAAATAGTCATATGTGCTTTATTAAAAGAACTTGCATGACATCTTTTGTCCTACCGTCCCGTGGCAGCGGGGTCCATATTGGAAACTAAGGGATATTAAGGCCTCCTTTTAATAGAGAACCGGAACAAAGCATTAACACATAGTGAATACATGAACTCCTCAAATACGGTCATCACCGGGAGTGCGCCTGGTTGTTGTCACTCCAGGGTTGCCGTATCATAACCGTAGTAGGTGACTATAACTTGTGAGATCGGATGTAAAACATGGATATAATGATGAATTCATAAACGGTTCAGATATGAAATCATGGCACCCGGGCCCAAAGTGACAAGCATTAAGCATGGCAAAGTCATAGCAACATCAATATAAGACCATAGTGGATACTAGGGATCAAGCCCTAACAAAACTAACTCAATTACATGATGAATCTCATCCAACTCCTCACCGACCAGCGAGCCTACGACGGAATTACTCACTCCCGGTGGGGAGCATCATGGAATTGGTGATGGAGATAGGTTGGTGATGACGAAGATCGAAGATCCCCCTCTCTGGAGCCCCAAACGGAGATCTACCCTCCCGAGGAAGAACAGGGCTTGGCGGCAGCTCCGTCTCATGGATCGCAATAATTCTTTCTCCCTTATTTTTTCTGGAATAATGTGAATTTATAGTATTAGTGGGTTCATCAGCGGGGCCACCAGGTGGGTACAACCCACCTGGGCGCGCCAGGAGAGGGGGGTGCGCCCTGGTGGGTTGTGCCCACCCAGATGCCACTCTCCGGCAGGTCTTGGCTCCAGAAATTCTCTTTATTGATATAAAAAAATCCTCAAAAAGTTTCGTTCCATTCCAAGAACTTTTATTTCTGCACAAAAACAACACCATGATAGTTCTACTGAAAACAGTGTCAGTCCAAGGTTAGTTTTTCAAATCATGCAAATTAGAGTCCAAAACAAGAGGAAAAGTGTGAAAAAAGTAGATACGTTGGAGACGTATCAACTCCACCAAGCTTAAACCTTTGCTTGTCCTCAAGCAACTCAGTTGATAAACTGAAAGTGAGAAAGAAAAACTTTTACGAACTCTTTTGCTCTTGTTTGCATAAATAAGCTTAAACAGCACCCAGGTTTTCAGCCAGCATTATAACTAACCATGTTGACAATAACTCTTAAAGATTATAATGATTCATATCAATGACATAATCAGCTAGCGAGCAATAATAAGATATCTCAAACAGCAACACATTGTCAAAACAATCATGATATAATATGAAAATAATGGTATCTCGCTAGCCCTTTCTGAGACCGCAAAACATAAATGCACAACACCTCCGAAGTTCAAGCAGTGACTAAGCATTGTAATTCATGGTAGAAAAGATCCAGTCATGATGCACCCAACATTAGCATACACAATGCATAAATCATGACCATTGTGCTCTACTCATTTTCTGGCGCTTGTTTATAGAAGGTGATGACACAACATAAAAGTAAATAGAAAGTCCCTTCGCAGAGGGGAAGAAGTGATTTGCATAGGTGCCATAGCTCAATTTTTAAAATAGAGATAAATAATATTTTGAGACATCCACCCTTCTTATTCACTTCACGACCATCGGTTATCAACATCTTCCATGCTAAGCATGCTAGTGGCGGTTCCCAAGCGATAAAAGTAAAGGTTTACTCCCCCTCCACCAACAATCACATTCCACGGCTTGTCCGAAACAACGGGTGTCGTCCAAACCAACAACAGTCCTGGGGGAGTTTTGTTTAATTATTTGCATTTTTGAGTTTGGGGCTGGGAATCCCTATTACCGCCCATTTCCTCGTGCGATGGCGAGTGAATAAATACTTGACCTAAGGATAACATGCTTAGCACGGAAGATATCGACCATCTCCTGTTGTTCCATGAACGATCCAGGCACACAAAACAGATAGTTTTTTATAAGTTTTCAGAGGTGGCACATGCAAATTTACTTAGGACGGCAGGGTAATACCGCTTATAGGTAGGTATGGTGGACTCATCTGGAATAACTTTGGATTCAAGGTTTTTGATGTACAAGCAGAATCCCCACTTAGTACAAGCAAAGGCTAGCAATTTTAAGATTGGGAAGCGGCCAGCTAGAGAGCAACAGCGATCATGACCAAGCATTATGCATAAGTAACATTGGACACTAGCATGAGTAGGATATGAACACCATGAACATAAACATTATGGAGGCTATGTTGGTTTTGATTCAACTACATGCATGAACATGTACCAAGTCAAGCCACTCGAACATTCAGAGGAGGATACCATATCATCATACTACAGCATAATCATTTTAACGCTATGCTGATATCCAAGATAAATCATTATTAACTCCCAGCTACTTATTCATGGCATGACAAACTATAATATCTAATTGTTATTGCAAACACGTTTAATCATAATGGGCTGAATCATGGGCACTAGGTTAAACATATTTACATAGACAAGACAGGTCGAGTTCATACCAGTTTCTCCTTGCCACAGCCAGCTCAGCGAATATCGTCATTATTGCCTTTCACTTACACGACCGAATGATATGAAAATAATAATAGTGCAAGAGTGCCATCGACTAAGCTGGAATCTGCAAACATTTTATTCAACAGGAGAAGACAAGGTAAAATGGGCTCTTATTAGTTCAATAGTTATTCAAATTAGAGCCACTCAACATTTTCATCGTGGTCTTCTCCTTGGTACAACTCGAATAAAAGAAAAGAAATTCAGAGAAACACATTGAAATATTTTTGGAGTTTTTGGTTTTTCTTCAACAAGCAAATAATAAGCAAAAATGAGGAAAACTATTTACACGAGAAAGCTCCCAACAAGCAAAAGAAGAACAAGGAAATCTATTTAGATTTTCTCTTTAGTGCTACTACTAAGCATGCATAGAAAGCAAATTACTACAACTAATTTTTTTGGTCTTTTCTAAAGTTGTTCAAACACACAAGAAGAAAGCAAGAAAATATATCTAAGCATGGATGATACAATGAAAAAGTGTGAACACCGACAAATGAAATGATATGTGAACATGAATATAATGTCGGTGAGAAACACGTACTCCCCAAGCCTAGGCTTTTGGCCTAACTTGGTAGTCGATCAGTAGCCTGGAGGGTAGTATGGATCCTGAGGCGCAGGCATCCACTGATCCCACTGTGGAGGTGCATGTGTAGCCGCTGCAGCAGCGTGAGCGTTCCAGTAGGTGAGGATGTCTGCAGGCATAATCCGGTATCCGCCCCTGGCAACAGAACCAAACAAAGTAGGTGTAGGCAAGGCGATAACATCACAAGTGTTAATGTTATAGACCAAGTTATAAGGAATGGCAATGTCAGGACGATCATGTGCAAGAAAGTGATGGTGATCCATGGCTGCATGTTCTAGGTAAACTTTGGTAAGAGGGAAATCATGAGGGCGTATCTCAACCTCGAAGTGAGCCGCCAAACGAGTAGCATAAATCCCACCATGTATTTTACCCTGGGATTTATTAAGATGCAGGCGATGAGCCATGATAGATCCCAAGCTATACGTGTTGTCGCCCTCAATTGCACGGCGTAAAACAGCAAGGTCTAGTGAACTAAGTGCACCCACCTTCTCCCTAGCAAGCAGGCATTTGGTAATGAAATATGCAAAGTAACGAACAGCGGGAAAATGTAAACCACCGGCAGTGATGGCTGACACTCTCCTCTCATCACCCACTGTAAAAGTGCAATAAAAATCCTCAAACTCAGCCGGCCTAGGCTCGGCCAAGCTCCCGTCAGAAGGGATCAAGCATACGTCACAAAACTCAGTAAGTGGTATCTGATGATTTTCAGCATATAAATCAAAGCTCACTTCAGGAGGATTATTTGTAGGCAAGAAAGTAAAGCTTTGAACAAACGTATTTGTGAGGATTTGGTGCTGGTGACACTCATCTACGATGAAGTCGGTGAGACCAGCATTGGCAATGAATTGCATGAACTCCTCATGAATTCTAGCTTCTTGCAGGAACGGGATGTGCGGTCATTCTCATGGCCGTACCTCTGCCAACCTCCGAGGGTGGAGATCATTGTCAGAAGACTCCCCAATAACACCCTTGGAGTTCTTCCTTGAGCCATATTTCCTGAAGATATTCATGTCTGTGTACAATTTTCTGAAAATAAAAATTTTGGAGTGACCAAAATTTGTCAACAAAACTTTGTAAGATTGATAGAAACTACTCATAGGGATACATAGAGGCCATAAGAAGCATTCAAACAACTTAACACTAAGAATTCAACATGCAAGCACATCTACAGCAGAACCAAGAGTAGCTAATTATTCAAAGCATAAACCACTAAAACTAATTGGACAAAAGGTGGAGTCACATACCAAGCAACAATCTCCCAAAACAGTTTCGGAAATGGAGCTTCGAGCAAAGAGATCAAAATTGGGAAAACTTTGTTTTTGCCACTCTAAATTTTGCCTACTTTGCTTATGCCACTCTAGATTTTGACATATCACTTTTTCCACTCTTAGTTTTTGACAATACATCACAAATGCCATTCGGTGGCAAAAGCAATAACTTTTCATTTCACTTTTGCCACTCTAGATTTTGACAATGTATCGCAATTGCCACTCTAAAATTATTGCGTTTGCCATGGAATGACAATTGTGATGTATTGTCAAAAACTAAGAGTGGCAAAAGTGAAATGTCAAATTCTAGAGTGGCATAAGCAAAGTGGTCAAAAGCTAGAGTGGCAAAAACAAAGTTTTCCCATCAAAATTGGCAGCAAAATGAGAAAGAACACGGGAGAGAGAGAGGGAGAGTGATTTTTTTCTCAAGGTAGGTGACAATGTGGGCTAAAGAGATAAGTGAGGGGCCCACGTGGGGACCACAACCCCCCAGGGCGCGCCAGGGGGTGCTGGCGTGCCCAGGTGGGTTGTGCCCACCTGGTGCACCCCCCTCTGGTTATTTTTGCGCCAAAAATTCTTAAATATTCAGGAAAAAACATATAAAATTTTCAGGGCATTCTGAGAACTTTTATTTTTGGGTCATTTTTTTATTGCACGGGAAATTCAGAAAACAGACAAAACATGGCATTTTATTTTATTTAACTAATAATAGCAGAGAATAAAAAGTAGGGACATAAAGTAGTGCTTACTAAATTCATCAACTTCATATCGTTCAAAAATGATTCAATAATAAGGTTGATCAAGTCTTATTAACAACCACTTTCGATTAGCATGAAACCGAACAACTTTCGTAAATCACTAAGTTACCTCAATGGGGATATGCATTTCCCCAACAATAAGCATTTCATATTTCTTTTTGATAGTAGGTAGAGGTATTTGAAAACTTCCAATAGTGATTGTCGGAGATTTTTCAATAACATTAATACCATTCACTTGGAATTGTTTCTTCGGAAAGTGTACCGTATGCTCATTACCATTGATATGAAAAGTGACCTTGCTTTTATTGCAATCAATAACAGCCACTGCAGTATTCAAGAAGGTTCTACCAAGGATAATCGACATGTTGTCGTCCTCGGGCATCTCAAGTATAACAAAGTTAGTCAAAATAGTAACATTAGCAACAACAACAGGCACATCCTCACAGATATCGATAGGTATGGCAGTTGATTTGTCAGCCATTTGCAAAGACATTTCAGTAGGTGTGAGTTTATTCAAGTCATGTCTTTTATATAAAGAGAAAGTCATAACACTAACACCAGCTCCTAAATCACACAAAGCAGTTTTCACATAATTCTTTTTGATAGAGCAAGGTATAGTTGGTATTCCCGGATCTCCAAGTTTTTTAGGCACTGCATCTTTGGAAGTATAATTAGCAAGCATAGTGGAGATTTCAGCTCCCGGTATTTTTCTCTTATTTGTGATGATGTCTTTCGTATACTTTGCATAAGGAGGCATTTTCCGGATATCAGTCAAGCGAGTACGCAAAAAGATTGGCCTCGACATTTTAACAAATCGTTCAAATTCTTCATCATAATTCTTTTTAGTTGACTTAGATGGAAAAGACATGGGTTTTTGAACCCACTGTTCTCTTTCTTTACCGTGTTTCCTAGCCACAAAGTATCTTTTATTTTTAGATTGTGGGTTATCAAGATCTACTGGTGGTTCTATCTCAACATCATTATCTGATTCTTTATCATTGGTTGGTTGAGAGTCTTCATGAACCTCATAATTATCTTTTTCATTATCATTAGGTGAGTGTTCATTACCAGATTGAGTTTCAGCATTAGAGATAGAAGTTTCATTTTCATTATCAGGAGGTTTCTCTATTTCATGTTCACTAGAGGTGTGCAAAGTCCTATCATTTTTCTTTTTCTTTTTCTTCCTAGAAGGACTAGGTGCACTAGTGTGAGCTCTTTGTGAATCTTGTTCAATTCTTTTAGGGTGACCCTCAGGATAAAGTGGTTCCTGAGTCATTTTACCTCCTCTAGTTGCAACTCTAACAGCAAAGTCATGCATTGATTCATTTCTTCAAGTAATTCTCTTTGTGATTTAGCAACTTGTTCTAATTGAGTTTGAACCATAGAAGCATGTTTTCCAACACCTCTAACATCATTTTATATTCTAAATAACTAGTCACTCAAGCGAGCAATCATATCAGAGTTATATTTCAATTGTTTCATAACATTGGCATTGAAGTAATCTTGTTTTCCAATATAGTTTTCAAACTCATAAAGGCATTGACTAGGATGCATATTGTGAGGATTATCATTTTCATTAAACTTCATAAGAGAATTTACCTCTACCACCTTAGGCATTGGTGGTTTATTAAGCCCATATATTTCTTCAATAGGAGGTAAATTTTTAACATCCTCAGCTTTAATACCTTTTTCTTTCATAGATTTCTTTGCCTCTTGCATATCTTTGGGACTGAGATATAATATACCCCTCTTCTTCGGAGTGGGTTTAGGTGGTGGTTCAGGAATAGTCCAATCATCATAATTTTTCAATATGTTATTCAATAATTCTTCAGCTTGAGCAAAAGTTTGTTCCCTGAAAACACAACCAACACAACTATCTAGGAAGTCCCTAGAAGCATTGGTTAGTCCATTATAGAAGATATCAAATATTTCATTTTTCTTAAGAGGATGATCAGGCAAAGCATTAAGCAACTGGCAAAGCCTCCCCCAAGCTTGTGGGAGACTCTCTTCTTTAGTTTGCACAAAGTTAAATATTTCCTATAAGGTAGCTTGTTTCTTATGAGTAGGAAAATATTTTTTAGAGAAGTAATAAACCATATCCTGGGGACTACGCACACAACTAGGAGCAAGAGTGTTGTACCAAGCTTTAGCATCACCCTTTAATGAGAAATTAAATAATTTGAGAATAAGTAATAACGAGTTTTCTCATCATGAGTAAAAAGGGTGGCTATGTCATTCAACTTAGTAAGATGTGCCGCAACAGTTTCAGTTTCATAACCATGTAAAGGATCAGATTCAACCAAAGTAATTAACTCTAGGTCGATAGAGAATTCATAATCCTTATCATCATTATAGATAGGTGAAGTAGC
Organism: Triticum dicoccoides; assembly: GCF_002162155.2. Classification (NCBI taxonomy): domain Eukaryota; kingdom Viridiplantae; phylum Streptophyta; class Magnoliopsida; order Poales; family Poaceae; genus Triticum; species Triticum dicoccoides. Next base: position 487,061,327 of record NC_041384.1, on the reverse strand, counting down.
AAACTTAGGATCACATTTTAGCATTCAAAGATTTTTCTTTATACTTGTGTAGTAATTTCTCTAGATCATCTCTATCGTTGCAAGCAAAAATATCTCTAGTTGCTTCTTCACTCATAACATAACCTTCCGGTATATTAGCCAATTCATAACTAGGAAGGCTAGTTCTAGTAGGTATTTTAGGAGTTTCAGTTTCAAGCTCATCATCAGATTCAACAACATCATGTTGTGTTACTCTAGCAATTTTTCTATTAGGAAATTCACCAAGTGGCACATCATCATTATCAAGCAAGTTACTAGCATCATCATAAGCATCATTCATAGTAGAAGTAGCATCATCAATAACTTGCGACATATTAGGATTGATATCATCTGGTGGTGTTTCAAGTTTACTCATAACAGAAGGTGAATCTAAACCAGAACTGGATGGCAGTTCCTTACCTCCCCTCGTCTTAGAGGGATAAATCTTAGTATTTGTATCCTTCAGATTATTCATAGTGATAATATGATAATAATCCCTAGTGACTCAACAAATATAGCTATGCTCCCCGGCAACGGCACTACAAAAAGGTCTTGATAACCCACAAGTATAGGGGATCGCAACAGTTTTCGGGGCTAGAGTATTCAACCCAAATTTATAGACTCGACACAAGGGGAGCCAAAGAATATTTGAAGGTATTAGCAGGTGAGTTGTCAATTCAACCACACCTGGAGATTAATTATTTGTAGCAAAGTGATCAGTAGCAAGGTAGTTTGATAGTTTTGATAATAGTGAAAGTAGCAAAGGTAACAGTAACAGTGATAGCAGTAATTTGTAGCCAGTGTAACAGTGATGATAGCAGTAGTAACTTAGCAGAAACAATAAGGATAAATTCGTAGGCATTGGATCGGTGACTTGTTGGATGATATTCATCATGAGATAGTTATAACCTAGGGCGATACGGCACTAGCTCCAGTTCATCGATATAATGTAGGCATGTATTCCGTAAATAGTCATACATGCTTTACTAGAAGCACTTGCATGACATCTTTTGTCCTACCCTACCGTGGCAGCGGGGTCCATATTGGAAACTAAGGGATATTAAGGCCTCCTTTTAATAGAGAACTGGAACAAAGCATTAACACATAGTGAATACATGAACTCCTCAAACTATGGTCATAACCAGGAGTGGGCCCAGTTGTTGTCATTCTGGGGTTGCCAGATCATAACTGTAGTAGGTGACTATAACTTGCAAGATCGGATCTAAAACATGGATATAATGATGAATTCATAAAGGTTCAGATCTGAAATCATGGCATTCGGGCCCAAAGTGACAAGCATTAAGCATGGCAAAGTCGTAGCAACATCAATCTAAGAACATAGTGGATACTAGGGATCAAGCCCTAACAAAACTAACTCGATTACATGATGAATCTCATGCAACCCCTTACCGACCAGCGAGCCTACGAAGGAATTACTCACTCCCGGTGGGGAGCATCATGGAATTGGTGATGGAGATAGGTTGGTGATGACGAAGATCGAAGATCCCCCTCTCCGGAGCCCCAAACGGACTCTAGATCTGCCCTCCTGAGGAAGAACGAGGCTTGGCGGCGGCTCCGTCTCGTGGATCGCGATAATTCTTTCTCCCTGATTTTTTCTAGAATAATGTGAATTTATATTATCAGGGGGTCATCAGCGGGGCCACCATGTGGGTACAACCCACCTGGGCGCGCTGGGAGAGGGGGCGCGCCCTGGTGGGTTGTGCCCACCCAGGTGCCCCTCTCCGGCAGGTCTTGGCTCAAGAAATTCTCTTTATTGATATAAAAAATCCTCAAAAAGTTTCGTTCCATTCCGAGAACTTTTATTTCTGCACAAAAACAACACCATGGTAGTTCCGCTGAAAACAGCGTCAGTCCGAGGTTAGTTTCATTCAAATCATGCAAATTAGAGTCCAAAACAAGAGGAAAAGCGTGAGAAAAAAGTAGATACATTGGAGACATATCACCCCCTTATGGCGTGCCCCCTTAGGCCGGCCACCTCCTCCCCCCTTTATATACGGAGGTGGGGGCCCCCAAAGGCATAACTGATATCTCTTAGCCATGTGCGGTGCCCTCCTCCACTGTTTACCACCTCGGTCATATCGTTGTAGTGCTTAGGCGAAGCCCTAAGCCGGTAACTTCATCATCGCTGTCTCCACGCCGTCGTGCTGACTTAACTCTCCCTCGTCCTCAACTGGACCAAGAGCTCGAGGGACGTCATCGTGCTGAACATGTGCAAAACATGGAGGTGTCGTACGTTCGGTGTTAGGATCGGTTCGGTCGTGAAGAAGTTTGACTACATCAGCTGTGTTACTAAACGCTTCCTCTTTCGGTCTATGAGGGTACGTGGACACACTCTGCCCTCTCGTTGATATGCATCTCCTAGATAGATCTTGTGTGGTCGTAGGAAATTTTTTGAAATACTACGTTCCCCAACAATATTTTCAAGTTGTTAAGCATGCTTGGTTTGGTTAACTGTCTGATCTTCTATTAGGAGTATGTTATATTGTGCAATGTGGTGCTCAGTTAACATTTGGTTCATTTATTGTGGTGTTTAGTTAACTGCTTGGTTCAATTCTGCAATGCTATGTTCAATTGTTGTGGGTGCATTCTGTTATTGTATACCATGTGAGGAATAAATTGAATTTGGTTGTATTAAATACATGAGAAACAAATACAATTGCTATATTTCCAAGTTGTTAAGCATGCTTGGTTTGGTTAACTGTCTAATCTTTTATTAGGAGTATGTTATATTGTGTAATGTGGTGCTTAGTTAACGTTTGGTTCATTTGTTCTGGTGTTTAGTTAACTGTTTGGTTCAATTCTGCAATGCAATGTTCAATTGTTGTGTGCGCATTGTGTTATTGTATACCATGTGAGGAATAAATTTAATTTGGCTGTAGTAAATACATGAGAAACCACTAAAATTGCTATATTTCCAAGTTGTTAAGCATGCTTGGTTTGGTTAACTATCTAATCTTCTATTAGGAGTATGTTATATTGTGCAATGTGGTGCTCAGTTAATGCTTGGGTCATTTGTTGTGGTGTTAGTTAACTGCTTGGTTCAATTCTGCAATGCGATGTCCAATTGTCGTGGGTAGAATTTTGTATTGTTGTGCATGTGAGGAATAAATCGAATTTGGCTGCACTTAGTACATGAGAAACATATAGAAGTGCTATATTTCCTAGGTATTAACCATGCTTGGTTTGGATAAATGGGTTTTCCATGTGGCTTGAATTAATCTAGTGAATCTGTAATGTGCTTATTTCTCATAAACATATTTTACTGATAGCATGCGATCCTTAGTTAACCTGATGACTAACTACCTTATATGTGTTGCAGGGAAACAATGGGAAGCACTGAGGTTTACAATCGAGGTTAGCACATGCATGGTCCATTGTATAATAGCACATTATTGTGCAATTGCAGGAACCATTCTAATATTTAGGTTTTTAACAATTTGGTCTTGCACATGTAGGTCCTGCTGTCAGAGGTTTTGACCCACTGTTCAACCCTTTTTGCATATGGAGAAATGAGTTGTCCATGAATATCAATCAAGTCAAGAAACTCGGAAAGATTGTTAGGATAAATAAATTAGCGATGAAAAACAACCAAGATCTTTGTATGCACAATGAAGAAGATATTGGTTCACTACAAGATGGTACTAACTATTATACCTTGCCTTTTTTTATTCCTTTACCCCATTTCCAATATAGAGAAGATATTTGTGCACATCCTTGTTTTCAGGCCTTTCCAAAGTAATTCACTGATGATTACCTCTCAAACCAACTCTATTGTCAGGAGGCGAGGAAGGTTTTCATACAACACCCATGGTTTAATATTGAAGTGTTCCTGAAGAGGATGAAGGACGGACGGTCAATCATCCACAGGCACTGGCCTAAAGTTGCAAAGACCTTCAACATGAATGAAGGCTCAATATTCACCTTTCGCTTCAGAAGTTTTCCAAATAAGATGCATCTGTCTATGTACCATCTAGGATGCTAATTTCGAAAGGTTCTACATGTTGCATGTGAAACTTGGTGCTAGTGCAGTTGTGTAATGGGTAGCTGAGTGCTAAAGTTATATCATGGTGTACTCTGATGTATTTCAATTATCAAATCCTGCTTCCTTAGTATGGAAATAAAATATATTTTTTGCTTAATATGAATGTCAATTAGATTAATAAATGGATTATTAATAATAAGGCAATTAGCCTGCTAATGGAAAATTAGCCTGCTAATTGGGTTTTGCTATTGCAAACGGTTATTGAGAAAATACTATGGGCGATGACCTCAGGCAACGCACACAGTTTCTAGGAATAAACCATGTTGGATCAATGAACAATCACACATGACCTTCTCTTGAAAACTGTTTGCGTTAGGCCACCTTGCGCAAATGTTTACCACATAAAAACTGTGTGTGATGGACAGCCTTTGTCATACAGTTTCTTCTACGCACCGTGTGTGATGCATTCAATAACGCAAATGGTAAAATTGTTAATATCATGTGCGATGTACGTGCGAACGGAAATGTTTTCCTTGAAGCGACTGTGTGGGATGTATAACAAACGGAAACGTTTAGCGGGGACTGGCTGTGTGGGATGTACTTACGACCGGAAACGACTTTGCTTGTATAATTGTATTTTTAGCACTGTTTTACGTATAACCGTATTTGATCGCTCGTCGGTCGCACACGACCTCATTTTGCCGAGCGTGTGTGCCAAGAGGGCATATCCCCGACGGTTTCTGGGTCGTGATGGAAGGACCCCCCTATCTCCCACACTCACTTGGCGACGGTTCCAAATGCCATCGCGGAAAGGGGTTAAAAACCGTTTGTATAGCACCTCGTTGTACCGGTGTAAGCACTGAAATTATCGGTAACAGATAGTTTGATAGCAAGGTCATTTGTAACGAGCAACAACACTACAAAAAAATACACTTCTATGATGATACGTGTTTGTCACAGTAGGTCGCTTTTTTTGTCATGCATGTACATCCATGACAAATTTATGACAGAATCAAGATAGTCATACCTGTGCTATCGTAGAAGTGTTCCATGACATTACCAAAATTATCATCACGGAAGTGTCCACTTCCATGACGATAAGTTGCGCGTCACAGAAGTTCTTTCGTCAAGGGTGACCGACATGTGGCATCCACCATAACGGAACGCCGTTAAGCTATCGGGTCGGGTTTTGGATCCTATAACCCGTTAACAGCCCCGACCAACGGGGATTTTCCACGTGTAAAATCATCATTGGCTAGAGGAAACACGTGTCGGCTCATCGTCGGGACAGATGTCATCCACTCACTGGACAGAAGGCGCCTATGATACGTCGACACGTGGCATGGCCCAACAAGTTTAAATGGGTTGGCCCAACTAAAGGCCCACAAGATTTTGCGGACCATAATGGGTCGGCCCAGCTAAAGGCCCACAAGATTTTGTGGACCATAATGGGCCGGCCCAGCTAACGGCCCACAAGATTTTGCGGGCCATACTGGGCCGGCCCAGGTAAAGGCCCACAAGATTTTTGTGTGCCATAATGGGCCGACCCAGGTAAAGGCCCACAAGATTCTTGCAGGTCATAATGGGCCGGCCCAGCTAAAGGCCCACGAGATTTCGCCGACATTAATGTGCCGGCCCAGCTGTAGGCCCACAAGATTTTGAGGACCCTAGTAGGCCGGCCCATTAACTGGTTGCCATGTTTTGGGCCAAATGCCAGCCCATATTTGATCCAGTCCATTAATGGCCTGCCATGCTCTGGGCCTAATAGTGGCCCATATGAGATCCGGCCCGTTAAAAGCCTACCACGTTCTGGGCCAAATTACGGCCCAGATCAGTTCCGGCCCTTTAAGAGGCTTTGAGCTCAATTATGGCCCATATCAGATTCGGCCCGTCAACTGGACACTATGCTTTTGGGCCCACTTGCTAAAGGCCCACTTAGTAATTCGGCATGATATTAGTTTTGGCCTATTAAGGGCCTGTTTAACATTTTGGCCCTATATTAATTTCAGCCTGTTAAAAGCCCGTCATATAGTTGGGCCTAAATACGGCCCGGTTTGCATCCGGCCTGCTCGCAGCCGATATCTGATTGGGCCAAACAAGGACCCAGACAATTTTGGCCTGTTAAAAGCCCGTGATTTGATTCGCACAATCATGGGCCGGGGTTCATTTCGGGCTGCTGCGTAACTAGTAGGAATTAAGAACAAACCTACTCTATACAATAAAGAAATTTCGGCATAGTAACTAAGAATAAACCTACACTACACAATAAAGGATTTAAGGTATATTACATCCACTGGGCATCAAAGTTTGCCACCAGTGATCATAAAGCGCAACGAAGAAGCAGATTACAAAAACTGGGCACCATTGCAGCGTAACAAAATAATACTGAACCGAGACCACTTCCAAGACAGTTCAAGAAGGGTTAGCCTTGCGGGGGAACTGCTGCGCAAGCTACTGAGCAAGGTTGTGAGACCAGCCTAGCATGTCGGTCATAGCTTCCAGGTGTAGCTGTTAGTGATGAGGTTATCATTGGTGTTCTCCGCAATCTTTCTTAGAGATAGGACTTCAAGTCGAAGTTGAGTTGCAGAATGCCTTTCTGCTAGAACTTCGGACTGAAGAAGTCGAACTGATTCAGACAACGAATTCTGTGAGCTTGCCTGACTGTTTGTCTCAAGTAACTTGAACACTGCATCAAGACAAGACTTTGGGGTTGTCTCGCTATCTTCAAGATGTTTTGCCTTCTTTGCTGCAATATATGTTGGGTTTGCCTCACAGCCTTCAGCAGACTTGTGCATGCCATCAGGCATATCACCCTGAAACAAAGTAGAGAGCTGACAGGTTTTGCACGTGTATAAACAAAGATGATAATTGTTCTGTCAATTCTATCCAATTTCAAATTAGAAAATAATGAGTATGTTCAAAATATCAATAGCATAATTTGGCATTGTTCATAATGCGGGGAGCTTCACCACACTACTGGATTACAATGTCAACATAACAAGCATAGATGAAGGGCAAAGAAAATCATTGTATCTATTTTGGATAATGTGCATGGCATGTTGTTCATATCATCAGCCACATCAGTAAGATAAAATAGGAGATGACAAGGTGCAAATGTGGGCGGCTTCACCACACACTGGATTATAGATCCACAAAAACAAGCATACATATAGGGAGTATTAAGTAATGTGCATGGTATGAATAAGGAATTTGGTTTTACAAGTAAAACTTAGAACTTACGGTTCTTACGAACATGCATTTTGGTAGAAACAGCAAACTAAACAGCAGTAAACGATAGGGAGTATGAGAAAATTAAATAGCAGTTGAGGATAAAGGCTTTAGAAGGACTGACTTACATTAACAGTTAACACTGGCTTTATAATGCCCTTCTCCATGGCAAGGGAAGGATAACTCAAGAATTTCAGCACAGAATCTTCTTCATAAGCATTGCATGTACTCTACATTTTGTAGAGAGTAATTATAGATATGATAATACTGGAAGGGATAGAGGATAATGAAGATAAGATGCAGATTGATGCTACATAATCAACTACCAATCCCTGGAAGTACAAGCGTTACAGGACAAAAATGTACTGACAAGAGCAATGGGCTACACTTCTGCACTGGCATTGTCTGTGTATTCTACTTGTTGGTAAGATTAAATATAGATCTGATCTTTTTTAGTAAATGGTGGGCGAGGTAGATAAGATGCAGAATGCTACAAAATGAACCAATCCCTCTTCCCATAATACAAGAGTGTTTTGAACACTGGTGTACTGTACAAAACGTTCTTATATTATGGGATGGAGGGAGTAGCTGTTAATGTAAGTACAGTGATAGACCACGTTCCGTCCTTACAAGAGGACTGCAGAGCTAAACCTCTTCAAAAGCATTGGGTTGATTCTAAATTTATGTAAGAGTCCATACGGATCTTATAATGTCCACCAAATGGACGATTACGAGGCTAACATGTGCTACATAATCAAACAGCTATGAAAGTAAGTATGGTCATACAGGGCAAGAGGTACTCACAAGAGCAATGTAGTGTGCAGTATAGTTGTGAGATTCTGTGGTCCCTTGAGAACGAATGTTCTTCTGCTAACAGTTTTCGTACAAGTGAGACATTAAGGCAAATGCAGAAATGTAGTTCAAATTGTGATGTGATATCATAGACAGTACCTTACGCTGCAGCCGAGACCAATGTGTAACAAGATTATTCCAGTCACCGTCGGATAAATGTAGCACCGGAGACTTTGCAGAAATTTCGTTCAGAGGATTGCCATTGAAGTGCGCTTGCCTCAGGTAGGAATGATACTTCATCAACGAGTGCTTGAAAAGTGCAACCAACCCTTGCTCGTCATCACAATCCAGTTTGCGCCTCACCTATTTAAAAGAATGAAATCTTGTGTCTTCTGTTAGCAGAAGCATATGCAGTAATGACCATGAATAACATTCGTACATTACTTACGCGTAAGTTGCGGAGGAAGACTGGAAATTGTTCTGTGTCTGCGGTATAATCTTTCCATGAAGGAAAGATGCGCACAAAGTTCCTCACAACAACATAAGCTTCGTCTTCTAAACTGGGAAGAAATGGAACAGGGGTCCTATTTGCTGCAATTGGGGCTCTCTCTGGTTCGAAAAGGGATTTGGCAACTGGATTTGGTGTACTCTTTGCTGGAATGGGGGTTTTGCGTCATATAGCTGGTGCTATGTCAACTGGCATAATCATACGGTTTGCTGCAGTTGGGGTCTGCTGAGTTGGGGAATCAGAAATGACCAGTGTAGTAGGGCTAGAGTCTGCTAGAGTTGGGGTATTTTGTGGGTCAGGTGATATTGCAACTACACCTAATGGGCTATTTGATTTATCAGGTGCCACTACCTTTTCCAAATACTTTGCTTGTGCTCCTCCATGATCAGCAATCGCCCTCTTCCTTTTGAACGTCTGATACACAAGAACATCATTTGAATGGATAAATATGGTATGATGACAGATGGAATATGTACTGAAAATGGATAGGCAGGGCGTATTCACATACACGATATGTAAACTAAGCTAATGGCAGTTCAACAAAGTAGAAGCAATGCAAAGCATAAGTTGCAAGATATGTGCGAGCAATGTAACCTTGAAAAGTTAGACCAAGTACCTTGATGGGTGAATAAGATAGGGCATCTTCCTCTGACTCCTCCACTAGGGAGCTACATTGACTTAGGTCTCCCTCTAACTCAGAATCACTGTTAGGATCATATTCTGAGCATGAATCTGTAGGTGGAGAGTGTTTGCATTCCATGCATCCAGACTTGATTTCAGTCCCTTAATGCCAAGTTTGACAGCCATGGCATTGTTCTACTTTATTCTTTTCATGCGCGCAAGCTCATAATCATTATGATGCTGTTCAGAATCTGAGATTCATGAAAACATAAAAAGTAGTCAGATTATCTATGGAATGCATTGCAGTTTCAACTCGGAGAGTGTCTCCCTATAAACCCCTGCATATGCAAAGTTCACCTCCCCAACCGTGCTGACCAGACCACACACAGAGATACACACCCGAGCGGCGAACATGCATTTTCGAAACTAATTTAGGAACATTTAGCTGACCAATTAAACAACTCTGTTTTAATAATATCAGATTCGTATTTGAACAACTAAGCTTGTTTAGCTTGATGGGTGGAGCAGTGTTATTATGGCACGAAGCATGTATTCTAATCGTATAGTGATCATAAAAGGAGGAAACTCTAAGCATATATTTTTTAGCAAAAGAGGGTTTCCCCTCTGATTTCTATTAAAGAAACCACCATGGAACCAACATGATCAATTAAACCCTAAGCATGATCAATTAAATCGTATTATGGCTGTGCCATGGCAGATTTGAAGCTGCAAACCGGAGAAATGATATTTAGCATCCATTGTTTGCTTCGAACTAAGAACTAAATTCAAAGAGCTGAAAAGAAAGTAGAGTAACTAAGTTAAGATCTATTTTCTGGTTGAGATCGAAAAGTTGAGGAGATATGAAGTACCACCTCTCTTGCGGCGCCGTGTAGGCATCGGGGGTGCGATGGCTGTCGGTGGCGTTGAAGCAGATCTGCGACGGTAGACGGGTGCATCGGGGGATAAGTCACGTTGCGGTGGAAGAGAAGGTCGTGTGAGCGGCCCCGGCAAAGAGGACGACGGCGCCGATGAAGTGAGAGGACGCGATGCAAGGCTATTGGTCTGTCGCCGTGGATGAGAAACGTCCAACTCTAGCAGTGGACGACGCGGTCTTGGTAGGCGCTCTGGCATGGTGGAGGACGGTGGCAATGGATGTGGTGGAGGACGGCGATGATGGATGGGGTGGCGGACGGAGGCTGGTGTGGGAATGGGGTGTTCTAGCGCAGACGGTGTATGAATGGGAAAATGGAGGGAGAGGTACGGGGAACCAGGTTTTTTGGACGCGCCTGTCTGAAATATGGGAAAGTTATGAACTTATCCCCCATTTCAAATTTGGACGTCTCGTAGGTTGGGGATAGGACGGTAATCTCGCATCTCCCAAATATTTGTTGGTAACTATTTCGGGTGAGGAGAGGGTGTTTTGCCGCCCACGGTTGGCGCCCACAGTGTATGAACGGGGCTGGCAGGTAGGGCGGTTGTGTCACGTCTGATGGAAGTTACACATCTGCCCCTATTTAAAATATTAGCCTACATCTATTTCGGACGAGGAGAGGGTGTTTTGCCGCCCACCGTGTATGAATGGGGAATGGAGGGAGAAACAGAGGTCTTTCGGACAAGCTTGAATCAAATGAGTTTTGTCGCCCATGTTTGACGCCTACCGTGTCGGAATGGGCTTCGAGGCGGTCGTGTCACGTCTAATTGAAGTTACTAACCTACCCCTATTTAGAGCAGTGGAAATCGGGCCGATGGATTGTCCGTGTAATGGGTAGACAGTAATTTCCATCTCCCAAATACTTGGCTTCGGGCAGCTGATGTGGGAGTGGACATTTTACTGTTTCTTTTGAATTTTGGGACAATAAGCACCCACGTTTACCCTGGCAACTAAATTCGAATCCATTTTGTATTCCTATATGAATCTTTATAAATCATTCTATGTGTTTTTATATATCTTCAAAAGGAGATGTATTCCACTGTCATATATGAATATGGTTTACAAATGTCGATACTCAAATTCAGAAACTAGAATCCAGTTTAAGGTGAATTCGAATATTTGGAACACTTCATGTCCAACTCAAATGTCACACGCAGCATAATGTGTACTCCCATTTAGATATGTACACAAGCGATGTATCAAGATTCAAATACCGAGTCAATCAACCAAGAATGTACGGAACTAACAGACATATAAACACTTATAGAGTATATGGATCAATAATATCAACTAACATACATAAGCCAGGCTGTTGTACTTTTTTTGGCTACAACAGCATCCTTTTTTTAGCCAGCATCTTGGCCCTTTCCGATGCGTGCCACTTATGGTCCATCTATACTACTATTGCTGAATGCACATTCAGCCCGATTGGCATATTTGTAGGTCTAGCACAGCAATCCAAATGAAATGTCTCCGAGTCTTATCAATTAATACAGACTTGTGCTCAAATAAAATTACAAACAAAAAAACAATTATTACATGATCTCTAAAACAAATGGTTTGATTGATTACATGAACAGACAACACAAAGGTTATTCAAGTATGTAAAGAACATTTCACCTATGATTTACCAAGCAGGAATTTAATTTACTTTTTTCCTTCAGGACCTTAACAATCTGGTCAGTCTCAGCTTGCTTCGTTTTGAAATCCACCAAATATTTAATGGTTGTCTTGAGTACTGCTTGTGATTGTGTTGTTTGCTTCCTCAACATGTCAACTTCATCTCTAAGTGCAGAAGCAGAATCTCTTTCTACCACTGGTTTAGCCTCTAGAGCATCAACAGTTGGCAATTCATAATGCACGATTGGGCCGGTGCCACTGCTGTAGGATGATGCAACGTCCATGGGGACCTCGCTCTTTGATCTTGGGCTAACCTGTTTTGCCATTAAAATTCCGAATTGGATTCAGAAAAGTTGAAGTTAGCAAAACATCTCAACTGGGAGTTATAAGAGCAAACCAGTTAAACAAACAAGGAATTAAAGAGTTTCAATTGGATGCTGAAAAGTAGTTATTAACATCATTGTAACCCGCTGTTGCAGAAGTAAAGTAGTTAAACAAACAAGTAGATATTTAAGTTAAGGCAAATAGGTAATTCTTAACAGTAAGGATCAAACACATAGATAGGCGCAGTCTACAATATGATTAACAGGCTGTGCCATTATGTAATCAGTAGCAAACTAAATTAAGCCAAGCAACGTAATTGAACAATTTTGCAATAAGTGGCTAACTAAAATTCCGAGAAGCAGGTAACTAAACTTACGCTAGTTCTTTGTACAGGCACACTGCAACTTCTTTTTCGCTTACAAGGTTGTACGAAGGAGTCAATGGCATCAATTGCTTGGATACACAGTCCCAATACTTCTTTCTTCCCACACTGCATGGGTAAGTCTAATGATTAATCTGGTAAGATGGTGCATCCTTGATATGTTATATGAGGACGAGTAGTCAGACTAGTTGTAGCCCAACATATCACACTGGCTTTTACTGTATATTTCATGCGATTACTTTTGGCATATCGAGATCTAAGCAATCTACAATAGGATGAAATACTGGCATCCTTCACATTATTGGCGAACTCACTTCATAGAAACAAGCAATTCAACCATTCTGTGGGTAAATCAAAAGCGCCACTATAATATTTTTCACTACCCAATCATACACGCAAAAAGGGGCGACGCCACCATAGGGGCTGGTATGGGTGGCCGCCTCAGGTGGCTGGAAAGTGTGCACCTAGTTTGAGTCGTCCAGGTTGGCCCATGCTAGTTTTGTTCGTCCCAACGCATGAGCAGGCAATGTAAAAAATGAATAAAAATGTTTCAATTTGGATGGACCAATAACATAAGTGCAAGGCAGGCCCTATAGCAGGCTCGCGGCCCAAACGAGCGCCTCCCATATCGATTGACACCAGGAAAAATCACATTTCATTCACTCCGGCCTCCAGTCTGGTTCGCTCCTAACCTAGCCGCCACTGGACAGACTGACACAACACTTCCTCGCACCCTCGTTGGAGGGCGATCACCGGGCTTCAAGCGAACGGAAGGACAAGAAGATGAAGATCCAACCCTGGGTGTAGCCTGCATGGGAGGCAGCGGCGGCAGCACGGACATGGCATAGAGCTTGCGCAAATGGACAGTCGCAGCTTGCAAGAGTAGCATGCGCAACGAGCAGGTACATCACATCCCTGATTATATCTAATTCAACTCTTCAATTTCTAGACAATAGTTAAACCTGGCGGTGTTGTAAAACTGCTTGTATGTACGGAATCTATGAGAAAATGAAACTAATTTCTACTTATTTTATAACTCCCCTAATCAATACTGAACTGACTGAATCTGATGTATCTAATCAAGTTTCCGGTGCAAACATACAAGCTCATGTTGTTCTTGAGCCTGAAGTGTCTAATGAACAGACTGCTAATGAAGGATTTGATGCAAACATTTTACATGCTCCTGGTGATGAACATATAGTGTCTAATGAGGGATCTAATGCAAGCATTTTGCAAGCTCATTGAAGGATTTAGTAGCAAATTATAGTGCATTTTCATAGCTTGAGGAAACGTCGAGGCCATCTACCAGAAAGTCCCCGTATCATGACAACATAGCATAAATACTTTTCTAATCTGTTGTTTGAAACTATTGGCATACTTGTGTAGGATAGATATATTGATATGCAGTTTGCGCACTGGTTATACGTGCAATTACACTTCGATATTTTCAGCCAGAGAACGAATAATTCAAGCAGGTACATACCATGTTTGTAGTCCTTGTACACCATGTTGCATTTTGTGTTTTTTGGTGCTTGCATCATTTAGTGTTTATAATCTGAACTACTTTGGATTATTAGCTACTTTTCAAAGTGCATGTAGCTTCGCATTTCTCAAGTTATGTTGATTTCCGGAGTGCAAGTGCCTTCGTACTTTTTAAGTTAAATGTTCGCCCCTGGTAACTTGAATTCATGGATCAGCCACTGCACACAAATCATACATGAATGCCGGTACAAATTAAATGAAATGCAGGGACTTATGCTAGCTCGTTGTACAGGCTCACTGCAGCTCTGCTTGCGCTTGGGATGTTCCATGTACAAGTCCATGTTACCACTTGCTTGGATGTGCAAGCCTTGTGCTCCTTGCATCCCCCTCTGCATTTTTGACACGGCGAATGGTTGATCAAATAAGAGGAATCGACCTTGATGTTGTACCAGAGGACAGATACTTACAAGGTTATATGGGTGTGCAGGATGTGTACCAGATCCTGTAGCGCCGTCATGCTTCGCTAAAATATGGATTTGCTTGTTTCATATGATATCTCCAGAAGAAATAAGAGTTAAGGTCAGAGTTGCATAGGCGTGTAAGCTAAGAGAGCAGTGAAAGGATATCCAAACATCGTCGGAACAGTGCACAATGGAGTGATGTGTGGATACCTAGTTCGGGCCGGTGGTTGGGCATGCTCGCCTAGCTAGAGTGCATGTCACTTCAGAGCCGTTGAGGGTGATGCGCTGGCGTTGGCTGGCCGCGCACGGATGCAGATCTTGAGTGGCAGCGGAGCGCTACGATGCGGTGGACGAGACCGTTGGTGAAGCCCCAACGGCCTCGGGGGGCGGAGGTGCGACGATGTGCTCGGTGAAGTAGCCCCGGTGAGCTGGGAGACGGCGTCGATGAAGCGCACCTGATGCGGTGGAACTCGGTGTCTGTGAGGCATGTCAGTTGCGGCGGCCGACATTGTCGGTGGACCACCCGGTGCGGTGGATGAGGGCGTAGATGAGGTAGCTCCGGTGCGGTGGTGAAGCGCGACCGTCGTATTCGTCGTCGTCGTCCGGCACAGAGGTGGGGGACGATGGGGAAAGAGACGAGACGAGGGGCGATTCGAGGTTGGAGGCGAATTAGGGATTTGAGCAATCTGGGCGCG
This sequence comes from Triticum dicoccoides, assembly GCF_002162155.2. Lineage (NCBI taxonomy): Eukaryota > Viridiplantae > Streptophyta > Magnoliopsida > Poales > Poaceae > Triticum > Triticum dicoccoides. The sequence continues at coordinate 487,046,262 of NC_041384.1, read as the reverse complement.
GAAGGGGGCGGTGGAGAAGAGAGATTTTGCAGGGCTGGAATTGGGGCCGCCAGATATTTCAATCCGAACGTGGAAGCGTGA
>NC_041384.1:487045194-487046014 GCF_002162155.2 Triticum dicoccoides | reverse complement strand
AAGCGTGAACTTATATTTTCGTCGTCCTTTTTTGGGGGGGAGGGGGTGGGTGGCTGGGTGCTACGCGTCTGTCCAACACACGCGACCACCCCGACAGGACTATGCTTTGGTGCCTTAAGGCACCGAAGCAGTGTCCACCCCGACATGACCATGGTTTGCCTGGTGCACCTACATTTGAGAATGCAAACGAATCTTCTTTCATTTGCAAACGAATCTGTATGTATTACCATGCCTGTGTTTTCCTTGCAATAATTAGTCATTCGAAACGAGATACTCCATCCGTTCACTTTTGTAAGTCGTTTCAGACAACTTAAAATGAACTATTTTGCACATTGTCTAAAATGTCTTCAAGGTCTTATAAAAGTGAACATAGGGAGTACTATAAATTAATTAATGAGGAGTTATTTGAAAAAAATCGAAATGGTACCCACTCTAACGTGGATTAGAGTGTGTGTCACATAATTATTTATTTGAATTAGAGTGTGTGTCACGTAGTTAGTTATTTGAATTAGAGTGTGTGTCACGTAGCGATCTCCAATTCTAACGTGGATTTCACATTTCACTGTATCCATGCTACTTTTTAATACAAATTCATATGTATATGATGAACACCATGGTAGTGAGAAAACTTTTGGATGGATTCAAACATATGACCTACAAAATAGCACTACAAACTGAGTCAATGTCAACTTTTCGAAACTTAGTATGGCACGAATTCGAAATAATTACCCGTATGCCTGGTCCTCTGTTCAAATCTTACAATGTACACTGAATTGAAACATCGATATTAAGTCTCGTACTATGTACATTCAAATGTTGT
>NC_041384.1:487032031-487045037 GCF_002162155.2 Triticum dicoccoides | reverse complement strand
CATACTTCCTGTATCGGTCAATCTTCCTCTCCTAACCACCTTAGGAAGCTATCGGTTTCCAATACACTTTCATTCTTTCTCTCCATGTTTCGATCTCTAGGTCTCTCAACTACACAACCCCTTTTTCCACTCTGTTACCAAATGTATTTACCTCACACACCCGCCATTACACCCCATGCCGAGCTCTCTCTCTCTCCCCCCTCTCCCTCTCACCCTCTTGCGCTAAATACATGCATTGCCTATCTAGCCCCCCAACCACTCGTGCATGCGCACACACGCACGTTGTATATCTAGGTCACTCCCTCGAGACTGTCTCACTCTTTCTTCCACACGGCGGGCCACACTCGCTCAATCTCGCTCTCTTTATCTGAGTCTCGTTTAACCTCGTTTTCTTTCGCACACAAATGATATATCTCCCTGTTCGTGCCTCGATCGACACACTCTATACTCTCTCATGCAGATTGTCTATCTAGGTCAGTCCATCCAAGCCGCCACCACTCTTTCGACCTCATGGTGGGCCACGCTCACTCAATCACTCTCTCTTTCTCTCTCTCTCTCTTCGGATGTCTCGATTGACCTCGCTCTTTCTCGGACAAAAATGATATATCACCATGTTTGAGCCCAATTCGACCTATTCACATTGTATACTCTCTCACGCACATCGTCTATCTAGGTCACTCTCTCCAACCCATCTCACTCTTTCAATCGCACGGCGACCCTATGTTATCGGTTGACCTTGCTTCCTCCCATGCACAAAATATATCTACACGTCTTTGACTGGATCATCTCTCAAGCTCTATCTTACAGCCCTCACCCTTGCCAAAAAGCTCAATCGGACAATATCTATCCAGAGCATATATATTTGTTCAATGAATGTCGGACCACACTCACTTTGTCTCTCTATCTATATGTCTCTCGATTGACCTCACTTTCTCACACCGTATCTTCCACGTGTTGAAGCTACTACCTCTCCATCCCTCGCAAAGCCAGAGCTATTTACATTGCGAGGGGCACTCCAACCTTGGATTAATTTGTGTAGGCATTTATTCCGGTCGGTTTAGATTATATTTTCGTAGCATTCGGCCCACAACTACTCCAATCACCGTAGCGGGTAATTAAGCTACGGGGAGCACCTAATATGAGCACCGGGGAGCCGTTGGATCGAAGATGCAGCGGCACACACGAGGCCTGAATGTTTTATTTGCAAAAAAAACTTTGGAGAGTTTGGAAATTGCACATAAATACAAAGACTACTCCCAAGCCATTGGATCTCACTTCCAACGGTGTAAAAACTTGTATCACCATAGTATCTAAGCTGCGGGGTGGATGTGATATTCTATGCCGCTGTCATTTTTGTTTGTAAACTTGCAAAAAACGTGTAACTCGTGCTGTTACTTGTCTAACCGCGCAAAGTGTTTGTTCAAAAAAAAACATCCTACACTGAAATATCGGAACAACACACAGGGGTCCCACTTGTCATTAATCAAATTTGGACCTAAAACTAACAAATCTGAAAGACGAGATTTGAACTGGCAACCTGGACTACAAAGCATAAGTCGATAGCCTGAAAAAATGAACGGTTGTTGGCTTTGTCCCATAACTTGATTTTATACAGTACTTGCGTTGAGTAGAGTAGAGGGAGTGCCTCGTCAACACATGCATGACCGTTATCTCACTTACTGGTGGGTCCCAGGTTTGTGATCTCAATCTCTCTTCTCTACATCGTCTAACCTTTGCACGGGCGCACACGAAGAGCGGCGCTAGCTTGCCGTGGTGTTATTACAACTAAAAAAACTTGGAAAATAGAAGAATCGCCTAGAACAAGAGACGTTGTGGCTGGTCGAGATGGAGCTAACCACATCTATCATCCGTGGCACGTTTGCATGATGAAGCTGTGTGGCTAGTGGGCTGTTTTCAACAGACTGGATGGGTCCCGAGGTCGAACCATAGGTACTACGTCTGATACAGTATATTTTTACACGCACATTTTTCCTTCGTGCCGAGACGTCGCACACCCTACCGCGTGGTTTCAGGGTCCTCCCGGGTGGTGCATGCATATATTCTTCTTGACATGGGACGCCCTACCGCACGTTTTCTGGGTCCTCCTCGGTCGTAGCGCCAAAGCAAGTAAATGAGTCATCAAATAACGAAAGACCACCTTTCCCGCTGAGTACATCAGTGAAGCACGGTGGCTAGCTAGTTGGGCTAGTTCGACTGATTAGCTAGGCCGCCGCAACATTTGTTTTTTCACCCCTTTTTTTATCTACTTGCCGGCAGGTAAATTTAAATATCCACCGCGGTGTTGCTCTGGTGTTTGGGTGCGGCAAGATTTTTTATTTTTTGATTGACGGGAGCAGGCGCGGCAGGATTTTTAATTTTTTGATTGATGGGAGCAGGCGCGGTAGCAATTAGTCACGATGACTTCGCCTGTCCCACTGCTCCCTGATGTGAGAAGTCGTCGACTGGTGTTTTACCGTGGTGAAACCCAAAAGATTCCCCACTCCCTCGACCTTCCCGTAGATTGCATTGCCTTTCAGCCGTTTCGCCCCCTTTGCTTCCTCTCCCCATTGCTTCTACCTGGTGCCATGGCAGCGCAGCAGATCACGGAGTCCGAGGTGAGGCTCCTGACACAGGAGCTCCATGCCAAGGATGCGGAGCTCAGGGCCAAGGATGTGGAGCTCCATGAGCTCAAGGAGGAGAGGAGTGTCATGCTCCTCCGTTATGTGCGGGAGTTCATGGAGCTTCAAAAGCGGCAGGCATCCACCACATAGATGCTCGAGGCATCGGCGGCGTTGCTGCAGAAAGCGGGAGATACGATAGGCTGTCAGGGGAGCCAGCTGGAGCGCGAGCGGGCCGATCGTGACGAGGTCCAGGATCGCCTCAGCCACTTGGTGAACCAAGTTGCCACGCACGTGTTGCGGCTGCATGATGCCTACCGTCGTGCCAGTGCGACGATGCCGGCCGTCGGGCTAAACCCGTTCAACCACCCGGTCGACTTCAACAAGCTGCGGCTTCCTGACCTGGTCTCCTTCTTCACCTATATCTCCGAGGAGCTGAGTCATCTCCACACGATGGTGGGGGCTGAGCTGGACAAGGAGGGGTTGCGGGCTGCCGTCGCCGTTGCCGGGCGAAACCTTTCAGGGCTCCGTCACCGGAATCCATTCGTGCCATTGGACGCCGTCTTTGACGAGCTGGCTCCCGTCGACCGGGAGTGGGCTCTGCGGGCGGTTGCACCCTGCATCACCAACGTCATGCGCCTCGAGAAGCAGAGGGACTTCAGTGGTGTTTAGGTGCCCTATGCATAGGCATGTCCATGTCTCGGTGCAACATGACCGTTGGATCAAACTCAGACGGTGCAGATCAGTCACTGTAGCACAAAGCGTGTGGGTGTGTTTGGTTGCATTCTCATCTCAATATAGTTGTTTCCTCTTCGTGTATTTTTGTCAACCTACTAGTGTGGACTCATGCACCCTTCATGCACTCTACCAAACACCCAAAAGTGGGTCGAGAAGGGAACTTTTGCTCCCATCCCATGCACCCTTCATACACCCTGCCTAACACTATTCGTGCTTCATATGGTTCATGTTTCATGGAGTATTGTAGCACCGTACTCCCCGTGCGCTGTGGACCTAGTTCTGTTAACATTGATCTCACCGTCCATTCTCGACCGGACAGTCGAAAAAGCGGTACTATGTTACATATAGGAGTAGTTGACATGCGCACAACATCATTTGTTATCGTCATATCTTACTACACTAGCAACAAGATTGTGTAGTACTGACGTATGAACCACTTCACATGCCTAGTAGTAGGAGCACTGTGTATGTTCAAGTGGCTGCCGTGTTTCGCACTCCTCCGCCGTAAGAGTGGAAACGCTTGCTGTAATCATTTTTTTCTTCTGAAAAACAGTGGACACGCTCTACCATGCGGATCCTCCTCTAGCCATGCACTAAATTACTCACTTTCGCCGACGTGTGGGACAGCCAGCATCGGGGTCCACCAGCCATGCACTAAATTACTCCGTAGTAGAGTGACGGTAGACTACCCCGATGGAAGTGCCGCAGTAATTCCCAATGAGACGTCAAATCACAAAACCCCCTCCTTTCTAGGAGTAAGTTGGGCGGACGAAGCAACCATCATTTCACTCTTCTCTCTCAGCTTCCTCTCTACCCAACCCTTGCTTCTGCCTCATCTTGTCCCTCATTTCTTCAAGAAAACCCTGACCTGCTTCTGCCATTGTTCTTCTCTCCCAAAGAAGGAAAGGTGAGTGCATCAATGGTGTTGATTCTGGCCAAGGCCTGGTCTTGCAACCCCAAGACTGATCCTATAACTCCCTCTCTTTTCTTCTTTTGGGTTTGTGATTATGGTTTCTTTTCTTTTATTTCTATTTGACAGTTTCTTGATGGACGCCGGAGCACCGGCCGAAGTGATGTCTATGGCTCCGGCCAAAACCGTCGAGGCTCATGGTACGAAGAAGCGCAAGCACCCCACCGAGACTACCGCAGACAAGCTCAAAGCCATCGCCCTGTCCAAGCCCCCCTCTCCGGGATCCCTCATTAAGCAAGTCCAGGTAATATCTATTCTTGACGATCTTTTTCTTGATCTTGATCGTGTTTTTTCATCTAACATGCAGTACTAGTACTAGTAGTACAACTTTCTGGGTCATCTTGCATGTGATTTTTGTGTGCCAAATGATGGTTCTAAATTCCTCTTTTGACCAAAACATGCGAGAGGTTAACACTGATTTCTTATAGATTACTTTCAACTACTCCCTCTATCCCAAATTTCTTGTCTTAGATTTGTCTAGATACGGATGTATCTAATACTAAAATGTGACTTGATACATCTGTATCTAGACAAATCTAAGACAAGAATTTTGGGACAGAGGGAGTACTTTATGAACATCAATGCTACCTTTTAAGAGGGTATATTTGCCTCAGTAACTTGTGTTATGGATATTGCATGTAATCCCTCTGCTCTCATGCCTTTGAAGACATGTTCTAGTGTCTTTGTTCACTCATTTCTGTGCGTATATGTAGTCATATATGGAGTATAATATTGAAAATCATCTTATATTTCTGAACGGAGGTAGTAACAAAATATGGTTTCTGTTTGAATTAGAACCAGGTCCGCGGTGGAGATGAAGTTCTCAAAGTCATGTCGTGTGAACTGGAAGACCTGATGATGAGTTCTACTGCTGAACTATCCAGCTGCTGTGTCCTTCTTGCCACGTGTCCTGAACTAGTGTTTTCTTGTAGCATTGTTGTCAGGCGTGTTCTCGAGGCTGTACTTGACAACAACAATTTCCTGGCTGTGCCTTCGATTACGAAGGGTGTGGTTCTTGTAAAGCTTCCCAACAAATCTGATGCGGCCTATCTTCATCATCATGTTTATGAGTGGAAAGACCACTCTGTTAGGTTCTCCAAGGTTGACAAGATGGCGATGGTGCATGTAGACATCTCACACGAAGTCCATGGCCTAGTCAGTTATGCGGGGTTCATCCCGTAGGTCGGTGGCAAAAAATAGTATGCAGAGTTTAATTAGCGCAACTTTGCTTGTCTGTAGTAAGTACTATTGTTCAGTACTTGATTTGTGTTTCTGAATCCTGTATTGTTTATTAGTACTGCCGCTTTTGGTGTGTGGTCAGTCCTGAGAACGGTCTATGTTAATGTCTGTCCACTCAATTCAGTCTGTATATTTTGAAGTATCCATATCATATTTTTTGTGAGGACGGTCTATCAATTATGGTTACACTCCAATATCTGTATGCTTTGCAGGGTTTATTGCACCCACCAGGATTTCCAGCCCCATGGATGTTCGGTCCATACGATTTTTCACGACCTTTGGACTGTCCTGCTTGTGGGAGTAGGCGGGGCCCCTGCATGCCACGCATAGTTGGACGATAAATCTTCTGTTTAGTACTTCAACATAGTGATTTCCTGGTAAGGATTCACTCGTGTTACATCAAGTAAATCTTATTGATTTACTGTCTAAATCTTATTGATTTAATGTCATGTTTTCTTTCTTTTCCTGCAATTTTATGATGGAGGTTTTGCCATGTGACATTCATCACAGAATAAACCGTTTGGTTTGCTCTACAATGGCTATTTTTGCAGGTTTCACTTCTTATGTCATGTCAGTAACGAAGGCACTGTCCATCACTTATATTACTGGAAAAATTTGGATCAGTCTGTTGTCTGAGTACAAGCTGAATCCCTATGATGAACTGCAGTTTGGTTTAACAAAAATGCCACAATTAGTCCTCGTGTTTAAAAGAAATGAAGAAAAAAACTGGATCACGGTCACGGATCCTAGTCAAGTTAGAAAGCTGATCATAGCAGACCAGACACGATCGTCACTGTCTCGCATAGATCGAGCACCGACAGTTGCTCTAGCACTGACAGCAGCAGCAGCTCAGTCTGATCCAGCTGAGGATTGGACACCGACCACGTCAGTGGATCAGTCTGATCTACCGGAGGATCGGGCATCGACACCGGCACCTGCTCCGACACCGGCACCAGCTCTACAAGGAGCACCATCTCCGGCAGCAGCAGCAGCTTCGGCACCTGCACCAACACTTGCACTTGCATCTTCTCCGGCCCATGCAGTTGCACCAGCAACAGACTGGGCTGCAGTTCGCACTTCATATACCAAAGTCCTTACAAAAACCGACATGTCCACCTTCTTGGTAAGCATTGGCCGCCCAAGTGCTTCGTTCTTTTTTCTTTCCATGTTGTTTCACATGATTCACTGTGTTGATCTAACTGTTTGGGTATGTCTTCTTGTTTGCAAACAGAGAATTCCTAGAGCAACGAGGGAGTCGTTCAACAATCCGGGCAACCGCGGCCAAGTTTCTCTTACCATGCGCAGCCTTGGTGTGAATGAACCTGTTCAATATATCGTAAGTACAAAGGATGGTTGCATGATGATTGATGCTAAAGGATGGTCAAGGTTCAAATCTAAATCATATATTGTGGTAGGGGATGATGTCAAAATCGAACTTTCTCGGCAAGGAGAGCTGGTCCAAATCAACTTTGAAATTCTTTAGTAGCAGCACGCAACTGCCTAACTGATCTATCCTCCGAGAGATTTTGATGTAATAATCTGGCATGGTGAAACAAGTGTCCTCTGTGTATAAGTAGTACGATAGTATTATTTATCACATGGTATATCATTGATAGAATTGCAACTTTGATTGTTGTTTAGGAACTGTCGTTTGATTTCATTCCAACAACTGTCGTGCTTTATTCAATTTTGTGTATTCACCTTGCGACGGCATCTAAAACCAGCGCCGTACCGATCACTTGCAATATGAAAAGTGCTGAGGTAGAACACATGGGCCCCCAAACATGCAGGGTCGGCATGCGGCCCAAATTCCAGAACCTGGTTTCGAGAAGCATTAGCTCAGTGCAGAAGTGGCGTCCTCCTCCTGCTGTGGGTTGGGCGAAGATGAATGTTGATGCTGCGTTATCTCGCAATGGTGAAAGGGAAGCCCTGGCAGTTGTGAGCCGGGATCATACAGGCTTCTTCCTTGGAGCATCGGCACTGGTGTGCGAAAGTGTTACTGATCCAGAGATCCTAGAGGCAATGGCATGTTGCGAGGGGCTATCTCTGGCTCTTGACTTAAACCTGCAACAAGTTCAGATTAGCACCGATTGTTCAGCAATAGTCAAGCATATCGGAGAGGCATACTTGGGGCCGAGCAAAGTTATCATGGACGAGATCAAGATGAAGAAGAATATGTTCCAAACCATGGAGATCATACATGAAAAACGCGAGTGTAGTGTATACCTATGACTATTAATCTTCAATAAAGCAGCTTTTATCCCTAAAAAAACTGAGTATTATATTCTCAGCTGAACCCCCATAATGCCCGAGCATTGCAGAGGGAGTATATTTCTCGGCAAGGTGAGCCTGTGATATAAAAGATTTGTATATTTCTTTACAGAGGGAGTATCTCTCTGTCAAAAAATATATTTATGTGTAACTAGTTACTCCTGTCTTTCTACTTCCTTTCGCTGATATGTGGGGCAACCGGCAACGGGGTCCACGTGCCATATGCACAAATTAGAGTACACAACTTCACGGTAGACACACCCCGGTCGTAGCGCTGCAGTAATGCCCAATGAGCCATCAAATCACAACCCCCCTTTCCAGCTTTAGCAATAAGCTGGACGGACGAAGCGGCAATATTTCACTGGGCCTGAATCCCCTTCTCCCTCGTCTGCTTGTTCAGAGAAAACCCCCTCTCGGCGATTGCATAGGGTTTTCTCATGGAGAACCAGGTATGAATTCTTCATCCATCCCCGATAAACCCAAGTCCCTTGGTCGCAGGTAATCCTAGGATGGCAGCCGCCGCCGTTGATGCATTTTTCTTCCTACTGAATCTAGTGTATTTCATTTGCAGTGCCCAAAGTGCGAGTACCCTACAGGTTTCTGCGCCCTCGGCGAGACGCCACACTTGTTCCTTCTCATCCTAACACAGCATTTTGAAACGCGCACAGTATGTTCCTAGAATCCTCTTTTCTATCCGGGAGGGGGGGTTGAACATGCTATGTTCTCATATTATGTTTCCTGCAGTGTATTATTTGCTTTGCCAGAACACATGTACTCAAGATGCTCGGCCTTGCCATAACTGAATACACTAATTTAATGGTCATAGTGAAGACAAGCCATGGATATAAGTTCCGAGTTGGGTTCATGAACCAAGAAGATCGCTGCTCTTTTATGGCCGAACTTGGATAAACTTTCTCAAGTGTTACGGACTGAAAGTTGGCGCACGAATGTTGATGGAAATAGCAGAACATGGTCTCATCTTCACTGCGATCTTCCACCCCGACGTCGTTCCAATTGTTCATCCATGTTAGTTTTGTATCTGGTTCTTGCTTTTTGCCTCGATTACTTCTTAATCCACCTATTCTGTCTAACTAATCACAATTTAACTTTAGAAGTAGCAATGAATCTCTCACAAAGGTGCTACTTCTAACTAATATTTTCTTATAATTGGTGGCACGTGTAGGTTTTTTTAGAGTTAAGCAGTCTGCTCGTTTGTTACTCTGTAATAACTCGGCTCTTACTAATGGCACTGAAGTTGACTGGATCGACATCCACAAGTTCCTACGCTTTATTGATCGTCTTGAGGTCCTTGTGGGGCGTTTCAATGGTGGAAGGCCACGTGGGATATGTGTGCCACTGCTGCACTCGTTGAACAGGTCCAACTGTGTCGAGAAACTTATGGTACGAGCTGTTTTCTGTTATATATGTTGTTCATAAACTATTGCTTATACACAGTTTTACAGCTGTGATATTCTTGAAACAGGAATTGTCGAGTTCTATTGTTCCTATGCAGATGCCTGACCATGGTCGGGTCAGACTTGCGCTTGGTCAGAACATGATGTTTATGTCGACCTACTCAATTCCCCTTGGAGGTGAAAAGATACTTATTCATGGGTGGTCTCAAATAATGAAGGCCCGTCCATCTTGGAGAATAGGACAGAAGATTATGTTCATACTTTTGCATGGCTCTAAAGCGAATATCCTGTTTATTGACCACGTTGCGAGATGAAGCCGCTTTCAGAAGGTTGTGGATGCGCGGGGTGGTGCCTGGGCCTTGTCCTAGGGCTTGGCGGCCTCACCCTTGGTTAACTGTAGGCAAAGTAGCACTGTTCGAGGCGTTCTTTGTATGGTTGAACTTGTATAAGTACTCATACCGCTTTCAGCTTTGGTTGTTAAGTGCCCCTGCTGGTTTTAGTTAAGGTTGTTAAGTACTCCTGCTTCTTTTACAGTCTGTTGTGTTTTTTTAGTCCTGTCTTCCTCCAGCCGCCAAAACCAAACCAGCGCCGGTGGGGCCGCCTGCTTCCGCCTCCCACGGCTGGCTTCGCCTCAGCGCACGCATCGCCGCCCCACCGTCTCCTAAATCGTTAACGCCGACGTCCTCCGCGTGCTTTGGTGCACTTGCCGCGGCGCCACCCTCTCGTGTTGTCAACATGGTCAACAAACAACAGGAATCGGCAGAAGTACGTGGAGAGGATGACAGTAGGGGCCCACCACGTCAGCATAAGGAAAAATAAAATGCTTCCTCCTAGTGTTTTCCCGACATCTGGGACCCACGACATTGTGAGCGTATCTAGTCAATAGACAAGAGAACAGCACAAGATCGGCTGACACCTGGGATGTAGCTACTCGAGCAGTATTTTTTTGTTTGGTATTGTTGAGACGGAGCAGGGTTTGAACTGGCTGTGGCCCGTCTAGCCCAGGCTTATATTCTATGTTCACCATGTGACCAGCCCAGCTATTTTTTTGTGAAAATGAGCCCAGTTTATTTTTTCTGAAGAATACCCAATCCAGGCCTACTTATTTTTCTACGCCCTGATGGGCTGCAACTCTTTCAAGATGCCTGCAAATCTTGAAAGTAATATGAAATGGGTTGTAAATATAAAAACAGATGACAAATTGGAAATTACTTTATAATTTCTGAATTTTATTGCATTTTCAGATTCCTATTTCACTGGGCATTAACCTAATTTAAATATATCTTTAAAGTACTTTAAATCTGGCTGGACATTTCGGTATTAAAAATAGTTTGGAACCCACAGAAATATGCGAAATTGGCCCTGGCCAACCGAAAAAACGATTGCAATAAATTGCGTAAGAAGTTGCCATGAGCTATATATAAATTATTAAAAAAGAGGGAGTGGTCTGACTTGTGGGCCTATTTAGTTGACGCGTATGCAAGATTTTTTTAGTTATTATATACGTCAACAAATGATTCTAGCAGACGTAACCGTCGTGTTTCTTCAATCTCTGATCTTCTTGCTCCAGCCGCCAAAGCAGCGCCGGCGGGACCGCCTACTCCCACCTCTCGTGGCCGGCTGTGCTGCCGCGCAGGCCTCAGCGCCCCCTACTACTCCCACCGCTGGCCAGGGCATCACTCTACTCACCCACACCCCCTGTTATTCTGCGGCGACGACGGCCTCACACCGCAGCCGAACCGGTGAACGTTCGTACTCCTCTCCGCGTGGGCATCCACTGCCGCGTCTTCCCCGGCTCCGCGTCGTCCCCGGCTCCGCGTCGTCCCCTTCCTATGCCTCGCCATCGTCCACCGCCGTGGTGCTCTCGGCGTGGCGTGGTCAATGTGGTCAACGACCGACTTCCATCGAAAGAGTACTGTACGTGGAGAGGCTGACAGCTGGGTCCACGGCAGCCGCAAGGAAGTGCCTCCTTATTACGCGGAAAATAATTATTCCTCCACCTGACAATGGGGACCCATCGGACGGGCCACCAGTATTTTTTGAAAAAAATCATTTCCCCCTGACTGCTGGGACCCACCGGACGGGCCACCGTATTTCACGAAAAAAATGTTCCCCTCGCTATCAGCTCGGACCCACCAGAAGTGCTTCCTTATTACGCACAAAAGAATGAATACTCTCCCGGCTAGCTGGGACCCACCTTGGTGGGAGGGAGACTTGTGGGCCTACTAAGTTGACGGGGACGAAGGGCTTTGTCAACTTAGTCAATATGAACGATTCTAGCTCCAGTGACCGTACGATGTCCATCCAACGACCGTAGTGCTTCTTCAACCTCTGGTCTTCTTGGTCCAGCCGCCCAAAGCAGCGCTGGTCATGCCGCATGCTCCTGCTTCCCGTGGCCGGTTGTGCTGCCGCGGAGGCCTCACTGCCCCCTATTATTCCCACCGCTGGCCAGGCCCTGCGGCGACGGCAGCCTCACACCCCAGCCGAACCAGTGAACCCTCGTACTCCTCTCAGCGCGGGCTTCCACTGTCGCGTCTTCCCCAGCTTCATGTCATCCCTTTCCTAGGCCTCGCCATCGTCCAGCGCTGTGGTGCTCTCGGCGTGGCATGGTCAATGTGGTCAATGACCGACTTCCATCGGAAGAGTACTGTGCGTGGAGACGTTGACAGTTGGGTCCATGACCGCAGCAAGGAAGTGTCTCCTTATTATGCGCAAAATAATTATTCCTCCACCTGACAGCGGGGACCCATCGGACGGGCCATCGTATTTCACGAAAAAATGTTTGCCCCTGACTGCTGGGACCCACCAGCTACATCTTCGCACGCAAGGAAGTGCCTGACAGTCGGGACCCACCTGGTCGAAGCGTACGTATCGTTGTCATTCTGGTCGCGAATGTGTACGTACATATATACTGGTCGATGTAGAGGCGCGCACGTAGCATGTACACATACGTACTGCGGCCAGGGTGCAAGAAAGAAAATACAGCCACGTATGTGTACATACGGATGGGGTCTCGAACGCCTACTCCCGCATACGTACAGCCAGGGCTCGTGTACATGGCTGGGCCGGAACGGAGAAACAGTGTCGTCGTCGTGTTCATGGGGAGGCAACGGAATGCGTCGTGTTCATGGGGAGGCAATGGAATGCATCATGTTCATGGGGAGGGCTTGGACGGAACAGGCGATGGAAACGAGGCCTGGCGTGCCGCAGAACAGAGGAAACAGCCTTGTGTTCGACCGGCCATGTTCGAAACGGGATCCTATTCATCGGGAGGGGTCTGGCGTTTCGCAAAACGGAGGAAACGGACTTCCTACGGTCGAAACGGGGGTCCTGTTCATCGGGAGGGGTGTGGCGTAGCGCAAAACGGAGGAAACGGACTTGTGTTGGAGCGCTACGGTCGAAACGGGGGTCCTGTTCATCGGGAGGGGTGTGACGTACCGCAAAATGGGACTCCACAGGATACTGTTCATCTCCACCGTCGACCCCCTCCGGCCTCCACGAGCTACTGTTCATCCACCGTCGACCTCCTCCAGCCTCCACCTGCGACTGTTCATCCACGAGCTCCTGTTCATCCAGCCTCCACCGCGCGCTACTCCACTGGCTACTGTTCAACCACCCCTCCACGGGCTACTATTCATCCTGCCCTCCACCGTCTACTGTTTATCCTGCCCTCCACGGGGTGGTCCTGTTCATCGAGCCCTCCACGGGGTCCTGTTCATCCACCCCCAACCGGCTCAATCGATCGGGGTCCTGTT
>NC_041384.1:487021241-487031665 GCF_002162155.2 Triticum dicoccoides | reverse complement strand
ATCGCTCGGTCGGGTTTAGTTAACAGCCATCGATCGATCGCTTGGGTTCTGTAACGCGTAGCCTGCAGTGCAATCGCTCGGGTTCAGTTAGAGCCCAACGCCTCGCTCGGGTTCAGTTAGAGCCAACACCTCGCACACACGCGCGTACGTGTACGAGAGAAGCGCGCATCGCTCGGTCCCCGACCTCCCACCGTAACCGGGAACTCCCCGAAATTTTCCTCCCCCTTGCTTCTACCACGGTTTTTTCCGTCACGGACGGCCCAAAGAATGTCATGCAGCTGCGTCTCCGGCCCGCCCAGGACGAAAAGCCCATTTTCTGTCATGATTTTTTGTCATAGAAGTAGGATCCCACCACATCTATGATGATACCTGGTTTTGTCACAATTATCGTCATAGAAGTGTCATATGTATGACAGAAAAAAATTTCGTTCGGCCCAAAATGTCAGGGATGTGTCTTTTTTTTTGTAGTGCAAGTAGCAATTGTAACAAAGGTGCAGTAAGGTAGCCCAATACTTTTTATAGCAGAGGACATGCCAGAACGTTCTCTTGTAGTAAGCAAAGCATTCTCGATGACACATGAGAATTTCATCTAGTCACTTTCATCATGTTTATTTGATTCGTGTTCGATAGTTTGATAATTTGATATGTGGGTGGACCAGTGCTTGGGTGTTGCTCTTACTTGAGCAAACTTCTCACTTATGATTACACCATCTCGCAAGCATCCGCAATTAAGAAAGAATAATTAAGATAAATCTAATCATAGCATGAAACATATGGATCCAAATCAGCCCCTTACGGAATAGTGCATAAACTAGGGTTTAAGCTTCTGTCACTCTAGCAACCCATCATCTAAATGCTACTCCACAATGTCTTCCCTTAGGCCCAAGTATGGTGAAGTGTTATGTAGTCCACGTTCACATGACATCACTAAGGGAAACAACAACATACATATAATCAAAATATTAAGCGAATACCAAATTTACATGATTACTTATGACAAGACTTCTCTCATGTCCTCAAGAACAAAAGTAACTACTCACAAATCATATTTATGTTCAAGATCAGAGGAGCATTGAATATCATCAAGGATCTGAACATATAATCTTCCACCAAATAAACCAACTATCTTAAACTACACGATGTAATCAACACTACTAGCAACCCACAGATACTAATATGAGCTTTTGAGACAAAGATTAAATACAAGAGATAAACTAGGGTTTGAGATGAGATGTTGCTGGTGAAGATGTTTATGAAGATTGGCCCTCCCATGATGAGAGGGTTGTTAGTTATGTCGATGGCTTCAATTTCTCCCTCCCAGAGGGAAGTATGGCCGGCGGAATCGCTCTGTCGGAGAGCAAAAGTGCTCCTGCTCAGGTTCCGCCTTGAGACAGCTGTAATGCCTAGATAATTATGCTACAGTAACCGCATGCTAATGATGCCTTATCACCATGTTTTGCAAAGCTTAAGTGCCAGCTGATAGAAAATCAAAGCCAAATTCATTTAAATTGCAAGATAAATTTTCTTTTTGTCAAACTGTCAAATAAAAATGTTCACTGGGTCGCAAATATTCTCTAAGAATTAACATATAAGAACAAACATTAATTGAATATTTAAAACAATGCCAACAACATTAATTCGGGACGATTTTAATTTAAAAAAATACTCATACTTTAAAAAAAATTGAAACTTGTTTGGCTATGTAAAAACATTGTCTAAAATTTATAAGCCAAATTTCATAATCAACTAAACTCATTTAGTATAAAATTTAAAATAGTAAAAAAAATCAACACCATTTCTATGGAACAATGAAATCCAAATATAAATATGTACCTTTCCTAAAAATATGAAACTTGGTATGTGACCTTGCAATGGTTCTGTTTGACTTCACAAAATTTGTAACAAGTTTGGACTTCATTTGATTCATCAAGTAAATACAAAGTATAATTACAGAAAAGAAATAGGAAAAGCCTCCGTGTACTTTGGCCCAACCGCTACAGGGGAAGGCCCATGTGGACTGGGCAAGGCCCAGCCCACACACCCCCACTCATCGCCAACATTGGAGGCAGGGGGTCGTGGCGGACATCCACGCCATGGCCGCGTCCCTGGGCGACGTGCCAGCGATCCCACGACTCCCTGGGAGGATAAGGCGTCGCCCCATGCCCCTCCCCGAACCCTACTACTTCTTCCTCCTTCCCCCGCGCCGTTCCCTCTCCCCCACATTGCCCGAGCTCGCGCGTGCCATGGCTGTCATCGTAGCCACAGCCACAGGCCTCCCCGTCGCCTGAGATCGTGTCCGGAAGCCTTCCTGCGGACGTCTCCTTAGTTTCCACCGAAGAGCCGGAGCCGGGACCCCCCGTAGCCTCGCCATCGCCTCTTCTTTCTGCCACGACCATCGCATGTCGCCGTCGAGCTCGACGGATCCGGCCACCCCCGCGCTCTCTAATCACGTCCACGAGCTTCGTAGTGAGCCCCTCAGCCGATCCCCTCCTTTTCCCCTTCAGTTTGTCGCTGTTTACCGTCGTCCCCGAGCTCGTCTGACTCCCGTATACGCATACGTGCGTGCGTGCTGCGGCTGCTTCTGTGCGCGCGCGCCGGCCTCGCCGCGTTCTACTGCTAATCCGCTGCGGCAGCGGCTTGCTGCTCTACTGGCCGCTGTTGCTCCTGCTGAACCTCGCCGTTGCGCCCTGCCTGCTCGCTGCTATACTGCTCTGCTGCTGTTCCTAGCCGCTACCGCAGCTGCTCCATGTTGCACGCGCCAGTGCATACTCGCTGCAGCCCATGCACCTCGTGTGCGTGCTGGCCATGGCCGTATGCCTATGTGTTGTGCATGTGTGTGCACAACCAAGTGTTGTGCGTGTGTGTGTGCACGTGATGGCCATGGCAACACACCTGTGGGTCAAGATGGCAACGGGGACGGGGATCACCAGGGGGCATGCCACCGTCCCCGCCCCGATCCCCGCTAATAATACCCGTCCCGCTAGCCCGCCAACCTTGGCGGGGGAGGAGGGAACAGTCCACATCCCCACTAAACGGGTACCTGATCCTCATGGAGACCAACAGCAGCAAAACAGCAGTACAAGAGGAACACAAACCACAATATTTTTTGACAAATTCAATCATCCATTATAGCAACAAAACAACAATACACTGGCATAACAAACGAAAATAATTTTGATAGCAATCTTCCAGTACAAAGGCACAAACACATTACACAGCAGTAAATTAGCAGCACAAACACAATAATTTTGACAAACTTTAATTATCCCAAGTCCGACCACAATAAGTTTGACAGATTCAATCATCTCAACTCAATTTTGACCACATTATTAATAAATTGGAAGTACGATTGGCACAAACGACAATACTTAGTACGATTACAAGCCGAAAGTTCTAATTCTTAGCACAAGCATGGTAAGCAGAATTAATAAAAGGAAGACTTGAAGAGCGCATCACAGTAGCTTCTCGGTCCTCCATTTTCTTCATCCTTGACTCCATGGAGGCAAGCAACAAGCTTAATAGTTATTGCAAGTGGAGAGTTCCTCATCCTGATCATGGAAATAGTACAAGATAATTTAGGAAGTTGCATGAAATCAAGACATAAGATGAAAGTTGCAAATGAAATCAAGACATAAGATGAAAGTTGAGAACAAGTTACCATTGGTTCATCCTCATTGTCAAGACAAGTTTGAAACTCAGTAGAGAGTAATGAATTGTTCCCACCTAAAATTGCAAACAATATATTCTAGTAAGTTATGTAAGCAAAAAAAAAGTGGTGTAGGAACAACAAACCAGCAGTAAAATAGGAGCAAAAGAGCAAGATTTGAATTGTCTTACCTAGCATATCAGCATTAGACCAAGCTTGCATACACATTATAGCTTCTACCATCTTTGGTGCAAGCCTACTGCGGTGAGGGCAGATGATTCTACCACTTATAGAGAATGCAGATTCTGATGCTACTGTTGTGACCGGAATTGGCAAGATGTCATGAGTAATAAGCTGTAGAGTTGGATAATTTATCCCTCCAAACTTCCACCAATTGATGATATCAAAATCAGGTGCTCTTGGCAAAGTTGGCTCTTCTAAATACATGTCTAGCTCTGTATGAACCAACAAAGATGAAGCAGTAGGTTGTGCAGACATGTACCGTTCAAATATGTAAAAAACTTCATCTTGTGAAGCTGAAGCAGCATTTGATATTCCCGCAGAAGAGTGATACTTCTCCAACATATCTATAATTTATGAAGTATTCATGCCAATATATTATCATTCTTGGATGTTTTACAATCATTTTATAGCAACTTTATATCATTTTTTTGGACTAACCTATTGACCCACTGGCAGCTGCTGTTTTTTGTTTGTTTTTTACATCGCAGAAAATCAATATCAAACGGAGTCCAAACACCACGAAACTTTTTGGAATTTTTTTTTGGACCAGAAGGAACCCAATGGGACAGAGCTACACCTAGGGTGCCCCAAGGGGGGCACAACCCACCAGGGCGTGCCAGGGCCCCTTGGCGCACACAGGTGGGTTGTGCTTAGGCCTGGGCGTTCGGTAGAAACCTAAAATTCAGTTTCTGTTGTTCGGTTTTTCGATGAAATCGGTTTGCATAAGTGGAAACCGAATTAAGCATTAAAAATCAACTAACTGAAATTTTGGTTAATCGATTTTTTCGGTTCGGTTTTTGATTTAACCGAATTTTGTACCATAAACAGAAAATGCCCTTTTGCTTTCAGAAAATATTGAGAACATGCATATTATAAAGAAAAATTTTGACAGCATAACAACGCAAATTTGCAAAATGTGTAGAACATATATGTGATATCAAATATAAGGATACCAGAATATTGAAACATTCATAATCAAGTCCAAGTTCCAGCACAATGACCAAAGTTAAACAAGGTAATATTGAAACATGCATAATCAAGTCCAAGTTCCATCACAATAACCAAAGTTAAACAAGGTTCACCAGAGACATAACCAAAGTTCCAGCACAATACATAACCAAGTCCAAGTTCAATAACACAGAGTGACAAATTGGTAGTCCAAGTTCCAGCACTAGACATAACCAAAGTCCAAGTTCAAGTGTTCAACATCACAAACTGATAGTGATAAATGACAGTATATTTGCACTTGAAGTTGAAGAGAAGCCAACAGTAAGACTCCCAATTTGCCATCATGAACATGAGCATCTTGACATGTCCGGAGCATCTTGACCATTCCAAGTTCCAACCAAGTGAGCCAATCTGCCATTTTTTGTAGATAGTACAGAATTCGGTTAAAATAGAATACTAGATAGCACACAATACTATTAAGCAAATCTAGTGATGTATATATGCCTAGAATTTGGAAAACAAAGTACATGAAGTGCATAAAGCAACATTTGCATAACAGCATTCACATGAGGTTTATTACAGCAACATTTGCATTTACATGACATAACAATATGCAAGGAAACCACATGGTTGTGTTGTGCATGTTTTGAATGATACAACAATTGCATTACATCAACATTTGAAGATATCAAAGTTGGTCTACGGCAGAAAAAGTAAATGAAACCTAAAAGCATGAACAAGAGGAAGACAATTTCTTGCAACTCACCAATGTTTAAGTAGAGAATGGAGGTGGGCAAGATGGCTCAACCCTAGATGGCTTGCAAACAGACTTGCTACTACTTGCTTTTGATTTGGATGAATTTTACTACCAAACTCTTCAATTAGTTCTGAAAAAGAATGAAATAAACATGTAATAAGCATAGGAAGTTAGAAATATAGAAAATTACATAGAAAAAATCACAATATGTTAGCATTTTCCAATCTTAACAATTCCTCCTCACCTTCTTCAATGTTGATAGTAATAGAACCCCTTAGCCAATCTTGGGCACAAATAAGAGCTTGGACCATGAATGGTGTAAGCGAGGTTCTAAATTCATTTAGGATGCGACCGCTTGTGCTAAATGCCGACTCAGATGCAACCGTTGATACCGGAACAGCCAACACATCACAGGCCATTCTTGCCAATATTGGGAATCTAGCAGCATTGTTCTTCCACCATTTTAGAATGTACTTCATTCTCTTCATGTAGGTATTTCTCATATTCAGATTTGCTCATGCTAGCTTCACCATCACCAGCAATTCTCAACTTTTTATTTATCCAAGACACCAATTTCCTTCCTTCCCTTTTTTGAGTTGGCTCAGATTGTGGAGCTTGCACATGCTTGCTTGCATCACTTGGTGCATACTTAGCTTTGTACTCTTCAAACAAAGCATGCATACATGTTTTCACCGCCTTCCATGCCTTGCCTCCATTTAACTCACCATACATTTCTTCAATTGCTAGTTTTGTGAAGTTTGGAAGCTTGAATCTTGGATCAAGAACAGTTGCAGCAAATACAAACATGTTCGCATTCTCCTTTTCCTTTTTCTTTCCTTTCCCCTTCCCCCTTTCATTCTCCACCTCCTCATTCCAACGTCCCCAATGCT
The DNA here is from genome assembly GCF_002162155.2 of Triticum dicoccoides. Classification (NCBI taxonomy): domain Eukaryota; kingdom Viridiplantae; phylum Streptophyta; class Magnoliopsida; order Poales; family Poaceae; genus Triticum; species Triticum dicoccoides. Next base: position 487,025,181 of record NC_041384.1, on the reverse strand, counting down.
TATCATACTTATATTGCATTTTCTTGGCCATTGTTTTGCGTGAAGTATCATCACTATCAGCCAACTCTTCCAACACAACATTAGTTTCAGCAATATCCATAACAAATTGATTCACTGTCACATGGAGTGTGGCAGAAACACTAAGAGTAAGGTGATAAAACTGTCCAAGAAATTCAGCCATTTTCGTAGCATTCTCCCAATCACTATCAATAGGAATACCATGAGCTTTCTCACTAGTTAAATCTAAAGTATAGAGTGGATCTTCTTTCTCATACCTCGCAAACATTTTCTCAAAGTTGATTGCAGTTGCTAACATTAGGTATGTGGAATTCCATCTAGTGCATACATCCAAACTCAAGAATGCCTCTCCATCCACCTTTTCTAACTGAGCAAGTTCTTTAAATCTTGTAATTCTAGATGACCCATTTCTTATATATCTAACCACAGCTCACACACGCTTAACTGATTCATACAACTCTTTTAGACCATCAGTAACAATCAGATTTATAATATGGGCATCACATCTCATATGCATATATTTACCTTCAGCTATGCTATTTCCAGTTTTGATCATTTTCTTCCGTATGTAACCTACACCACCATCATTCACGCTAGCATTATCAACAATTATTGTCATAACTTTGTTTATTCCCCACTCCATCAAGCATTGCTCTAAGGCTTTTCCAATATCATATCCCTTATGACCTTTTACTAGGAAAAAGCTGATGATTTTCTTGTGCAAATTCCATCCGGGATCAATAAAATGTGTTGTGACTGCCATATAAGAATCTTGTGTTTCAGAAGTCCAACCATCAGTAGTGAGACACACTCTTTGACATGATTGTTTGAAAAAAGTTTCAGCTTCGCTCTCTCTTCAAAATAAACCTTCACAACATCCCTAGTGCATGTTCTCCTAGAAGGCATATTGAAACGTGGACATGCAATTGACATCACTTCTCTAAAAACCAGTTTTTTCAGTAAATGCGAATGGAAACTCATCTACTATAATCATCTTAGCAATAGCTTTCCTTAGTGCTTCAGGATCAAATTTATGCACTGAAGGACTTTCCCCTTGGACAACTTGCAAAGTACCTTGATTCTTATTCTTATCATTATGAGGATTATACTTGCAAGTATTAAAATGACTGATTAACGCAGATGCACCATTAATCTCTGTAGCGGCCTTGATATCACGATTGCAATGCTTGCACCTTCCAAACTTGAGAAGACCACCAACTAGTACCTCAGAAAAGTGATCCCACATCCGTGATCTTTTCTGCATCTACCTTCTTGTAGGTCGTTCCTCCATCTCCTTCTTTTCCTTTTCATACTCATCAATCTTTCTTTGTTCTTCCTCATAAACTCGCATCTCCTCTTCAGTCATGTCATCATCACCAATGATACGCAGTCCACCAGGTTCAACCATCTAAAAAATAGTAACATAATTAGAACTCATGTGATCATTCTTCTATACCAATTACTTCGGAGAAGAATTAAAAAACATATTAAAAATACAAGTTACCAACGATGCATCTACTAAAATCAGTACATACAGTGTGAGTGCACTAAGTAGATGGCTAAGATGAGCTTCTTACAATATATATAACCATAAGACAAAACAATGTAACCAATGTAAATTTCCAGCAATATAAATTTCCCGGCTGAGTTGGTGTCATGTACAGATGTTACTAAACCAGAGAGATAGAGAACATTCATACAGTACATACAAACTACAAAGACATAGGCTGGGCGTACATTCATCCAGATTACAGAATATTGCAGTATTGGCCAAACTACACTTTTTCTGCATAAAAAAAGAACCAGAGACCTCTTCTTTTTTCTCTGCATCCACATCCACGTTTACCATCTACTCACAAAGAACAAAATAAAATAGGAGACAAAGGATGGGAGTTTGGGCTTATTACGTTGACTGAATGCTCAGTTTCTCCTGTGGAAGACGTGATGACGAACTAGAGAATACGCTGCCGAGAATCCGAGATGCTGTCGAGTGCCGACGGCGACGGATGCGCGGCGCGATGGCGGGTCCTTGTCTGAGTTGTCTCACCTCTCCTTCCTTCCTGCAGATGCGGCGGCGGCTAGGTAGGGCAGGCCGGCAGGAGGCGCCGAGTGGGGGAGAAGATGCGGTGGCCACTGGCACTGGCGGTGGCATCCTAGCCGCTCAGATGAGAAGCGGTGGCGGCGGCTGGGTAGGGCAGGGACGCCGGGCAGGGCGGCATGGGGGAGGGAAGGGGTCAAGGGCGAGGGGGACTGGTGCATGCCTCGACTGGAAAGTGGGAGGGTGGGTGGGTCGTGGTCATGGGTGCCTAGGTGGTTGGTCGGTTGCGGCCTGTGGGGGGTGGGTTGTACTGGACCGCGGGGGTGGGCTGTATTTCGGTTAACCAAGAAATACACCGAATCGGCCGAATTTGGTTCGGTTAGTAGCCCAACTAACCGAATTTTTCCGTTTATACTAAAAAACCGAAATTTCGGTTTATTCGGCTTCGGTTTCGGTTCAGTTATCGGTTCGTCGGTTTTTATGCCCAGCCCTAGTTGTGCCCACCTCGGAGGCCTCCCGCACCCCCTCTTTGCACTATAAATTCCCAAATATTCCTAAACCCTTCGGGGTTAACCTGGATCAGAAGTTCCGCCGCCGCAGGGCTCCGTAGCCACCGAAAACCAATCTAGACCCGTTCCGGCACCCTTCTGGAGGGGGGAATCATCTCTGTTGGCCATCTTCATCATCCTGGCAGCGTCCACGATGAGGAGGGAGTAGTCCACCCTCGGGGCTGAGGGTTTGTACCAGTAGCTATGTGTTTTATCTCTCTCTCTCTCTCGTGATCTATATCATGGGCTTTGTTAGCATAGTCGGATCATATGATGTTTCTCCCCTCTATACTCTTATTGTGATGAATTTAATCTTTACCCTTTTAAGTTTTGTCTTGTCGGATTGAATGTTCGGATTTGAGAACACATGATATATGTCTTGCGGTATGAATACTTGAGGTGACAATTGGGGTATCTTATTGATTCACTTGATATATGTTATGGCATTCAATTCGCGGATTCCCGCGGTGATATTGGGGTAATCTATGCATAGGGGTTGGTGCACGTTTTTATTTTTATTTCCAACGGAAACTTTGGGGTCTCCTTGTAGTTCTTTGTGTGGATTGAGTATTATGAATATCAATTTGCTTTGGTGTTATTCTAGTACGAACTCTAGGATAGATCGAACAGAAACAATAGCTTTGTGTTATTTTAGTACGAACTCTTGAATAGATCAAATGGAAAGAATAGCTTTGAGGTGGTTTAGTACCCTACAAACAATTCCTATCTTTTGTTCGCCGCTAGTAGGAACTCGGGAGTGATTCTTCTTTACACTTTGAGGGATAATCATATGATCCAACTACGTTAGCACTGTTGAGAGATTGCACTTGCGAAAGTATGGACCCTAGGCCTTGTTTTTAAGCATTGCAACACCATTTTTGTGCCCGTTTACTATAAGTTACCTTGCTGTTTTTACAATTTCAGATTATAAAAACCAATATCTACTATCCATATTACACTTTTATCACCATCTCTTTGTCGAACTAGTGCACCTATACAATTTTCCATTGTATTGGGTGTGTTGGGGACACAAGAGATTTCTTGTATTTGGTTGCAGGGTCGTTTGAGAGAGACCATCTTCATCCTACACCTCTCACGGATTGATAAACCTTAGGTCATCCACTCGTGGGAAAATTGCTACTGTCCTACAGAACTCTGCGCTTGGAGGCCCAACACATGTCTAGCAATGGCGCACCCCCTAGAGGTGCGCCATTAGTAAAAAAATTAGATAGCAATGTCGCACCCCCTAGCGGTGCGCCATTAGTATTTTTTTAGGATTTTTTGTTGCCTAGCGGAGGGCCAACAGCAGCGTCTTGAACCCTATGTCTCGTTCGGG
>NC_041384.1:486940479-487020559 GCF_002162155.2 Triticum dicoccoides | reverse complement strand
GGGGGGATAGCGATCGAGATGGAGGGGGATCGAGATCGAGTGTCCTCATGAATATTCAATATTTTTTCATATTGAATATGAAAAAATATCATCAAATTTGAAAAAATATTCATGAATTCAAAAAGTGCCCATGAATTAAATTTAAAAATATTCATGAGTTCAAAAAATATTAACAAATTCAATACTTTTTGTGAATTAGAAATTCAATACCATAATAAACATAAATAAATATTCGTGAGGACACTAGAACAGAAGAAATATCATTTCAATATGTCGAAATACAATCGAGAAATGAAGGCTACAATTTAAATACAACCGATCTTAGCTAGCTATCTGTTCACAATCTTCTTGCCCTTCTTTTTCGCAAATGGAGTTCTTCTGTGGAACGGACGTCCTTTAGGTAGGGTGGTCTTGCTTCTTCTTGTGGTGTATGGCACTTCATCGTCGTCGTCATGTTCCATCTTCGGGTCGCCGTACTTGTCGAAGTCTTGCTCATTGGCGACTCCATCCATTCCGATGATCTTCCTTTTGCCTCTCTTCACAACAACACGACTGGGCTTTGACGGGTCGGTAATGAAGACGCATTGGTCCACTTGGGAAGCCAGTACCCATGGCTCATTTTTCGCGGTGACATTTGCGCCCGCAGTCTTGGATTTGGCTTCGGGTATAACCATGGTGGTGAAATACCGGTCTTCTTTTAGGACGCTCTTGGCCCATCTGACACGGAACATCGGGACCTTCTCTCCAGCGTAGCTCAGCTCCCAGATCTCCTCGATCCTTCCGTAGTATCTGTCCTTGTCGTTACCGGTGTAGGATTCCATCATTCCCCCGGATTTCTGATAACCATCGCTCTTCATGTCCTTGTCCTCGGTGTAGAATGTGTAGCCGTTGATATCGTACGCCTCATAGGTCATCAGGTTGTGCTCGGCGCCCTGTGACAAGGCGAATATGAGTTTTTCTTCTGCGGAAGAATCCTCATGTAAAGGGTACGACAGAAGCTTCTTCTTGAACCAACACGTGAAACATGAGTTGTGCTCTTTGATTATATCTCCGTCCGTCCTCTGTTGGCCTCGGTCATTGTACATCTTCTCAATAAAGGTTTTGTGCTCTACCACCCAAGGATCGACCACGTCTATGTGTTGTAGCGCGACTAGGTTTGCTCTTTCAAAGTCGGCGAATCAACCCTCGAAGTCGACATGCATTTCGCGGCGACCCTCGCGGTGACCCTCGTGGTGACCCCATCTAGTGAGCCTGTCGAGGTGCCTGTTGACGGGCAGACCAACGGGGTTCTCGATGCCTAGATAATTCGTGCAGTAGGAGATGCACTCTTCGGTCAGAAAGCCCCTGGCTATGCTTCCCTCTGGCCGTGACATGTTGCGAACGTATCCTTTGATGACACCATTCATCCTTTCGAACAACATCATGTTGTGCAGGAATGTCGGCCTGATTTGGATGATATCCTCCACGATATGGACCAGCAGATGCACCATAACGTCGAAGAATGTGGGCGGGAAGTACATCTCAAGCTCACATAGTATCACCACGATCTCTTCCTGTAGCCTTCTGAGTTGCCTCATGACAACCGACTTCCGAGAGATAACGTCGAAAAAGTTGCATAGGCCAAATAGCATTTCACAGACGTGTGCGTCCGTGATCCCACGGATTGCAACTGGAAGTATCTGCGTCATCAGCACGTGATAGTCGTGAGACTTCATCCCGCTAAACTTCTGCTTCGCTGGGTCTAGGTATCTTCTTATCTTTCCCGCGTAACCGTAAGGAAGTTTTACTCCTACGAGGCAGGTGAAAAACTGCTCGATCTCCTCCCGACTTAGAGTGAAGCACGCGGGAGGGTAGTCATTTCCGGTCTTCTTGGCCTTTTGCCTTTGCGACGACTTTCCGTGTCCTGCTTCGCCTCATCATCATCATCATCATCATCATCATCATTAGCGTGAAGCTCCTCCCTGATGCCCATTGATTTCAAGTCTGCCCTTGCTTTCGGCCCATCTCTGGTCCTCTCTGGCATGTTGAGCAGGGTACCAAGCAGACTCTCGCACACGTTCTTCGTGATATGCATGACATCAAGGCTGTGAGGCACACGGTGGATCTTCCAGTATGATAAGTCCCAGAAAACATACCTCGTTTTCCATACCTTCAGCGGCGACTCTGGCGCCTTTCGCTTTTTTCCTGGCTCTGGCGACTTTTGCTTCTTTCCCGGCAGTGGGCAATCTTTCCAATTTTTCAACAGCTCGTCTATTTCCTCGCCGCTCCTCGTACGCGGGCGTCTTCGGGGTTCGGTTTCACCATCGAACAGATCCTTGCATTTCTCCATGGGTCATCGTCGCGAAGCCACCTTCGATGTCCCATGAACACGATTTTCGAAGACCCGGGATCTCTATCTAGCTGGCGATTCGTTGTGTCATCCATGCACCTGACGCATCCAAAAAATCCGTGGACCACCTGCCCCGCGAGATATCCGTAACCGAGATAGTCGTGCACCGTCGTGAGCAGTGCGGCTCTCATAGGGAAATATTCTTTCTCTGCGGCATCCCACTGATGTCTACTACACAACCTTCTTCTTGTAGACGTTGTTGGGCCTCCAAGTGCAGAGGTTTGCAGGATAGTAGCAAATTTCCCTCAAGTGGATGACCTAAGGTTTATCAATCCGTAGGAGGCGTAGGATGAAGATGGTCTCTCTCAAGCAACCCTGCAACCAAATAACAAAGAGTCTCTTGTGTCCCCAACACACCCAATACAATGGTAAATTGTATAGGTGCACTAGTTCGGCGAAGAGATGGTGATACAAGTGGTATATGGATGGTAGATAATAGTTTTTGTAATCTGAAAATATAAAAACAGCAAGGTAACTAATGATAAAAGTGAGTGTAAACGTTATTGCAATTGTTGAAACAAGGCCTAGGGTTCATACTTTCACTAGTGCAAGTCCTCTCAACAATAATAACATAAGTGGATCATATAACTATCCCTCAACATGCAACAAAGAGTCACTCCAAAGTCACTAATAGCGGAGAACAAACGAAGAGATTATGGTAGGGTATGAAACCACCTCAAAGTTATTCTTTCCAATCAATCTGTTGGGCTATTCCTATAAGTGTCACAAACAGCCCTAGAGTTCGTACTAGAATAACACCTTAAGACATAAATCAATCAAAACCCTAATGTCACCTAGATACTCCAATGTCACCTCAAGTATCCATGGGTATGATTATACGATATGCATCACACAATCTCAGATTCATCTATTCAACCAACACATAGGACCTCAAAGAGTGCCCCAAAGTTTCTACCGGAGAATCACGACGAAAACGTGTGCCAACCCCTATGCATAGGTTCATGGGCAGAACCCGCAAGTTGATCACCAAAACATACATCAAGTGAATCACGTGGTACCCCATTGTCACCACAGATACACACGGCAAGACATACATCAAGTGTTCTCAAATCTTTAAAGACTCAATCCGATAAGATTACTTCAAGGGGAAAACTCAATCCATTACAAGAGAGTAGAGGGGGAGGAGAAAAATAAGATCCAACTATAATAGCAAAGCTCGCGATACATCAAGATCGTAGCACCTCAACAACACGAGAGAGAGAGAGAGATCAAACACATAGCTACTGGTACATACCCTCAGCCCCGAGGGAGAACTACTCCCTCCTCGTCATGGAGAGAACCGGGATGATGAAGATGGCCACCGGAGAGGGATTTCCCCCTCTGGCAGGGTGCATGAACAGGTCTAGATTGGCTTTCAGTGACTACGGAGGCTTCTGGCGGCGGAACTCCTGATCTATTGTGCTCCCAGATGTTTTTAGGATATATGGAGATATATAGGCGGAAGAAGTACGTCAGGGGAGCCAAGAGGGGCCCACGAGGGTGGAGGGCGCGCCCATGGGGGGTGGGCGCGCCCCCCTACCTCGTGGCCTCCTCGAAGCTCCCCTTACATGCACCTCAAGTCTTCTGGGCTTCTTTCCTTCCAAAAATGGGTTCCGTGAATTTTCAGGTCAATTGGACTCCGTTTGGTTTTCCTTTTCTTCGAAACCCTAAAACAAGGTAAATACAGAAACCGGCACTGGGCTCTGGGTTAATAGATTAGTCCCAAAAATGATATAAAAGTGTATAATAAAGCCCATAAACATCCAAAACAGTAGATAATATAGCATGGAGCAATCAAAAATTATAGATACGTTGGAGACGTATCACCCACGTATTGGCTGGCGTTTTCCACAACGTGTCTAGCTCCTCTTTTAGCAGCCCCAGATATAGATTGATGTCGTTCCCTGGTTGTTTCGGCCCTTCAATTAGCATACTCATGTGAATGTACTTCCTCTTCATGCACAACCAGGGGGAAGGTTGTACATACACACAAACACAGGCCAGGTGCTATGTGTGCTTCTCTGGCTGCCAAACGGATTGACTCCATCGGTGCTCACACCCAGCATGATGTTCCTTGGATCATCCCCACATTTTGGGTGTTCGAAGTTCAACGCTTGCCACTAGCTCGCATCCTTAGGGTGACTCAGCATCTTGTCTTTTTTATTTATCTCCGAGTCATTTCCGTCATCTTCTCGCTTCTTCTCTTCCCTATCCGCGTGCCAATGCAGGAGATTTGCTAGCTTAGGGTCCGCGAAATACCGCTGCAGACGAGGAGTGATCGGAAAGTACCACACCACTTTTCGAGGAACTTTCTTCCTCTTCTTGTATCGAGTGACGCCGCACACCAGACATATGGTAGACTCCGCGTGCTCGTCCCGATAAATGATGCAATTGTTCAAGCACACATGGTATTTCACGTGCGGTAAATCCAGAGGACACACGATTTTCTTCACCTCCTCGAAACTGGTCGGGCACTTGTTCCCCTTGGGAAGACGTTCGTGACAGAATGACATGTTCTCGTCGAAGCATGCGTCGGTCATTTTGTGTTTTACCTTCATCTCCAGAGCCATGAGCGTTACTTTCAGGAGGGTATCCTCGGGCCTGCATCCTTCATACAATGGAGTAACTGCGTCTATCTCCAGTTGATCCAGCTTGGCTTTCTCTCGAGCGGCAGCTCTTGCGTTATCCGTCTGCTTGAGAAGCAGGTCTTGAATATGAGGGTCTTGCACCCAGCCCATCAATGGTCCATCGTCGTCTGCTCCGGCATCTTGATCTTCCTCATCATCATGTCCGACATCTTCTACATGATGACTGTGTACAGCATCACCGTCGTGGTCATGTCCTGGAGATTCTTCATCTTCTTGCCCGCCCTTGTCATGGTGGTTGTCTTGCTTCCCTTCCTCATTTCTTGCCTGGCCCCCATGGACGACTTCAAAGTCATCTTCATCACCTTGCCACCGATAGCCATCCATGAAACCACACAAGAGCAGGTGGTCCCGCACCTGCCCGGAATCCGGGTCCGCAATAAGGCTCTTCAGCTTGCATCTTCGACACGGACATCATATCTCCGTCTCGTTCTTTTGAAGCATCTCGGCCTTCGTGGAGCTGAAAAACCTATTCACGATGCCTTCGGTCATCATGCGGACCATGGTCGCCTGCGGGGTAGAGCAAAACGATATTTTAGAACCAAGAAAAATTTTGGCATGACTTTCCCTAAAAATAGGACCAAAAAGAATGCATAGTGCCAAAATTCTCGCTGAAACGGAAATGAATCAACATTCCGGCAAAATATTGGCAACTATCGTATTTCAAATACCGGTACCTGGAAACACAAACATATATGCAACACCACAAAAATACATAGATCTAGCTAGGCCATAAAAAGTGCATGTGCACGTTGTTGGAGGGAGAAAAAGGTAGATCTACAACATAAAGAAAGCTTTCCCCTTACTTACCTATCAAAAAGGTAATTTAACCACTTAATTTGGATAAATTTATGGTGCAAATGAGGTGAGGAGGAGGAGGCAACCAAGACAAGCTTGGAGGAGGAGGTGGAGAGAATGAAGTGGAGAAAGTGAGTGTGCATGTGGCTGTCCAAAATATCTAGTTGGTCCCAGGTTACTAATGGCGCACCACCTTCAAATGCGCCATTAGTAACCCTTGTTACTAATGACGCACCAGCTGGTGGTGCGCCATTAGTAGTTTTGCAAAAAAAAATGATAGTAGTGGCGCACGTGGTGAGTGGTGCGCCATTACTAGTTAAACTAGTAATGGCGCACTGTTCCCTGGTGCGCCATTAGTATTTTTGGAAAAAAATATGTTAGTAGTGGCACACCATGGGTGTGGTGCGCCATTAGTGTCTATCACACTAATGGCGCACATACACATGGTGCGCCACTGCTATATAGTAGTGGTGCACCACATGTCTGGTGCACCATTAGTGTCCATATCATCTATAGCCCTTTTCCTAGTAGTGTGCATAGTAGACATCAAGCTCTTTTCTGGCACCGTTGCCGGGGAGGTGAGTGCTTGAAGGTATATCTTTAGATCTTGCAATTGAATCTTTTAGTTTCTTGTTTTATCACTAGTTTGGTTTATAAAATAAAACTACATAAAAATGGAATTGAGGTTGCATCATACTATTGATCATCTTTATAATATATTTCTTGAAAATGATGGTTCGAAAAATTGTGCTCAATTGTTAGAAGACGAATTCAATAGAATGTTTGGTATAAATGATGAGCATGATTGCAATGTTATTAGTAGGAATTGTTTGAATATCCATGATGCTAACGATATGCAAAGCCATAAGCTTGGGGATGCTATATTTGATGAAGATGATATTTTTAGTCCTCCAAGATTTGATGTGAAATTTTTTATAATGATTGCATGGCTCCCATTTATGATGATTATATTGATGAAAGTGGATTTGGAGAGGCCATAACTTTATTTAATGATGAATCCACTACTTTGGAAGAGGTTTCAATTGACTATGATAAAAAAGTTGCTATCTATGAGGATTATGGTGATGACATGTATGCTATAAAGAATAATGATAACCACAAAACTTGTCATCATGATTTTAATTTTCAATCACATGATAGTTATTTTGTTGAGTTTGCTCCCACTACTAATGATGAGAATAATTTTGTTTATGTGGAGAGTAATAAAATTTCTATGCTTGTGCATCATGAAAAGAATGATTTATGTGATGGTTATATTGTTGAATTCATTCATGATGCTATAGAAAATTATTATGAGGGAGGAACTTATGCTTGTAGGAATTGCAATAATATCAAGTTTCCTTTCTATGTGTTGAAAATTTTGAAGTTATGCTTGTTTTGCCTTCCTATGCTAGTTGATTCTTGTTCCCGTAAGTTGTTTGCTCAAAAAATCCCTATGCATAGGAAGTGGGTTAGACTTAAATGTGCTAGTCATATTCTTCATGATGCTCTTTTCATGTTTCAATTCTTATCTTTTATGCGAGCATCATTGAAATCATCATGCCTAGCTTAAAAGGCATTAAAGAAAAGCGCTTATTGGGAGACAACCCAACACTTTTACCTGCTGTTTTTGTGTGTTCACATGCTTAGGCTACTATAGTAATCATGTTTTATTGCTTTCGTTTCAATAAAGTGCCAAGTAAGACCATTGGGATGGCTTATGGTGATAGTTGATTTGATTTTGCTGAAAAACAGAAACTTTTGCGCTCAGAAAAACAATTATCATTTTTAATAGGAGCGTGATAAAATGCTGATCCTTTTTGCGGAAGATTAATAGAAAACTTATCCAGGTTTTACTAATTGTTTAGAATTTTTGGAGTAGTAAAAGTATGGTTGGAGTACAAATTACAACAGACTGTTCTGTTTTTGACAGATTTTGTTTTCAATGCATAGTTTGCTTGTTTTCTAGTTTCTATGGCCTATATTGCACAATATAAATTGTGAAAATGATATTATACAGTAGGCATTGTGTGAGAATAGTTATGAATCTTGTATTTGACAGTACCAAAGTGAAATGGTTTGCTCTTTATCATACTAACCTATCTCACAAAGTTCCGTAGAGTTTTGTGTGATTAAAGTTTTCAAGTTTTGGGTGAGATGTCGATATGAGGAGAATGAGGAGTGACAAGAACCTAATATTGGGGATGCCTAAGGCACCCCGAGGTAATATTCAAGGAAGATCCAAGCAACTAAGCTTGGGAATGCCCCGGAAGGCATCCCCTCTTTCGTCTCCAACATTATCGGTAACCTCACTTGGAGCTATGTTTTCATTCGTCACATGATATGTGTTTTGCTTGGAGCATCATTTTATTTTGTTAGGATTTGCTTTATGTTATTTAGAATAATGTTTTGCATCTTTTATTTCAATAAAAGTGGCAACGATAGCCTTTGCCATGATTATTTTGCTAGTACGCATGTTGCTGTTTGAAAGTAGAAAGTTTGCCGTTGTTGCAAAAATTCCCTACGAAAGTCAGAATGTGATAAAATGTTGACACTTTTTTAAAAATGAGCCCTGATAAATTTTATTCAGTGCATTAAATTTTCATAATTTTTGGAGTTAAATAAGTATTGATACTCTTGCATTCTTTACAGAATGTACTGGTTGGGCAGATTGCTGTTATGTTTGCATTGTTTGCATATGTTTGCTTGTTTAATGATTTATTATTTGAGGATAGGAGTATTTAATATGCAGAGACATTTAGTGTGCAATGTTGAATAATAAATTTAATGATTTGGTACAGTAGAGAATGATAAGGTTTTTGCATTGGTTTATACTAACTTATCTCACGAGTTCTTGTTGAGTTTTGTGTGGATGAAGGTTTTGAGATTTAGGAAAACCGTGATATGAGAAGAGTTCAGGAGACACAAAAGCTCAAGCTTGCGGATTCCCAAGGCATCCCAATATAATATTTCAAGAAGTCTCAAGCATCTAAGCTTGGGGATGCCCTGGTAGGCATCCCACTTTTCTTCTTCAACAATTATCGGATAGTATCAGTTGAGCCTAAGTTTTTGCTTCTTCACATGAGTTGTGCTATTCTTAGAATGTCAATTTATTTTCATTTTGCTTGTTGTTTTAATAAGATACTTAGATCTGAAAGTTTTTAAATAAAATAGAGTCCTCAAATAGTTGCCAGAGAGGCTAAGTAAGCGGCATTCACATCCCGTCAACGAAGCTCTTTTCTATGTCATTTACTCTTGTGCTTCACTTATATCCTATGAGTAAATTGTTTAATACATTGAATGTCATGAAGTTGAAATCATATCATGCCTAGTGGTAGCTTTACATTGGGTTTAGAAAGTGAAATATTTTGAGGCTTGACAATCACAATATTGGTCACACAAGCAATTCACGAATAATTAGTATAAGGAAGAGAACTTTCACATATAAATACACTATCATGGAAATATTTTTTGATTGTGAGCCCCCATAAAAATATTATATGCCAAAATTGTTGACATTGGACAAGGAAGACAATGTAATGGTTTATGTTTGTTCATATTCACATAGAAGTTATATTGCCATAGATCCTTCATCATGTGGTGCTTGCCCCTCATCTTTGCTAGCCAAAAACTCCGCACCAAGTAGAGATACTACTTGTGCATCCAAAAACCCTTAAACCCAAATCTTATTTTCAAGAATCCACCATACCTACCTAAGGATTGAGCAAGATCCTTCAAGTAAGTTGTCATCAGTGCAATAAGGCAATAAAAATTGCTTCTAAAAGTGTAAGATCATTTAGTGTAAGAGAAAATTGAGCATTGTACGAACTTGTGATGGTAAAGCAATAAAAGCGACATACTGCATAATAAAGGTTGCTATCACAATGGGCAATATAACGTGGCGTTATTTTGCACTAAGGGGTTGAGCATACAAACAAATAAGTGCATGGCAACCTCTGCTTCTCTCTGCGAAGGGCCTATCTTTTACTTTTCAGTATTTACTTTTATGCAAAGAGTCAAAGTATTCCTCTCTATTCCTTTTTATTTTCTCTTTTGGCAAGCATCATTTGGTGAGGAAAGATCTAGGCACATACATCCAGTTGGATATGGGTACCATGAGTTATTATTGTTGACATCACCCTTGAGGTGAATACGTTGAGAGGCAAAACAATAAGCCCCTATCTTTCTGTGTGTTCGGTTGAAACATTTTGCTCATCTGTATGCGGTAAGTGTTAGCAATCATAGAAGACTGTATGATGGTTGAGTATGTGGAGCTCTTACTTAAACTCTATTGAATAAGTTGAATTGCAATTGCTTGGTGACTAAGAACATAGGTTGTTGGGTTTCAAGGGAGTTCATTGCTTGAACCTTAACATGTGAATTGGTTGCTACTATAACATGAGAAAACTTATAAGAAAGAGTTGTTGCCATCATGCTAGGAAAAGTGATTGAAATTATCATTGATCAAATTTGTGCACTTTGCTAGCATTCACACTTCATAAATTATTTCTTTTATCATTTGCCTACTCAAGGACGAGTAGGAATTAAGCTTGGGGATGCTGATACGTCTCCAACATATCTATAATTTATGAAGTATTCATGCCAATATATTATCATTCTTGGATGTTTTACAATCATTTTATAGCAATTTTATATCATTTTTGGGACTAACCTATTGACCCAGTGCCCAGTGCAAGTTGTTGTTTTTTTGCTTTTTTTTACATCGCAGAAAATCAATATCATACAGAGTCCAAACACCATGAAACTTTTTGGAGATTTTTTTGGACTAGAAGGAACCCAATGGGCCAGAGCTGCACCTGCGGGGGTGCCCCGAGGGGGGCACAACCCACCAGGGTGCGCTAGGGCCCCCTGGCATGCCCGGGTGGGTTGTGCCCACCTCGAAGGCCTCCCGCACCCCCTCTTTGCACTATAAATTCCCAAATATTCCGAAACCCTTCGGGGTTAACCTGGATTAGAAGTTCCGCCGCCGCAAGGCTCTGTAGCCACCTAAAACCAATCTAGACCCGTTCCAGCACCCTGCTGGAGGGGCGAATCATCTCCAATGGCCATCTTCATCATCCCGGTGGCCACCACGATGAGGAGGGAGTAGTCCACCCTCAGGGCTGAGGATTTGTACCAGTAGCTATGTGTTTTATCTCTCTCATGATCTATATCATGGGCTTTGTTAGCATAGTTGGATCATACGATGTTTCTCCCCTCTATACTCTTATTGTGATGAATTGAATCTTTACCCTTTTAAGTTTTGTCTTGTCGGATTGAATGTTAAGATTTGAGAACACGTGATATATGTCTTGCGGTATGAATACTTGAGGTGACAATTGGGGTATCTTATTGATTCACTTGATATATGTTATGGCATTCAACTCGCGGATTCCCGCGGTGATATTGTTGTAATCTATGCATAGGGGTTGATGCACGTCTTTATTATCTTTTCTCCGACGGAAACTTTGGGGTCTCCTTGTAGTTCTTTGTGTGGATTGAGTATTATGAATATGAATTTGCTTTGGTGTTATTCTAGTACGAACTCTAGGATAGATCGAACGGAAACAATAGCTTTGTGTTATTTTGGTACGAACTCTTAAATAGATCGAACGGAAAGAATAGCTTTGATGTGGTTTAGTACCCTACAAACAATTCCTATCTTTTGTTCTCCACTAGTAGGAACTCGGGAGTGATTCTTCATTACACTTTGAGGGATAATCATATGATCCAACTATGTTAGCACTGTTGAGAGATTGCACTAGCGAAAGTATGAACCCTAGGCCTTGTTTTTAAGCATTGCAACACCATTTTTGTGCCCAATTACTATTAGTTACCTTGCTGTTTTTATAATTTCAGATTATAAAAACCAATATCTACTATCCATATTACACTTTTATCACCATCTCTTCGCCGAACTAGTGCACCTATACAATTTGCCATTGTATTGGGTGTGTTGGGGACACAAGAGATTTCTTGTATTTGGTTGCAGGGTCGTTTGAGAGAGACCATATTCATCCTACACCTCTCACGGTTTGATAAACCTTAGGTCATCCACTTGAGGGAAAATTGCTACTGTCCTACAAAACTCTGCGCTTGGAGGCCCAACACGTGTCTACAAGAATAAAGTTGCGTAGTAGACATCAAAGAGGCATCTTGGTATTGAACCAACAATTCTCAGAGCAATTGTTTCACGTGTGTAACCTCCTTAATTGTAGCCTTGGGTCCATAGAGAGGATCGTACAATTGTTTCATGCGTCCTACTTCTTGAGCTTGCGTTGGTTTTTCCCTTAAAGAGGAAAGGGTGATGCAGCAAAGTAGAGATAAGTATTTCCCTCTATTAGAGAACCAAGGTATCAATCCAGTAGGAGACAACACATAAATCACCAGTACCTGCACAAACAATCAAATAACTTACACCCGACGCGATAAAGGGGTTGTCAATCCCTTCACGATCACTTGCAAAAGTGAGATCTGGTAGAGATAGATAAAACTAAACAAGCGATACAGTAAATATTTTTGGGTTTTTTGGTTTATAGATCGGAAAGTAAAAGATTGCAAAATAGTAGATTGGAAACTTACATGATGGAAAATTAGACCTGGGAGCCATAGGTTTCACTAGAGGCTTCTCCCAAGATGGCAAATAATGCGGTGGGTGAACAAATTACTGTCGAGCAATTATAGAAAAGCGCAAAGTTATGACGTTATCTAAGGCAATGATTATGAAATATAGGCATCACGACCGTGTCAAGTAGACCGACTCCTGCCCGCATCTACTACTATTACTCCACACATCGACCGACTCCTGCCTGCATCTAGAGTATTAAGTTCATGAAGAACAGAGTAATGCATTAAGTAAGATGACATGATGTAGAGGAATAAACTCAAGCAATATGATGTAAACCCCATCTTTTTATCCTCGATGGCAACAAAACAATACGTGTCTTGCTGCCCCTACTGTCACTAAGAAAGGACACCGCAAGATTGAACCCAAAGCTAAGCACTTCTCCCATTGCAATAAAAACCAATCTAGTTGGCCAAACTAAATCGATAGTTCAAAGAGAATTACAAAGATATCAAATCATGCATAAAAAAATTCAGAGAAGATTCAAATAATATTCATAGATAAGCTGGTCATAAATCCACAATTCATCGGATCTTGACAAACACACCGCAAAAGAAGATTACATCGGATAGATATCCAAGAACATCGAGGAGAACATGGTATTGAGAATCAAAGAGAGAGAGAAGCCATCTAGCTACTAGCTATGGACCCATAGGTCTGAGGTAAACTACTAATGCTTCATCGGAAGGGCAATAGAGTTGATGTAGAAGCCCTTCGTGATCAAATCGCCCTTCGGCAGGATGCCGGAAAAGGCCCCAAGATGGGATCTCATAGGAATAGAAGGTTGCAGCGGTGTAAAAGTGTTTTTGTGGATGCTTCTGGTGGTTTGGGAATATATGTGAATATATAGGAGGAATATCTAGGTCAGGGAGTCATTGAGTGGCCCACAAGGTAGGGGGCGCACCCTACCCCCTGGGCGCTCCGTCCACCCTTGTGGCCGCCTCATGGCTCTTCTGACTTGCACTCCAAGTCTCATGGGTGTCTTCTGGTCCAAGAAAAATCATCGCGAAGTTTTATTCCGTTTGGCCTTCCTTTTCTGTGAAGCTCAAAAACAAGGAAAAAACAGAAACTGGCCGTGGGCTCTAGGTTAATAAGTTAGTCCCAAAAATAATATAAAATAGCATATTAATGCACATAAAACATCCAAAACAGATAACATAATAGCATGGAGCAATAAAAACTATAGATATGTTGGAGATGTATCAAGCATCCCCAAGCTTAATACCTGCTCGTCCTTGAGTAGGTAAATGATAAAAACATAATTTTTGATGTGGAATGGTACCTAACATATTTATCGATGTAACTTTTATTTATTGTGGCATGATTGTTCAGATCCATAAGATTCAAAACAAAAGTTTAATATTGACATAAAAACAATAATACTTCAAGCATACTAACAAGGCAATTATATCTTCTCAAAATAACATGGCCAAAGAAAGCTTATCCCTACAAAATCATATAGTATGGCTATGCTCCATCTTCATCACAACAAATATTCAAATCATGCACAACCCCGACGACAAGCCAAGAATTTTTTTCATATTTTTGTTGTTCTAATTTTTTTTCAACTTTCACGCAATACATGAGCATGAGCCACGGGCATAGCACTTTAGGTGGAATAGAATATGGTGGTTGTGAGAAGACAAAAGAAGGAGATATTCTCACATCAACTAGGCGTATCAACGGGCTATGGAGATGCCCACCAATAGATATCAATGTGAGTGAGTAGGGATTGCCATGCAACAGATGGACTAGAGTTATAAGTATGAAAGCCCAAAAAGAAACTAAGAGGGTGTGCATCCAACTCGCTTGCTCATGATGACCTAGGGCAATTTGAGGAAGCCCATCATTGGAATATACAAGCCAAGTTCTATAATGAAAAATTCCCACTAGTATATGGAAGTGACAACATAGGAGACTCTCTATCATGAAGATCATGGTGTGATGGCAGCTGGAAGTACGTCGGTATTTCCCCGGGGAGGGAGGGATGATGTAGCATAGCAACGACAGAGTATTTCCCTCGGTTATGAAACCAAGGTATCGAACCAGTAGGATAACCAAGCAACACAACGTAAACAGACCATGCACACAAATAACAACACCTCGCAACCCAACGAGTTAAATGGGTTGTCAATCCCTTTCGGGTAACGGCGCCAGAAATTGGCGTGTGACGGGAGAAAGTTGTGATAGATTGAAATAATAGATCGCAAATAAAATAAAGTGCAGCAAAGTATTTTTGTATTTTTGGTTTAATAGATATGAAAATAAAAGCAAGGAAAAAGTAGATCACAAGGAAAATATATGTGAAATAAGACCCGTGGGCTGTAAGTTTCACTAGTGGCTTCTCTCGAGAAAAATAGCAAATGGCGGGTAAACAAATTACTGTTGGGCAATTGATAGAACATCAAATAATTATGACAATATACAGGCAATGATCATTACATAGGCATCACGTCCAAGATTAGTAGACCGACTCCTGCCTGCATCTACTACTATTACTCCACACATCGACCGCTATCCAGATGCATCTAGTGTATTAAGTTCATGGAAAAATAGAGTAGTGCAATAAGAACAATGACATGATGTAGACAAGATCAGTTTATCTATATGGCGGTAGATATAGATCTCGTCTTTTTATCCTTAGTAGCAACGATACATACGTGTCAGTTCCCTTTCTGTCACTGGGATCAAGCACCGTAAGATCGAACCCACTACCAGGAATCTCTTCCCATTGCAAGATAAATAGATCGAGTTGGTCAGAAAAAAACCCAAATATCGGAGAAGACATACGAGGCTATAAGAGATCATGCATAAAAGAGATCAAAGAAACTCAAATACTTTCATGGATATAAAAACATAGATCTGATCATAAACTCGAAGTTCATCGATCCCAACAAACACATCGCAAAAGAGTTACATCATATGGATCTCAAAGAGACCATTGTATTGAGGATCAAGAGAGAGAGGGATGAAGCCATCTAGCTACTAACTACGGACCCGAAGGTCTACAAAGAACTACTCACGCATCATCGGAGAGGCACCAATGGAAGTGGTGAACCCCTTCGTGATGGTGTTTAGATTGGATCTGGTGTTTCTGGACTATGCGGCGGCTGGATGAATATTTCATCGACTTCCCTAGGGTTTTGGGAATATTTGGGTATCTATAGAGCAAAGAGGCAGTCCGGGGGCACCCGAGGCGGGCACAACCCACCTGGGCGCGCCAGGGCCTCCTGGCGCCCCCTAGTGGGTTGTGCCCCCCACGGGGCACCCCCCAGGTGCAACCAGGGCCCATCTGCTTCCTTTTGGCCCATAAAAGATCATCGTAAAGGTTTGTGCCATTTGGACTTCGTTTGATATTGATTTCCTGCGATGTAAAAAACATGAAAAAATAGGAACTGGCACTGGGCACTATGTCAATAGGTTAGTACCAAAAAATGATATAAAATGACTATAAAATGATTATAAAACATCCAAGATTGATAATAAAACAACATGGAAACAATCAAAAATTATAGATACGTTGGAGACGTATCATGGTGCTACTTTGAAGCACAAGTGTGGTAAAACACTACTGCTGGATGCTGCTAACGCAACACTACGATCAGAGACCCTTTGACAAAACTGTGTGCTACGATCAGAGACCCTTTGACAAAACTGTGTGCGATGCATTAATCACAAACGGGGATGTAAAAAAAGTCAAAAAAGGTGCAAAACATTTGCGATGGCGGAGCCATCAAACATGGTTCAGATTTTAGTTGCGTGTGCGATTCAGGGCACACGGTTAACCCGTTCGAACTGTTTGCGATGAGGCAGAACAACAGAAATGGGCAGCCATATCAATGTGTGTGAGATATACAGCATACAGTTCGCTCCGATGAACTGTTTGCTATTAGGGAGTGCAACAGAAACGGTTAGCCAGATCAATGTGTGTGTGATATAGGCCATACGGTTCACTCAGACGAACTGTTTTCGATTAGCGAACACAACAGGAATGGTTCAACTTAACAAGATGTGTGTGATACGTGGCAAACAGCCGACTCAGATGAACTGTTTGCGATGAGAAAGTACAATACAGACGGTTAATACAGTTAGTTCGTGTGCGATTCTGTGTGTACAAAAAACTTTGAAAAATGAAAACTAGTTGCTTGCGATGGCTAGGAGTATCGCACACGATGCGTATGCGAGTACTCATGTGCGATGGTTAGTAAGTGACACATACGTTTCCTTATGTTAACACTTGTGTGATAAATAACACGTGGCACCGGATACAATATTCGGGTTGTGTGTATGCTCCACTTAGTCTTCCCGCGCTCCAGCGAATGCTTCCCACGCTACACAAGGGTGAATTGTAAAATCCACGCCTCTTCCCTCATCAGTTTCCCGCCAACAGCTAATGGCTTGCTGCATATAACCCAGGCGGCAACGCACTGCTGTGACACTCTACGCAGATCTAGTCCTCACCCATCTACCATTAGTTATTCCAAGCATGCCAGGCAACGACCGAAGCTTCGACGTCGATGCCTACCTGCGTTACATCTTTGGCGAGGAGAACAAGCTGGAGCAGTTCGGGGAGCAAGAGCTTCATCGGCCGGTGCACGCACCATGGCCCATCGGCAGCGATATCAGCGTGATAGTCCTTGGGAGCACAATCGACATATTGCAGAGGAGGTGCGATGAGCAGTTTGCCATCCACTGTGCAAAAGATCTAGAGCTGCTCGCCGGCATGATCGATGACCCACCCGAAGAGCCGCCATCACCAGTGCTCATCGAGAGCCTGATGACCCGCAAGGAGTGGGCAGAGGACCTCTGCGATTCAGTCAAGACACAGGCAGCCTGCGGCTTCATCATTGCCCGCGGCAGTCCTGTCAACCTCGATCCCGACGATGTGGTGGGCAGGCTCGAGTGCATCCTTGGCGGAGTTGACGTCCCTAACGAAGTAGAACGTCGCCAACATGATATCTTGAGGATGCAGGTGATGGACGAAATTTGCTACCAGGCCAGAGACATGGAAATGGAGCGGTTCTGCGGAGTTGTCCTGCACGCGATTGCACGATGTCAAGCTCTTATGGAAGAGGCCCAACAACCCCAAGAGCCTCCCAGCTCCAGTAGCTCTGTAGGCTGAGGCGGGTCGGGATACTTGGAGTGAACAGCCGCAAGGGTGCTATGCTGGTCATCGAGTCCGAGAAGGCCATCGTCGGATGGCCGTCAGCTCAGCCTTTTAGCTTATATTTTTTTATAATTGTATGCATATGTAGGTCGTGAGTGTTCTAGGCCTTGCCGCATGTGGCATTTTAAATTATCCTGAATATGTAAGACAATTATTAAGAATTATTAACTGTTGCCATTCTAAATTTGCCTCAACGGTGAGCAGAGCGCAAGCAGGGACGCCAAAACGGAGCGCGTCGCGGCCACCTCAATGGCGAGCAAAACGCGTGGACGGACATGAGCAGAGCGCGCCGCGGCCGCCTCAATGGCGAGCAGCCACGTGGTCAACCTTCTGCCATCAATAATTTTGACCTTGTTTCTCGTCACATTGCAGATTACAACGCAATAAGTAATTGCAAATATATTCACACCTATCAAACTAATATGTGTTCACACTTAGCACCGGGCTATAAAAACTACCCACTCGAAAATTACTTCACAGTTCCTCTCCTCATCACCCACAAAACTGGTCTTTCCTATCAAGTCGTTCTGCCATGACCAGTAGGAGGAGTTTACGATGGACATATAACCACGCAGCAAAGACCAAGGCCGTGGAAGCACTAGAGAGGTCCCGCTGTGAAGCCGTAGCCGCAACAGAGATGTCCCGGCGCGGCGCGGAGCCCTCGAACAAGCTCTCATGGGCACGCGAGGACTCTCACAAGCGCATTCGCGGCGTCGGCCATCGCGACAAGCCGGCGTTCCTAAAGTCCTTCGCCGGAGACGACGACATTCTCGCTGGCATCACTACGCAGCAGGAGCTGGTCGACGGCTTGATGAAGATGCTCAAGATCAGCGATGCCTTAGTTGATAAGGCGACCAGCCTCGTCGAGCAACTCATGGGTGACAATGCAAAACTCCTCAAGGCGCTCACCGAGAAGGAGGAGGAGGCTGCCGGCTGGAAGATGATGCATGAGCAGAGCAGTGCCTCGGGGATGACGCTGACAGCGGTCGTCGAGGAACTGATGGGTGACTTCAGGAAGCTCCGGATCAAGCGCGAGCAGGAGGTGGAGGAATCCGTGGCTGCTTTCAAGCAAAGTCGTGAGGAATTGAAGGAGTTGGAGGATGTCATCGCCCGGCGATCCATCGACGAGTAGAGACAGTAGCGACCCAGATCGTTGTCTGCAATTTCCTTCTTCTCTTGCCCTGTCTTCCGGGCTTTGCCGCATGTGGCATTTTAAATTATCCAGAATATGTAAGACAATTATTATCTACGCCATTGTAAATTTGTCGTCATATTATCCGTTGCCATTTTATTTGTGGTCGTATTATCCGTTGCCCTATGTGTCAATTTAAATTAGGGCGGCATACGAGTTGAAAACACGAACAAAGCAAATGCTGCCATGGGATCACAAGCAGACACCCTCCGTCCAAGTGCTTTAATTAACCCATTAATGGAGAAGTTGTGAGCAAGGTGGGCGGCGGCTGGTGCATGGAGGTCAAAGAGCTCGCTGCCTGGTGAGCATGGGCGGGCTTGCTGCTCGCACGTGTCCCATCGAGCCTGCGAGGTGGACAGGATACACGCGTCCTGTCGAGCCTGTGCGGCGGACTACTCGCAGGTGTCCCGTCGAGCCTACACGGCGGACTTCTCGCGCTCGTCCCGTCTAATCAAACAGCTGTACACACACCACTGAGTATGGTTAAATTTCGACATGGTTAATATAATACAACCGTTTGTGATATTAACGCGTCAACTTTTTGTTTCAAAAAGGACTTCGTTCGCTACTAATGTGTGTGCCTCTTCTCAAACTGGACGTTTTTTACCACGACATATATGTGCCATGTCATGAAAACATGCCAAGTTTCATGTTTTCTGGGTGAGTTTTTTATTTACACGAATTTAAAAACCGAGATTCTCAATGTTTCAGGATGATGACAAGTTTGTAATTCATTCCCATTCCTTAAATGAGACCTAAACATGCACGCAATGACACATGTACGATTTCCCACCCATTTTGCTTCACTGGAGCATGTGCTTGTAGTTCAAATTTGAATTATGGACTACATTAAATGCGTAGAAAACTTAGTAATTAGTAATATATACAATGGCCAAACGAACCCTGAACAGTTTTAAATTTCATCCCGGCACTCCTATTATTCTATGTTGCTTGTAGAAAACAAAATTCAAGGCGAGAAGAGGCAGTGACTATCGTTTCGCCCACAAGAGGGGCATGTTTCCCTAACGGAACTATGAGGGTTGCGACAGGCTCCGGTTTGTAAGAGGCTTGTAATATAGCTTTGTTGGGGAACGCAGTATTTCAAAAAAATTACCTACAATCATGCAAGATCTATCTAGGAGATGCATAGCAACGAGAGGGGAGAGTGTGTCTACGTACCCTCGTAGACCGAAGCTGGAAGCGTTTAGTAACTATTGATGCAGTCGAACGTCTTCGCGATCCAACCGATGCAAGTACCGAACGTACGGCACCTCCGCGATCTGCACATGTTCAGCTCGGTGACGTCCCTCGTTCTCTTGATCCAGTTGAGTCCGAGGGAGAGTTTCGTCAGCACGATGGCGTGGTGACAGTGATGATGAAGTTACCGACGCAGAGCTTTGCCTAAGCACTACAACGATATGACCGAGGTGTGTAACTATGGAGGGGGCATCGCACACGGCTAAAGATCAACTTGATTGTCTATGGGGTGCCCCCCTCCCCCGTATATAAAGGAGGGGAGGAGGAGGCCGGACGGCCCTAGGGGGCGTGCCCAAGGAGGGGAGTCCTACTAGGACTCCTAGTCCTAGTAGGATTCCACCAAGAGGGAGAGAGGGGGAAGGAAGGAGAGGGAGAGAGGGAGAAGGAAAGGGGGGCGCTGCCCCGCCTTCCCTTTTCCAATTCGTACTACAAGGGGTGGCTGCCCTGGCTGCCCTCCTCTCTCTCCACTAAGGCCCATGGTGGGCCATTAGTTCCCCCGGGGGTTCCGGTAACCCCTCCGGCACTCCGGTTTTACCCGAAACCATCCGAAACACTTCCGATGTCCAAATAACATGGTCCAATATATCAATCTTTATGTCTCCACCATTTTGAGACTCCTCATCATGTCTGTGATCTCATCCGGGACTCTGAACAACCTTTGGTACATCAAATCACATAAGTCATAATAAATCGCAACGAACGTTAAGCGTGCGGACCCTACGGGTTCGACAACTATGTAGACTTGACCGAGACACATCTCCGGTCAATAACCAATAGCGGAACCTGAATGCTCATATTGGTTCCTACATATTCTATGAAGATCTTTATCGATCAAACCGCATAACAACATATGTAGTTCCCTTTGTCAGTGGTATGTTACTTGCCCGAGATTCGATCGTCGGTATCATCATACCTAGTTCAATCTCGTTACCGGCAAGCCTATTTACTTGTCCCGTAATGCAACACCCCGCAACTATCTCATTATTCACTTTGCTTGCAAGGCTTATAGTGATGAGCATTAGCAAGAGGGCCCAGAGATACCTCTCCGAAACACGAAGTGACAAATCCTAATCTCGATCTATGCCAACCCAACAAAAAACATCGGAGACACCTATAGATCATCTTTATAATAACCCAGTTACGTTGCGACGTTTGATTGCACACAAGGTGTTCCTCCAGTATTCGATAGTTGCATAATCTCATAGTCATAGGAACATGTATAAGTCATAAAGAAAGCAATAGCAATAAGCTAAACGATCATAGTGCTAAGCTAACGGATGGGTCTTGTCCATCACATCATTCTCTAATGATGTGATCCCATTCATCAAATGACAACACATGTCCATGGCTAGGAAACTTAACCATCTTTGATTAACGAGATAGTCAAGTAGAGGCAAACTAGGGACACTCTGTTTGTCAATAAACCCATCCACATCGTCACGATGTGGTTCCTCTACTCTACCCTCAAAAGGGATCAAACAAACCCGACAAAAATCACGAAGTGACATCTCCTTATGCCCATCATATAAATAAAATTCCACTGTAGGTGGTGAGCTCCTAGCATGGAAATGAAAGTTTTGCCCAAAGATATTGGTGAGTAAGAGATACTGTTCGCATTTGTCGTGGAGGAAGGCAGTGAGGCCTGCATTCTCAGCCAATTCATAGAAATCATCATAAATCCCGGCTGCTCTCATGAAATCATCACAAGGCCATCATGGTCGGACCTCCATGGTGCGAGGGAGATTATACTTGGGCTTCTTGTTCTCTTCACTTTGTTTATGCTTCGAGCTTCGGCTCGATGAGCCCCTCGAAAATCTCTTCATCTTTTTCTGAAAATTTCTGAAATTTTTAGTAACTTCAAAATAAAAGTGAACCAAAATCAACAAAATTGATAGCAACTACTCCCACAAGTGCCTAGAGGATATATCATGCATTTAAACTACTTTTGACCATATAAATTTGACATGCAAGCTCAAGAACAGGGTCACCTAAGCAGCAAAAATATGCAATGAATAAAGCAGTAGAACAAAAACTAATTGGACCATTGGAGGAGTCACATACCAAGGAACAATCCCCCAAAGCAGTTTTGTGAGAGGTGCTTTGAGCAAGGAGATCGAAAATGGCAGCAAGATGAGCTTGGACTCGGGTTTGAGCTGGCTAGTGATGTTTATGGGAGGAAGAAGGAATGTGTGGTAGCTGGAATAAGTGGAGGGGAGCCACCGTGGGCCCATGAGGCAGGGGGTACGCCCAGGGGGTGGGCGCGCCCTGGACCCTCGTGGCCAGGTGCTTGCTCCCCCTGCTGTGTTCTCAGTGCCAGATATTCTCAAATATTCCAGAAAAAATCATATTTAAATTTCAGGGCATTTGGAGAACTTTTATTTTCGAGGTATTTTTTATTGCATTGATAATTCAGAAAACAGACAGAGAAAATACTATTTTTGCTTTATTTAATATAAATAACAGAAATTAAAAAGATGGTATAAAGAGTTTTGTTTTCTAAATTCATCCATCTCATGCTCATCAAAAAGGAATCCGCTAACAAGGTTGATCAGGTCTTGTTAACAAACTCATTCCGAATAACATGGAACTAGAGAATTTTCTAATAACACTAGGTTACCTCAACGGGGATATGCATGTTCCCAACAATAAGAATATCATATTTCTTCTTGACAGTAGGAAGAGGAAATTCAAAACCTCCAATAGTAATAGTTGAGAATTTTCCAATAGAATTGATACTGTGGACTTGAGGTTGTTTCCTCGGAAAGTGTACCATATGCTCATTAGCATTAACATGAAAAGTGACATTGCCTTTGGTGCAATCAATAACAACCCCTGCAGTATTCAAAAAGGGTCTTCCAAGAATAATAGACATACTATCATCCACGGGAATATCGAGAATAACAAAGTCCGTTAAAATAGTAACGTTTGCAACCACAACAGGCACATCCTCACAAATACCGACAGGTATAGCAGTTGATTTATCAGCCATTTGCAAAGATATTTTAGTAGGTGTCAACTTATTCAAATCAAGTCTACGATATGAAGAGAGATGCATAACACTAACACCGGCTCCAAGATCACATAAAGCAGTTTTAACATAGTTTCTTTTAGTGGAGCATGGTATAGTTGGTACTCCTGGATCTCCTAGTTTCTTAGGTATTCCACCCTTCAAAGTATAATTAGCAAGCATGGTGGAAATTTCAGATTCTAGTATCTTTCTTTTATTTGTAACAATTTATTTCATATACTTAGCATAAGGATTCATTTTGAGCATACTGGTTAATCGCATACGCAAAAGATAGGTCTAATCATTTCAGTAAAGCCCTCAAAATCCTCATCATCCTCTTTCTTGGATGGTTTAGGAGGAAAGGCATGGGTTTCTGAACCCATGGTTCTCTTTCCTTACCGTGCTTCCTAGCAACAAAGTCTCTCTTATCATAACGTTGATTCTTTGATTGCGGGTTATCAAGATCAACAGCAGGATCAATTTCTACATCATTATAATTGCTAGGTTGAGCATCAACACGAACATCATCATAAACATTATCACTAGGTTCATGTTCATTACCAGATTGGGTTTCAGCATCAGAAATAGAAATATCATTGGGATTCTCATGTGTGTCTACAATAGGTTCACTAGAAACATGCAAAGTCCTATCATTTTTCTTTTTCTTCTTCTTAGAAGGACTAGGTGCATCTACTTTATTTCTCTGAGAATCTTGCTCAACTCTCTTAGGATGGACCTCAGGATACATAGGTTCCTGAGTCATTTTACCACCTCTAGTCATAACTCTAACAACATTATCATTTTTTACTATTCAATTCATTGAGCAAACCATTCTGAGCTTTAAGTACTTGTTCTACTTGAGTGGTAACCATAGAAGCATGTTTACTAACAAGTTTAAGTTCACCTTTAACATTGGCCATATAATCACTCAAGTGTTCAATCATATAAGCATTGCATTTTAATTCTCTACCAAAATAAGCATTGAAGTCTTCTTGCTTAACCATAAAGTTATCAAACTCATCCAAACATTGGCTAGCAAACTTAGTAGGAGGGATTTCAGCTTTATCATATCTATAGAGAGAATTTACCTTTACTACCTGTGTCGGGTTATCAATACCATGTGTTTCTTCAATAGGTGATGGATTAAAACCATGTATTTCTTCAACAGGCGGTAAATTAAGACCATGTATTTCTTCAACAGGAGGTAAATTCTTAACATCTTCAACTTTTAAACCCTTTTCCTTCATAGATTTATTTGCCTCTTGCATATCTTCAGGACTGAGAAATAGAACACCTTTTTTATTTGGAGTTGGCTTAGGGGTTGGCTCAGGAAGTGTCCAATTATTTTCATTGGTCAACACATTATTCAATAAAATTTCAGCTTCATCTGGTGTTCTTTCCCTGAAAACACATCCAGCACAACTATCCAGGTGGTCTCTGGAAGGATCGGTTAGTCCATTATAAAAGATATCAAGTATTTCATTTTTCTTAAGAGGATGATCAGGCAAAGCATCAAGTAATTGGAGAAGCCTCCCCCAAGCTTGTGGGAGACTCTCTTCTTCAATTTGCACAAAATTATATATTTCCCTTAAAGCAGCTTGTTTCTTATGAGCAGGGTAATATTTAGCAGAGAAGTAATAAATCATATCCTGGGGACTACGCACACAACCAGGATCAAGAGAATTAAACCATATCTTAGAATCACCCTTTAATGAGAACGGAAGTATCTTAAGGATATATTAGTAGCGAGTTTTCTCATCATTAGTGAACAGGGTGGCTATATCATTTAATTTAGTAAGATGTGCCACAACAGTTTCAGATTCATAGCCATAGAAAGGATCAGATTCAAGCAAAGTAATTATATCAGGGTTGACAGAGAATTCATAATACTTTTCAGTAACAAAGATAGGTGAAGTAGCATAAGCAGGATCATATTTCATTCTAGCATTCAGAGTTTTTTTGTTTCAGCTTAGCTAATAGTTTCTGAAGATCACTCCTATTGCAAGCAAGAAAATCTCTAGTAGTTTCTTCATCCATAACATAGCCCTTAGGAACAACAGGCAATTCATATCTAGGTGGAGAATCTTCATCATCACTTTCATCAATATTATCAGTTTCAATAATTTCATTCTCTCTAGCCCTAGCAAGTTGTTCATCAAGAAATTCACCAAGTGGCACAGTAGTATCAAGCATAGAATTAGTTTCATCATAAGTATCATGCATAGCAGAAGTGGCCTCATCAATACCATGCGACATATCAGAATTAATAGCAGAAGCAGGTTTAGGTGTCGCAAGCTTACTCAAAACAGAAGGTGAATCAAGTGCAGAGCTAGATGACAGTTCCTTACCTCCCGTCGTAGTTGAGGGATAAATCTTGGTTCTTGGATATTTCAAGTTCTTCATAATGATAAGCAGATATAAATCCCAAGTGACTCAAAGAATAGAGCTATGCTCCCCGGCAATGGCACTAGAAAATAGTCTTGATAACCCACAAGTATAGGGGATAGCAACAGTTTTCGAGGGTAGAGTATTCAACCCAAATTTATTGATTCGACACAAGGGGAGCCAAAGAATATTCTCAAGTATTAGCAGCTGAGTTGTCAATTCAACCACACCTGGATAACTTAATATCTGCAGCAAAGTATTTAGTAGCAAAGTAATATGATAGTACTGGTAATGATAGCAAAAGTAACGGTAGCAAAAGTAGTATTTTTGGTGTTTTATAGTGATGATAACAATAGCAACGGAAAATTAAATAAGCAAAGAACAATATATGGAAAGCTCGTAGGCAATGGATCGGTGATAGAGAATTATGTCGAATGCGGTTCATCATGTAACAGTCATAACATAGGGTGACACAGAACTAGCTCCAATTCATCAATGTAATGTAGGCATGTATTCCGAATATAGTCATACGTGCTTATGGAAAATAAGTTGCATCACATCTTTTGTCCTACCCTCCCATGGCAGCGGGGTCCTAATGGAAACTAAGGGATATTAAGGACTCCTTTTAATAGAGTACCGGACCAAAGCATTAACACATAGGGAATACATGAACTCCTCAAACTACGGTCATCACTGGGAGTGGTCCCGATTATTGTCACTTCGGGGTTGCCGGATCATAACACATAGTAGGTGACTATTGACTTGCAAGATAGGATCAAGAACTCTCATATATTGATGAAAACATAATAGGATCAGCTCTTAAATTATGGCACTCGGGCCCTAGTGACAAGCATTAAGCATAGCAAAGTCATAGCAACATCAATCTCAGAACATAGTGGATACTAGGGATCAAACCCTAACAAAACTAACTCGATTACATGATAAATCTCATCCAACCCATCACCGTCTAGCAAGCCTATGATGGAATTACTCACGCACGGCGGTGAGCATCATGAAATTGGTGATGGAGGAAGGTTGATGATGACGATGGCGACGGATTCCCCTCTCCAGAGCCCCGAACGAACTCCAGATCAGCCCTCCCGAGAGAGTTTAGGGCTTGGCGGCAGCTCCATAGAATAAAACACGATGAATCCTTCTCTCTGGGTTTTCTCTCCCCGAAAGTGAATATATGGAGTCAGGGTTGAGGTCGGTGGAGCTTCAGGGGGCCCATAAGGCAGGGGGGCGCACCCAGGGGGTAGGGAGCTCCCCCCACCCTCGTGGACAGGTGGAGGCCCCCTGATGTGGATCTTCCTTCCAGTATTTTTTATATATTCCAAAATAATTCTCCGTTGATTTTTAGGTCATTCCGAGAACTTTTATTTCTGCACAAAAATAACACCATGGCAATTCTGCTGAAAGCAACGTCAGTCCGGGTTAGTTCCATTCAAATCATGCAAGTTAGAGTCCAAAACAAGGGCAAAAGTTTTGAAAAGTAGATACGACGGAGACGTATCAACTCCCCCAAGCTTAAACCTTGGTTGTCCTCAAGCAATTCAGTTGATAAACTGAAAGTGATAAAGAAAAAGTTTTACAAACTCTGTTTGCTCTTGTTGTTGTAAATATGTAGAGCCAACATTCAAGTTTTCAGCAAAGATTATGAACTAACCATATTCACAATAACATTTAGGTCTCATGTTTACTCATATGCATAATCAACTAGCGAGCAATAATAATAAATCTTGGATGACAACACTTTCTCAAAACTATCATGATATGATATAACAATATGGTATCTCGCTAGCCCTTTCCGAGACCGCAAAACATAAATGCAGAGTACCTTTAAAGATCAAGGACTGACTACACATTGTAATTCATGGTAAAAGAGACCCAGTCAAGTCATACTCAATGTAAACTAACAGTAATGGATGCAAATGACAGTGGTGCTCTCCAACTGGTGCTTTTTAATAAGAGGAGGATGACTCAGCAGAAAAGTAAATAGATAGGCCCTTCGCAGAGGGAAGCATGGATTTGTAGAAGTGCCAGAGCACGGTCTTTGAAACATAGATAAATAATAATTTGAGCGGTATACTTTCATTGTCGACATAACAACCAAGAGATGGCGATATCTTCCATGCTACACACATTATAGGCGGTTCCCAAACACAATGGTAAAGTTTATACTCCCCCTCCACCAACAAGCATCAATCCATGGCTTGCTCGAAACAATGAGTGCCTCCAACTAACAACAGTCTCGGGGGAGTTTTGTTTGTAATTATTTTGATTTGATTTGCATAGAGCATGGGACTGGGCATCCCGGTGACCAACCATTTTCTCGTGAGTGAGGAGCGGAGTCCACTCCTCTTGAGAATAACCTGCCTAACATGGAATATACGGACAACCCTAGTTGATACATGAGTTATTCGAGCATACAAAACAGAATGTTTATTTGAAGGTTTAAAGTTTGGCACATACAAATTTACTTGGAACGGCAGGTAGATACCGTATATAGGTAGGTATGGTGGACTCATATGGAATAACTTTGGGGTTTATGGAATTGGATGCACAAGCAGTATTCCTGCTTAGTACAGATGAAGGCTAGAAAAAGACTGGGAAGCGACCAGCAAGAGAGCGACAACAGTCATGAACATGCATTAAAATTAATCAACACCGAATGCAAGCATGAGTAGGATATAATGCACCATGAACATAAATATCGTAGAGGCTATGTTGATTTTGTTTCAATTACATGTGCGAACATGTGCCAAGTCAAGCCACCCGAATCGTTCAAAAGAGGATACCACCCTATCATATCATATCACAACCATTTTAATAGCATGTTGGCACGCAAGGTAAACCATTATAAGCTCCTAGCTAATTAAGCATGACATAAGCAACTATAATCTCTAATTGTCATTGCAAACATGTTTATTCATAATAGGCTGAATCAGGAACGATGAACTAATCATATTTACAAAAACAAGAGAGGTCGAGTTCATACCAGCTTTTCTCATCTCAATAAGTTCATCATATAATCATCATTATTGCCTTTCACTTGCACGAACGAATGATGTGATTAATAATAATAGTGCACGTGCATTGGACTAAGCTGGAATCTGCAAGCATTCAATTCAAGAGAGAAGACAAGGTAATATGGGCTCCTTGTCAGATCAACAATAATGCATATAAGAGCCACTTTAACATTTTAATTATGGTCTTCTCCTCTCGACACCTAAAGAAAAGAAATAAAACTATTTACACGGGAAAGCTCCCAACAAGCAAAAGAAGAATGAGAAATCTTTTTGGGGTTTTTTAATTACTACCACTACAGAATGAAGAGTAAACTAGCTAAAAGCTACAGCTAATTATTTTTGTTTTTCTTAAGGTTTATCAAACACACAAGAAGAAAGCATATAAAGGAAATAAACTAGCATGGATGATACAGTGAAAAAGTATGAGCACCGACAACTAGCATGGGTGTGTTAACATAAATGTAATGTCAGTGAGAAATATGTACTCCCCCAAGCTTAGGCTTTTGGCCTAAGTTGGTCTATGGCCACGGCTGGCCTGGCGGATATCCAAAGTAATAGTTGGGGTCGTACTGAGAAGAATCCCCCTGGTGCCACTGGTTGGCGATCACCTCCGGATCCCACTGGTAATCAGACTGTCGTGGAGTATCAAATTGTGGTTCTGGCTCTGGCTTTGTAGCTGATGTAGGGTTGCGGTAGGCGTGAATGGCCTCCAACGGAACAAGGTACTTGCCTACAAATAAATCAAACAAGGAAGGAGCAGGCAAAGTAATAGTCTCAGGGTGATTTTTATCAAATATCAGCTTATACTTAAGCATCTTTTCCCTATTCTTAACGATAAAATCATGTGCTACCATACTCTTATAGTCTAGAAAAATAGGAGGCAGCAACTTCTCTTCCTTCTCATAATGCCTAATATGTGTGTTAAAGTGTGCAGCGAGGCGCGAGG
Source organism: Triticum dicoccoides (assembly GCF_002162155.2). Classification (NCBI taxonomy): domain Eukaryota; kingdom Viridiplantae; phylum Streptophyta; class Magnoliopsida; order Poales; family Poaceae; genus Triticum; species Triticum dicoccoides. The sequence goes on along the minus strand of NC_041384.1, from coordinate 486,991,119 downwards.
CGAAGATGCCTCCAAGGATGGGGCCCTTAGTACGGTTAATATTTAACCGCTTTGCAACAATAGAGCCCATACTAAATGTGTCATCACGGAACAAGGCATGGCACAAAATAACAATATCAGGGGCACTAAGGTTGCCATAGTTTCCGCGACCAATTAAGCATCTACTAGCAAATATTGCGAAGTAATGTAAAACAGGAAAATGTATGCTAGTAATTCTTGCATCGGAAACTTTCCTCGTTTCCCCTACAACAATGGTATCAATAAACCCATCCACATCGTCACGATGTGGTTCCTCTACTCTGCCCCCATAAGGGATCAAACAAACCCGACAAAAATCACGAAGTGACATCTCCTTATGCTCATCATATAAATCAAATTCCACCGTAGGTGGTGAGCTCCTAGCATGGAAACGAAAGTTTTGCACAAAGATATTGGTGAGTAAGAGATACTGTTCACGTTGGTCGTGGAGGAAGGCGGTGAGGCCTGCATTCTCAGCCAATTCATAGAAATCATCATAAATCCCAGCTGCTCCCAAGAAATCACCACAAGGCCATTCACACGGCCGGACCTCCGCGGTGCGAGGGAGATTATACTTGGGCTTCTTGTTCTCTTCACTTTGTTTATCCTTCGAGCTTCGGCTCGATGAGCCCCTCAAAAATCTCTTCATCTTTTTCTGAAAATTTCTGAAATTTTTAGTAACTTCAAAATAAAAGTGAACCAAACTCAAAAAAATTGATAGCAACTACTCCCACAAGTGCCTAGAGGATATATCATGCACTAAATCTACTTTTGACCATATAAATTTGACATGCAAGCTCAAGAACAGGGTCACCTAAGCAGTAAAAATATGCAATGAATAAAGCACTAGAAAAAAAACTAATTAGACTATTGGAGGAGTCACATACCAAGGAACAATCCCCAAAATAGTTTTGTGAGAGGTGCTTTGAGAAAGGAGATCGAAAATGGCAGCAAGATGAGCTTGGACTGGGTTTGAGCTGGCTAGTGATGTTTGTGGGAGGAAGAAGGAATGTGTGGTAGCTGTAATAAGTGGAGGGGAGCCACCATGGGCCCATGAGGCAGGGGGCGCGCCCTGGACCCTCGTGGCTAGGTGCTTGCTCCCCCTGCTGTGTTCTCAGTGCCAGATATTCTCACGTATTCCAGAAAAAAAATCATATTTAAATTTCAGGGCATTTGGAGAACTTTTATTTTCGGGGTATTTTTTATTGCATAGATAATTCAGAAAATAGATAGAGAAAATACTATTTTTGCTTTATTTAATATAAATAACAGAAAGTAAAAAGAGGGTACAAAGAGTTGTGTTTTCTAAATTCATCCATCTCATGCTCATCAAAAAGGAATCCACTAACTGGGTTGATCAGGTCTTGTTAACAAACTCATTCCGAATAACATGGAATCGGAGAATTTTCGAATAACACTAGGTTACCTCAACGGGGATATGCATGTCCCCAACAATAAGAATATCATATTTCTTCTTGACAGTAGGAAGAGGAAATTCAAAACCTCCAATAGTAATAGTTGAAAATTTTCTAATAGAATTGATACTGTGGACTTGAGGTTGTTTCCTTGAAAAGTGTACCGTATGCTTATTACCATTAACATGAAAAGTGACATTGCCTTTGGTGCGATCAATAACAACCCCTGTAGTATTCAAAAAGGGCCTTCCAAGAATAATAGACATACTATCGTCCTCGGGAATATCAAGAATAACAAAGTCCGTTAAAATAGTAATGTTTGCAACCACAACAGGCACATCCTCACAAATACCGACATGTATTGCAGATGATCTATCAGCCATTTGCAAAGATATTTCAGTAGCTGTCAACTTATTCAAATCAAGTCTACGATATAAAGAGAGAGGCATAACACTAACATCGGCTCCAAGATCACATAAAGCCGTTTTAACATAGTTTCTTTTAATGGAGCATGGTATAGTTGGTACTCCTGGATCTCCTAGTTTCTCAGGTATTCCACCCTTAAAAGTATAATTAGCAAGCATGGTGGAAATTTCAGCTTCCGGTATCTTTCTTTTATTTGTCACAATTTCTTTCATATACTTAGCATAAGGATTCATTTTGAGCATATCAGTTAACTGCATACGCAAAAAGATAGGTCTAATCATTTCAACAAAGCGCTCAAAATCCTCATCATACTTTTTCTTGGATGGTTTAGGAGGAAAAGGCATGGGTTTCTAAACCCATGGTTCTCTTTCCTTACCGTGCTTCCTAGCAACAAAGTCTCTCTTATCATAACGTTGATTCTTTGATTGTGGGTTATCAAGATCAATAGCAGGTTCAATTTCTACATCATTATCATTGCTAGGTTGAGCATCAACATGAACATCATCATTAACATTATCACTAGGTTCATGTTCATTACTAGATTGGGTTTTAGCATTAGAAATAGAAATATCATTGGGATTCTTAGGTGTGTCTACAACAGGTTCACTAGAAGCATGCAAAGTCCTATCATTTTTCTTTTTCTTCTTCTTAGAAGGACTACGTGCATCTACATTATTTCTCTGAGAATCTTGATCAATTCTCTTAGGATGGCCCTCGGGATACAAAGGTTCCTGAGTCATTTTACCACCTCTAGTCATAACTCTAACAACATTATCATTTTTACTATTCAATTCATTGAGCAAATCATTCTGAGCTTTAAGTACTTGTTCTACTTGAGTGGTAACCATAGAAGCATGTTTACTAATAAGTTTAAGTTCACCTTTAACATTGGCCATATAATCACTCAAGTGTTAAATCATATAAGCATTGCATTTTAATTCTCTACCAAAATAAGCATTGAAGTCTTCTTGCTTACCATAAAGTTATCAAACCCATCCAAACATTGGCTACCAAACTTAGTAGGAGGGATTTCAGCTTTATCATATCTATAGAGAGAATTTACCTTTACTACCTGTGTCGGGTCATCAAGACCATGTGTTTCTTCAATATGTGATGGATTAAAACCATGTATTTCTTCAACAGGCGGTAAATTAAGACCATGTATTTCTTCAATAGGAGGTAAATTCTTAACATCTTCAACTTTTATTCCCTTTTCCTTCATAGATTTCTTTGCCTCTTGCATATCTTCAGGACTGAGAAATAGAACACCCCTTTTCTTCGGAGTTGGCTTAGGGGTTGGCTCAGGAAGTGTCCAATTATTTTCATTGGCCAACATATTATTCAATAAAATTTCAGCTTCATCTGGTGTTCCTTCCCTGAAAACACAACCAGCACAACTATCCAGGTGGTCTCTGGAAGGATCGGCTAGTCCATTATAAAAGATATCAAGTATTTCATTTTTCTTAAGAGGATGATCATGCAAAGTATTAAGTAATTGGAGAAGCCTCCCCCAAGCTTGTGGGAGACTCTCTTCTTCAATTTGCACAAAATTATATATTTCCCTTAAAGCAGCTTGTTTCTTATGAGTAGGGAAATATTTAGCAGAGAAGTAATAAATCATATCCTGGGGACTACGCACACAACCAAGATCAAGAGAATTAAACCATATATTAGCATCACCCTTTATTGAGAACGGAAATATCTTGAGGATATATTAGTAGCGAGTTTTATCACCATTAGTGAACATGGTGGTTATATCATTTAATTTAGTAAGATGTGCCACAAGAGTTTCAGATTCATAGCCATAGAAATGATCAGATTCAACCAAAGTAATTATATCAGGGCTGACAGAGAATTCATAATCCTTATCAGTAACAAAGATAGGTGAAGTAGCATAAGCAGGATCATATTTCATTCTAGCATTCAGAGTTTGTTGTTTCATCTTAGCTAATAGTTTCTTAAGATCACTTCTATCATTGCAAGCAAGAAAATCACTAGCAGTTCCTCCATCCATAACATAGCCCTCAGGAACAACAGGAAATTCATATCTAGGGGGAGAATCTTCATCATCAATTTCATCAATATTATCAGTTTCAATAATTTCATTCTCTCTAGCCCTAGCAAGTTGTTCGTCAAGAAATTCACCAAGTGGCATAGTAGTATCAAGCATTGAAATAGTTTCATCATAAGTATCATGCATAGCAGAAGTGGCATCATCAATAACATGCGACATATCAGAATTAATAGCAGAAGCAGGTTTAGGTGTCGCAAGATTACTCAAAACAGAAGGTGAATCAAGTGCAGAGCTGGATGGTAGTTCCTTACCTCCCCTCGTAGTTGAGGGATAAATATTGGTTCTTGGGTCTTTCAAGTTCTTCATAATGATAGGCAAATATAGATCTCAAGTGACTCAAAGAATAGAGCTATGCTCCCCGGCAACGGCGCCAGAAAATAGTCTTGATAACTCACAAGTATAGGGGATCGCAACAGTTTTCGAGGGTAGAGTATTCAACCCAAATTTATTGATTCGACACAAGGGGAGCCAAAAAATATTCTCAAGTATTAGCGGCTGAGTTGTCAATTCAACCACACCTGGATAACTTAATATCTGCAGCAAAGTATTTGGTAGCAAAGGAATATGATAGTAGTGGTAACAATAACAAAAGTAATGGTAGCAAAAGTAGTATTTTTGGTGTTTTATAGTGATGATAACAATAGCAATGGAAAAGTTAATAAGAGAAGAACAATATATGGAAAGCTCGTAGGCAATGGATCGGTGATAGAGAATTATGCCGGATGAGGTTCATCATGTAATAATCACAACATAGGGTGACACAGAACTAGCTCCAATTCATCAATGTAATGTAGGCATGTATTCCGAATATAGTCATACGTGCTTATGGAAAAGAACTTGCATGACATCTTTTGTCCTACCCTCCCGTGGCAGCGGGGTCCTAATGGAAACTAAGGGATATTAAGGCCTCCTTTTAATAGAGTATCGGATCAAAGCATAAACACATAGTGAATACATGAACTCCTCAAACTACGGTCATCACCGGGAGTGGTCCCGAGTATTGTCACTTCGGGGTTGCCGGATCATAACACATAGTAGGTGACTATTGACTTGCAATATAGGATCAAGAACTCTCATATATTGATGAAAACATAATAGGTTTAGATCTGAAATCATGGCACTCGGGCCCTAGTGACAAGCATTAAGCATAGCAAAGTCATAGCAACATCAATCTCAGAACATAGTGGATACTAGGGATCAAACCCTAACAAAACTAACTCGATTACATGATAAATCTCATCCAACCCATCACCGTCCAGCAAGCCTACAATGGAATTACTCACGCACGGCGGTGAGCATCATGAAATTGGTGATGGAGGAAGGTTGATGATGACGATGGCGACGGATTCCCCTCTCCGGAGCCCCGAACGGACTCTAGATCAGCCCTCCCGAGAGAGTTTAGGGCTTGGTGGCGGCTCCGTATCGTAAAACGCGATGAATCCTTCTCTCTGGTTTTTATATGGAGTCAGGGTTGAGGTCGGTGGAGCGTCAGGGGCCCCACGAGGCAGGGGCACGCCTAGGGAGTAGGGCACGCCCCCACCCTCATGGACAGGTGGAGACCCCCTGACGTGGATCTTCCTTCCAGTATTTTTTATATATTCCAAAATAATTCTCCGTTGATTTTCAAGTCATTCCGGGAACTTTTATTTCCGCACAAAAATAACACCATGGAAATTCTGCTGAAAACAATGTCATTCTAGGTTAGTTCCGTTCAAATCATGCAAGTTAGAGTCCAAAACAAGGGCAAAAGTGTTTGGAAAAGTAGATACGACGGAGACGTATCAATGTACTAAGTTTCCGGTTAATACAATTCTAGCATGAATAATAAACATTTATCATGATATAAGGAAATATAAATAACAACTTTATTATTGCCTCTAGGGCATCTCTCCTTCAGTCTCCCACTTGCGCTAGAGTCAATAATCTAGTTCACACCAATAGTTCACATCTTCATGTGACTAATACCCAAAGGGTTTACTAGAGTCAATAATCTAGTTCACATCGCTGTGTGATTAACACCCAAAGAGTGATCATGTTTTGCTTGTGAGAGAAGTTTAGTCTACAGGTCTTCAACATTCAGATCCATATGTATTTTGCAAATTTATATGTCTACAATACTCTGCACGGAGCTACTCTATCTAATTGCTCCCACTTTCAATATGTATCTAGATCGAGACTTAGAGTCATCTAGATCTATGTCAAAAGCTTGCATCGACGTAACTCTTTACGACGAACTCTTTTATCACCTCCATAGCCGAGAAATATTTCCTTAGTCCTCTAAGGATAATTTTGACCGCTGTCCAGTGATCTATTCCTAGATCACTATTATACTCCCTTGGCAAAATCATGCTAAGGTATACAATAGGTCTGGTACATAGCATAGCATAGTTTATAGAACCTATGACTGAGGCATAGGGAATGAATTTTCATTCTCTTTCTATTTTCTGTCATGGTCGGGTTTTGAGTCTTTACTCAACTTCACACCTTGCAACACAGGCAAGAACTCCTTCTTTGACTGTTCCATTCTGAACTACTTCAAACACATGTCAAGGTATGTACTCATTGAAAAAATTATCAAGTGTCTTGATCTATCTCTATAGATCTTGATGCCCAATATGTAAGCAGCTTCACCGAGGTCTTTCATTGAAAAATTCTTATTCAAGTATCCTTTTATGCTATCCAGAAAATCGGTATCATTTTCGATCAACAATATGTCATCCACATATAATATCAGAAATGCTACAGAGCTCCCACTCACTTTCTTGTAAATACATGCTTCTCCAAAAGTCTGTATAAAACTATATGCTTTGATGAACTCATCAAAGTGTATATTCCAACTCCGAGATGCTTACACCAGTCCATAAATGTATCTGGAGCTTGCACACTTTGTTAGTACCTTTAGGATTGACAAAACCTTCTGGTTGCATCATATATAACTCTTCATTAATAAATCCATTAAGGAATGTAGTTTTGATATCCATTTGCTAGATTTCATAAAATGCGGCAACTGCTAACATGATTCGGACAGACTTTTAAGCATCGATACGAGTGAGAAAATCTTATCGTAGTCAACACCTTGAACTTGTCGAAAACCTTTTGCGAAAATTCGAGCTTTGTAGATAGTAACACTACTACCAGCGTCTGTCTTCCTCTTGAAGATCCATTTAATCCGAATGGCTCACCGATCATCGGGCAAGTCAATCAAAGTCCATACTTTGTTCTCATACAATGATCCCATCTCAGATTTCATGGCCTCAAGCCATTTTGCGGAATCTGGGATCATCATCGCTTTCTCATAGTTCGTAGGTTCATCATGGTCTAGTAACATGACTTCCAGAACAGGATTACCGTACTACTCTGGTGCGGAACGTGCTCTGGTTGATGTACGAGGTTCGGTAGTAACTTGATTCAAAGTTTCATGATCAGTATCATGGAAAAGGTTGACCTCACTAGTTGGTGCAGGCATCACGGAAATGGTTGACCTACGAGGTTCGGTTGTAACATGACTTCCAGAACAGGATTACCGTACTACTCTGGTTGACCTCACTAGTTGGTGCAGGCATCACGAAAATGGTTTTCTGTGATGAGCTACTTTCCAATTCGAGAGAAGGTACAATTACCTCATCAAGTTCTACTTTTCTCCCACACTTCTTTCGAGAGAAACTCCTTCCCTAGAAAGGATCCATTCTTAGCAACAAAGATCTTGCCTTCGGATCTTTGATAGAATGTGTACCCAACAATTTCTTTTGGGTATCCTATGAAGACGCACTTCTCCGATTTGGGTTTAAGCTTATCAGGATGAAACTTTTTCACATAAGCATTGCAACCCCAAACTTTAAGAAACGATAGCTTAGGTTTCTTCCTAAACCACAGTTCATACGGTGTCATCTCAATGGATTTTTAGATGGTGCCCTATTTAATGTGAATGCAGTTGTCTCTAATGCATAACCCCAAAACGATAGTGGTAAATCGGTAAGAGACATCATAGATCGCACCATATCTAATAAAGTACGGTTACGACATTCGGACACACCATTACGTTGTGGTGTTCCAGGTGGCGTGAGTTGTGAAACTATTCGACATTGTTTCAACTTAAGGCCAAACTCGTAACTCAAATATTTCGTCTCCGCGATCAGATCATGGAAACCTTATTTTCTTGTTATGATGATTCTCCACTTCACTTTGAAATTCTTTGAACTTTCAAACATTTCAGACTTGTGTTTCATTAAGTAGATATACTCATATCTGCTCAAATCATCTCTGAAGGTCAGAAAATAATGATACCCACCGCGAGCCTCAACACTCATTGGATCGCATACATCAGTATGTATTATTTCCAATAAGTCTGTTGCTTGCTCCATTGTTCCGGAGAACGGAGTCTTGGTCATCTTGCCCATGAGGCATGGTTCACAAGCATCAACTGATTCATAATCAAGTGATTCCAAAAGCCCATCAGCATGGAGTTTCTTCATGCGCTTTACACCAATATGACCTAAACGGCAGTGCCACTAGTATTTTGCACTATCATTATCAACTTTGCATCTTTTGGCATCAATATCATGAATATGTGTATCACTACGATCGAGATTCAATAAACCATTCACCTTGGGTGTATGACCATAGAAGGTTTTATTCATGTAAACAGAATAGCAATTAGTCTTTGACTTAAATGAATAACCGTATTGCAATAAAAATGATCCAATCATATTATGCTCAACGCAAACACCAAATAACATTTATTTTAGGTTCAACACTAGTCCCGAAGGTAAAGGGAGTGTGCGATGGTGATGTTATCAACCTTGGAACCACTTCCAACACACATCGTCACCTTGCCCTCAACTAGTCTCTGTTCATTTTATAACTCCTATTTCAAGCTGCTAATCATAGCAACTGAACCAGTATATAATACCCAGGGGCTACTATGAATACTAGTAAAGTACACATCAATAACATGTATATCATATATACTTTTGTTCACTTTGCCATCCTTCTTATCCGCCAAGTATTTGGGGCAGTTCCGCTTCCAGTGACCATTTCCTTTGTAGTAGAAGCACTCAGTTTCAGGCTTGGGTCTAGCTTTGGGCTTCTTCATGGGAGTGCCAACTTGCTTGTCATTCTTCTTGAAGTTCCCTTTCTTTCCCTTGCCCTTTTACTTGAAACCAGTGGTCTTGTCAACCATCAACACTTGATGTTTTTCTTGATTTCTACCTTCGCCAATTTCAGCATCATGAAGAGCTTGGGGAATCGTTTTCGTCATCCCGTGCATATTATAGTTCATCATGAAGTTCCTGTAACTTGGTGATAGTGACTAGAGAACTCTGTCAATCACTATCTTATCTGGAAGATTAACTCCCACTTGATTCAAGCAATTCTAGTACTCAGACATTCTGAGCACATGCTCACAGGTTGAGCTATTCTCCTCCATCTTGTACGCAAAAATACTTGTCAGAGGTCTCATACCTCTCGACTCGGGCATGAGTCTGAAATACTAATTTCAACTCTTGGAACATCTCATATGCTGCATGGCGTTTCAAAACATTTTTGAAGTCCCGGTTGTAAGTCATAAAGCATGGTGCACTAAACTATCAAGTAGTCATCATACCGAGCTTGTCAAACATTCATAACGTTTGCATTTTCCCCTGCAATAGTTCTGTCACCTAGCGGTGCATCAAGGACATAATTCTTCTGTGCAGCAATGAGGATAATCCTTAGATCACGGACCTAGTCCGCATCATTGCTACTATCAACTTTCAACTTAGTTTTCTCTAGGAACATATCATAAATAAAAGAGGGAAGCTATACACAAGCAATTGATCTACAACATAGATATGCAAATACTATCAGGACTAAGTTCATGATAAATTTAAGTTCAATTAACCATATTACTGAAGAACTCCCACTGAGATAGACATCCCTCTAGTCATCTAAATGATCACGTGATCCATATCAACTAAACCATGTCCTATCATCATGTAAGATGGAGTAGCTTTCAAGGGTGAACATCACTATGTTGATCATATCTACTATATGATTCATGTTCGACCTTTCGGTCTCAGTGTTCCGAGGCCATATCTGCATATGCTAGGCTCGTCAAGTTTAACCCTAGTATCTGCATGTGCAAAACTGGCTTGCACCCATCGTATGTGAACATAGAGCTTAACACCCGATCATGACGTGGTGTCCTAGCACGAGGAACTGTCACAACGGTGCATACTCAGGGAGAACACTTATACCTTGAAATTTCAGTAAGGGATCACCTCATAATGCTACCGTCGTACTAAGCAAAATAAGATGCATAAAAGATAAACATCACATGCAATCAAAATATGTGACATGATATGGCCATCATCATCTTGTGCCTTTGATATCCATCTCCAAAGTACCGTCATGATCTCCATCATCACCGGCATGACACCATGATCTCCATCATCTTGATCTTTATCAATGTGTCGTCACATGGTCGTCTCGCCAACTATTTCTTTTGCAACTACTTCTATCGCATAGCGATAAAGTAAAGCAATTATATGGCGCGTGCATCTTATGCAATAAAGAGACAACCATAAGGTTCCTGCCAGTTGCCGATAACTTTAACAAAACATGATCATCTCATACAACAATTTATATCTCATCACGTCTTGACCATATCACATCACAACATGCCCTGCAAACACAAGTTAGACGTCCTCTACTTTGTTGTTGCAAGTTTTACGTGGCTGCTACGAGCTTCTAGCAAGAACCGTTCTTACCTACGCATCAAAACCACAACGATTTTTCGTCAAGTGTGCTATTTTAACATTCAACAACGACCGGGCATAGTCAAACTCGAATCAACTAAAGCTGGAGAAACAGACACCCAGTAGCCACCTATGTGCGAAGCATGTCGGTAGAACCAGTCTCATGAACGCGGTCATGTAACGCGGACATGTTGGTAAGTAGTATGACTATTATCGCCTACAACTCATTGTGTTCTACTCATGCATATAACATCTAAGCATTGACCTGGCTCAGATGCCACTGTTGGGGAACGCAGTATTTCAAAAAAATTACCTACGATCACGCAAGATCTATCTAGGAGATGCATAGCAACGAGAAGGGAGAGTGTGTCTATGTACCCTCGTAGACAGAAATCACACGTGTTTAGTAACGCGGTTGATGTAGTCAAATGTCTTCGCAATCCAACCGATCCAAGTACCGAACGTATGACACCTCTGCGATCTGCACACGTTCAGATCGGTGACATCCCTCATTCTCTTGATCCAGTTAAGGCCGAGGGAGAGTTCCGTCAGCACGAAGGCATGGTGACGGTGATGATGAAGTTATCGATGTAGGGCTTCACCTAAGCACTACAACGATATGACCGAGGTATGTAACTGTGGAGGGGGCACCGCACATGGCTAAAGATCAACTTGTGTGTCTATGGGGTGCCCCCTCCCCCGTATATAAAGGAGGGGAGGAGGAGGCCGGCCAGCCCTAGGGGCGCGCCCAAGGAGGGGATCCTACTAGGACTCCTAGTCCTAGTAGGATTCCACCAAGAGGGAGAGAGGGGGAACGAAGGAGAGGGAGAGAGGGAGAAGGAAAGGGGAGCGCGACCTATCCTGGCTGCCTTCCTCTCTCTCCACTAAGGCCCATGGTGGCCCATGAGTTCCCCCGGTGGTTCCGGTAACCCCTCTGGCACTCCGGTTTTACCCGAAACACTTCCAGTGTCCAAATAACATGGTCCAATATATCAATCTTTATGTCTCGACCATTTCGAGACTCCTCGTCATGTCTGTGAACTCATACGGGACTCTGAAAAACCTTCGGTACATCAAATCACATAACTCATAATAAATCGTCATCGAACGTTAAGCGTGTGGACCCTACGGGTTCGAGAACTATGTAGACATGACCGAGACACATCTCTGGTTAATAACCAATAGCGGAACCTGGATGCTCATATTGGTTCCTACATATTCTACGAAGATCTTTATCATTTAAACCGCATAACAACATACGTTGTTCCCTTTGTCATCGGTATGTTACTTGCCCGATCGTCGGTATCATCATACCTACTTCAATATCGTCACCGGCAAGTCTATTTACTTGTTCCGTAATGCATCATCCCGCAACTAACTCATTAGTCACTTTGCTTGCAAGGCTTATAGTGATGAGCATTACCGAGAGGGCCTAGAGATACCTCTCCGGAACACGGAGTGACAAATCCTAATCTCTATCTATGCCAACTCAACAAGCACCATCGAAGACACCTATAGAGCATCTTTATAATCACCCGGTTACGCTGTGATGTTTGATGGCACACAAGGTGTTCCTCCGGTATTCGGGAGTTGCATAATCTCATAGTCATTGGAACGTGTATAAGTCATAAAGAAAGCAATAACAATAAACTAAACGATCATAGTGCTAAGCTAATGGATGGGTCTTGTCCATCACATCATTCTCTAATGATGTAATCCCGTTCATCAAATGACAACACATGTCCATGGCTAGGGAACTTAACCATCTTTGGTTAACGAGCTAGTCAAGTAGAGGCAAACTAGGGACACTCTGGTTGTCTATATATTCACACATGTACTAAGTTTCCGGTTAATACAATTCTAGCATGAATAATAAAAATTTATCATGATATAAGGAAATATAAATAACAAGTTTATTATTGCCTCTAGGGCATATTTCCTTCAAGCTTCACCCAAATTGGACAATTATATGTACCATGTAGTGACACCATGCCAAGTTTCATGATTTCCTTGTGAGTTTTGGATTTACAGAGATCTAAAAACCGAGATTCGCAATGTTTCTGGCCAAGCCAGGACGGCGAGACGGTTGAATTCATTCCCATTCGTTCCATGGGACCTAAACATGCACCCCAAGGAAACATGTATGTTTTTCTAGCCATTTTGGTGCACTTGAGCATGTATTTGTAGTTCGGATTTGAATTATGGACATTAAATGCCTAGAAAACTCAATTAATGAATAAAAACGTTAAGCAAACCATGAATAATTTCAAAGTTCACTGCGAATCTCCTGTTGTTCCATGTCATGTGTAGAAGAAAATGCGAGGCTAGAAGACGGAGTGATTATCGTTTGGCCCACAAGGGGACACGTTTCCCTATCGAAACCATGAGGGTTCTTGCGACAGGCTCCGGTTTGTAAGAGGTTTGTAATAAAGCTTGGCCCAAATTGGCAATGTTTTTACCACGACATATATGTGCCATGACGTGACACCATGCCACCTTTGATGACTTTCTGGTGAGTTTTGGATTTATGGGGATTTAAAAACTGAGATTTGAAATGTTTGAGGACGAGCCAGGACACCGGCACGGTTGTAATTCATTCCCATTCCTGGCATGGGACCTAAACATGCACCCAAGGACACATGTATAATTTTTCTAGCCATTTTGGTGAACTCGAGCATGTAGTTGAAGTTCAGATTTGAATTATGGACATTAAATGCCTAGGAAACTCAATTAGTGTATAAAAAGGCCAAAAGAAACCTGAATAAGTTTAAATTTCAGCACAGATATCATGTCGTTCCATGTTGCCCGTGGAAGAAAATACAAGGCGAAAAGAGGCAGTGATTATGTTTTGCCCACAAGGGGAACACGTTCCCCTATCGGAACCATGAGGCTTCTTTGAGAGAAGCTCCGGTTTGTAAGAGGTTTGTAATAAAGCTTGGCCCAGATTGGACAATGTTTTTACCATGACATATATGTGCCATGGCGTGACACCGTGCCACCTTTGATGACTTTCTGGTGAGTTTAGGATTTGCGAGGATTTTAAAACCGAGATTCCAAATGTTTGAGGACGAGCCAGGACGCGGGTACGGTTGTAATTCGTTCCCATTCCTGGCATGGGATCTAAACATGCACCCAAGGACACATGTATAAATTTTCTAGCCATTTTGGTGAACTGGAGCATGTATTTGAAGTTCAAATTTGAATTATGGACATTAAATGCCTAGGAAACTCAATTAGTGTATAAAAAGGCCAAACGAACCCTGAATAAGTTTAAATTTCAGCACGGATATCCTGTAGTTCCATGTTGCCCGTAGAAGAAAATACAAGGTGAAAAGAGGTAGTGATTGCGTTTCACCCGCAAGGGGGACATGTTTCCCTGTCTGAACCACGAGGCTTCTTTGAGAGAAGCTCCGGTTTGTAAGAGGCTTGTAATAAAATTTGTGCCAAAATGGACGAAAAAAATTCCTCGACATATTTGTGCCATGTCGTGACACCATGCCAGGTTTCACGATTTTCGGATTAGTTTTGGATTTACGGGGATTTAAAAACCGAGATTCTTCTCACGAAATGTTTTCAAATAGCACACGGTTCACTCACGAAAGCCGTGTGCCTACCAAACCGTGGCCGATATCCCCCTCCCCCTGCTGCGCGCGAGATCCGAGTCGTGCGTTCTGATTGACCAGAACCCAAACCACACGGATCGTACGTGTGCACCGTTGGATGCTCCTAGATCGAACGGCAACCCTGAGCCCTTTCGACAAAACATGCAGTTCATGGGTAAGCACTGTGTGCATGCATCATTTCTCACGCTTCCTTCTCTACTAGGTTTTCTAAACATGCTACCATTTCTCACCACTCCTCTCATCAGTTTTCCGCCTCTTCTCCCATTGTTTTCCCGCTAACAATGTCAGTGCTCATTGAAGGCTAGCGGTGACACACCGGCCATGTAAATATCCTACACAGTTTTTACAAGCACAAATGTGTGTGATAGGAGGGAGTAGGTCCCATAGGGTGACCAGCGTGAAACGCCTTAATGGCAAGGAGGCAATTCTTATCAGCAAGGGCCGGCTTCCCATCCGCTTGCCTAGTCAAATAGAACACAGAAGTTAAACGTGCTCGGGCTGGAGTAGTCCAAGGATGGGTGACCCGGCGGGAAGTTGCATATCTCAAGCTTCATTTAAATGCCATGACACGGTCATTACATAGATATATTATATCTCTATAGTGACCTATCATGGTAATTATATAAACCATGGGATCCTTATTTTGCTAATTTGTAGACTATGTTTTTATGGGTTATTTTTTGCTCTAAAAATTAAGGAATGATTGACATGACCTATCATGGTGATTATATAAACCTACTATGTTTTTATGGGATATTTTTCCTCTAAAAAATTAAGAATGATTGACTTGACCTGGCATGGCGATTATATAAACCTTTTTCAGGTTGCATGCAGGGTATAAGGGACAGGGTGTTCTTCTCGAGCATGTCTCCCTTGTGCGCCTTATAGACGCAACACATATCTATGGGCTCCCCGAGGTATATATACTATCCTTTACCAACAATTAGGGAGGCACACAATCTATCCCTTTGACCCAACAACGAGAAGGGTTTGACCATGATGATTTCCTATTGATACTAGTAAGGTACAAGTGCATTGCACGCATGAGATCTGGTAACCAAATTATGAATAAATACCACACTATAGCATGTAAGCTTTGAGTCATATATGCATGATGTAGATGTCCGTTTAATTCTTATAGTTCATCTCATCCAAAATCAATTAGTTTTATAAAAAAATCTATTTTAAGATTCATGGAATTGTGCATTATAAAGCATAAAGTAAGTACAAAAGTGACAATTCATTTAGAAAAAAAAGTTTGGGCAACTAAGATATGGAAGATTCTATAGAACAAAGGAGAAGTGCTTGTGTTTTGAGGTTTGTGCATTATGCTTAAGTTCAACCATGGAGTCTTCTAGATTGTACATGTCCTAGAATGTGGTGGAATGTAGATGATATCCAATGGCCAGTAGTGCTCGGATTTGCCATCTCTATACCGTCGGATTGGCTTCATCCAACGACCAACTTTCAAAGTTATTCGCACACTATATAGGGGTATAGATATAGATGTGTCCCATGCTAGACCAAATAAAGTTTAAGCGCATGCGTGGGATGACCCCCCGCCGCCGCCTCAAAGTTGGGAAACTGACATCATATGTATTGAACAAGCTTGGAGTCGAGTGGGTGGCCCATCGAAGTTGTGCATTTGGGATTTAAACACATCACACACCACCGTACCCATACATATTTTCGGGTTGCATGCAGTGTATGCGGGGTCTTCTGATCGACCACGTATCCCTTGTGCGGTTTTTTGTGACGACACGCATATCTATGGGCTCCCCGAGTGTATATATATATCATCCCTTTGACCGATAATGAGGGGTATGTGTTGGACATGAATGGATTCCTCCTAGTTCGTGTTAGGTACGGTCACTGTCACATGTGGCTCAACCAAAGCTCGAGCTCATGCCTTGTCAGGATTCCCTCCCACATGCTTGGATTGCTGGGTTTGACCTACATCATACCCTGCGTATCTCGTCCTTAACTACCTTGCCTTCATGGTTGTTTTCTGTATCGAGAGGTAGGCACCACATCTAAATTGTACATTATTCTACATTGAAAACACACATCACCCCTTCCCAACATACATCATTTTGGGCCGCATGCAAGAGGTGCTGGTTTTGTGGTCCCTCTCGTGCAATTTTTATGATAGTTCAGTCTATTGGCCCAAGCGTCACGTCCCCGGCCCAGATCTCGCTTATATATATCCAAGGGTGCTTTCGGGTTTGCGAGGCAGGTGCCACCAAAGTTATGCATTGTGTATTTAAAGTTTTAAACATCCCCAATATTGCTACACATATTTGGCCACTTCCAGGTGGTTATTGACTTCTGGCCCCTCTTATCGATCTTCGGTGACGCGCCCAACCATGGGCCCGCATGGTAAAAGTTGTACATTGGAATTTTGAACATCACAGACTGTTGGGGATATAACTATTTGAGTAAACCGGCTGTGAGGGGCTGGGCTATGTAAAGAAGACTCATCATGAAAGAAGCCCAAGACCCAGCATAAGGATGGCGGTTCATAGGGCTTAAGGCCCGTAGTGACAAACCGCCATGATGGCATGACTTGTAACATAAGGTAAAGGTAACTAGTCACCGAGCCGGACACTCTTTATGAGCCGACCGGGACTCTGTAGGCCGCAGGGCGTTAACCCGTGTATATAAGGGGACGACCCGCCGGCGGCTTAAGGGCAAGAAACAACCAATCGTGAACCGGGAATAGCGTATCTCGCTCCCCGGCCATCGAAACCTCAAGCAATACAAACCTAACTAGACGTAGGCCTTCCTTCACCGTAAGGGGCTGAACTAGTATAAACCTCGCGTGTCCTTTGTCCCGATTAACCCCTTTAAGCTTCCTAGTTGCGATGGCTCCACGATCAAGTCCTTGCAAGAGGACATCTGCCGTGACAATTCCACGACAGTTGGCGCCCACCATGGGGCCAGCACACGGTGGATTTGAGTTCTTGAAGGGCAGCTTCGAAGGGCTCAAGGGATACGCAGTTGGCCGGATTGGTGAGCCGGGCCCTGAGCCGGACAGCTGCACCGACCTCGTCGAGACGGCTCAGCATGCGAAACCCGCCCGAGCTCAACCCGTCGTGAAGCGTGCCTTTGTGTGTTGCATCCATGAAGGTGAACTTCCTGAAGGATCTGAAGGTGATGGTGAGCCGGCCGTCCTCTCTGACGATGATTCATCCGCCGGCTCAACAGATTCGCTGTATCAAGTCCAAGATGGCGTGCTTGGGGGCTGTTCCGATGGCAGCACTATTCCGGACCTCTCAGAGTCGCCAAACCAGGCAGGAGTCTTCATGGCTGGTACTCAACCCGGCCAAAATTCTACGGCTTCAGCGGCGATAACGTCCGGGTTAGGAGCAGCCGGGGTAGGAGGCCCCGTGCGCTCACCGGCTCAGGTGGTGATGGATCTCATGGATAAGCTTACGGCTTTGTTAACTGTTACAGTCATCCCTGCGAACCAATCTGAGCATGAGGTTGAGGTGGCACAGGTTTGCGACGAAATCGCCCGGGTCAAGGAAACCTTAGCAGCTGAGGACGCTAGATTAGCAGCGGAGTGGGCAGCTTTGGACGTATGGGCGCAGCAACTTCAGGCAGAGGCCTTGCAGCTCACGTTGAGCCTAAACGCATCTAATGAGGTAATGAGGAGGAGACATCAGAAAGCTCAGTCCCGTTTACCTCAGAATTATGATCCTCGGAATCTCTTTGCTACACTCGGGGCCGGCCCAAGTAACCCGCCAGGTGCGAATCAGCTTATTACATCCGGAGCGGGAGGTCCAGTCTGGCCTCAGGGGATGGCACCGCCTCACGGCAATATGGCACCGCCCAATTACGTACCAATACCGCAGGGTCACTTTTCCAGCCCCATGGAGAACTTAATCGCAACATCAGCACGTTTGGCAGCCCTCCCAGTAGATGGGGTTGATCCGACAGCGATGGAAACCTGGAAGATCAGAGAACTTGTTCAAACAGCCCTGGCTCAGCAAGAGACCTACTCCTACAGCCGGGATAGGATTCACTCGACTCCTCTGCCCTGGTTAGCCCCGCCTCGTCAAAACCGGAGCCCGAGTTACAGTAGACACATGGAGTCAGATGCTTTGTCAAGTAACGCTCAGCGCTGGAACCAGCCCGACGGGTATAACCCGATTCAAGATCGGATACATCAGGAGGACGAGCGGGCGGCTTAGCTAGCGGCTCAGATAGCAGCCCAACAGAACTCACCGGCTTACCCAACGATTTCCGTTGAGGCGGGAGTGGCTACTAGAACTGGAGGAGTTCCTTGTCTGGTACCGGCTCTACGTAATGTACGTCTACCCAAGGATTTCAAGGGACCTCGGAAGGTGCCGAATTATACGGCCGATTTATAGCCTGGGGTGTGGATAGAAAGTTACGAGATGGCTATGGAGCTGCTGGAGGTGAGTGATGAAGCGATGGCTAAATATTTCACCATGATGTTGGATGGAACGGAATGTTCTTGGTTAAAGGGTTTGCCACCCAACTCCATTAGTTCATGGGCAGAGTTAAAGGCCCGTTTCATCCAGAACTTCAAGGATACTTGCAAGCAGTCTATGTCAATTGTGGATCTGACAAATTGTAAACAGGAAGAAGGTGAATCTATGACTCATTGGGTGCGCCGGGTCAAGGATATAATACATTCGTTTGACAAGATGGATGCCGGCTCAGCAGTTCTCATGCTGGAGAAGAATTGCCGCTTTGAGCCTCTGAGACAGAAGTTGGGGCGCCTTAAGCGTGATTGCAACGATATGGGGACGCTGATGGCGGCTTTAGTTATGCCGATTCTGATAGTACCAAGGATCCCGCGTCTGATGAGGAAAAGGCAGGGAAGGGAAAGAAGAACGGTAATGGAAAGGGTCAGCAGCATAACCCGGCGAGTCAAGGAGGCAATAAGCGTAAGGCAGACAGTAACCCAGAATTTTTGGCCAATGCACAGGGTAATAACCAGAAGCGCAAAGGGAAGCCACCCCGGTTTGGTGGGTCAGGTCCGTCTCTTGAGCAATTACTCAATGAGCCCTGCCCGAAACACGGCACCCGGGAATGACCAGCGACTCATTTGTGGAAGGATTGCACAATCATGAAAGCTTTCAAGAATTCT
This sequence comes from Triticum dicoccoides, assembly GCF_002162155.2. Lineage (NCBI taxonomy): Eukaryota > Viridiplantae > Streptophyta > Magnoliopsida > Poales > Poaceae > Triticum > Triticum dicoccoides. The sequence continues at coordinate 486,971,707 of NC_041384.1, read as the reverse complement.
AATACGTTTGATGGCAATCAAGGCCCAGGCGGCGGCTCAGGAACCGGCGGCTTTCATGGCCCGGGCGGTGGTTCAGGATCTGGTTTTCAGGGAAACCAGGGTGGTTATAATCAATAGCAGTCTGGTCAGGAAGGTCAGCAGCAGCAGCAGTCGGGTTATCAGAGCCATCCAAAATAGTTAAACAGTGGACAGTATCACGTGTTCACCACAAGTTTGTGTAAACGTGATCAGAAAGTTCATAAGAGGGCTGTGAATTCTGTTGAACCGGCAGTCCCGCGTTACTTGAGGTGGTCGGAACAGCCTATTGTCTGGAGCAGGGAGGATCACCCTCCCCGGGTTGATAATCTGGGTCAACTGGCCCTAGTGGTGGCACCGTAGGTTGGTGGTTATAAATTTACTAAGGTACTCATGGATGGAGGTAGCAGCATCAACATCCTCTATTACGAGACCTTTCGGCGCATGGGCTTAACTGACAAGAATTTAAAGACTTCCAACACTGTCTTCCATGGAGTAGTGCCCGGTAAGTCGGCGTATCCTGTGGGTAAGATTGAGCTAGAGGTGGCCTTCAGAGACGAACATGAGTCTAGGGTGGAAAAATTAACTTTTGAAGTGGTCAAAATCAAGAGTCCGTATCACGCTTTGTTCGGGCGGCCAGCCTATGCCAAGTTCATGGCATGGCCGTGCTATGTTTATCTACAGCTCAATATGCCGGGTTACAAGGGTACCATCACTGTGCATGGAAGCCGAAAGGTGGCCCTGGAGTGTGAAGAAGGCGATGCGGCTTACGCCGAGTCTGTCTGTGCAGCAGAGGAGCTCAAATTTTAGCAAGATAATGTTGACCCGGTAGATATAACTTCTCTCAAGAAGCCGACTACGGAGCATGACCCGGCCATGAAGTTTAAATTGGCTGCAGAGACTAAGCTTGTTGATTTTACTCCGGGCGATTCTTCTAAGCAATTCAGCATCAGTGCCAACTTGGATCCTAAATAGGAAAGCGCGCTCATCGAGTTCATCCATGAGAACCGGGAGATCTTTGCATGGAAACCTTCTGACATGCCGGGTGTACCGAGAGGACTCGCTGAGCACACTCTTAATATTGATCCAAAGTATAAGCCGGTTAGGCAGTTTCTGCGGCGATTCAATGAAGAGCGACGAAAAGCTATAGGAGTAGAGGTTGCCCGGCTCTTGGCGGCTGGGTTTATTGTCGAAGTTTTTCACCCGGAGTGGTTGGCTAACCCGGTGCTCGTACTCAAGAAAAATGGCACCTGGCAGATGTGTGTGGATTACACGGATTTAAATAAGGCTTGTCTGGCTGATCCTTTTTCTCTCCCCCGTATTGATCAAATCATTGATGCTACGGCAGGTTATGCGCGTTTGAGCTTTTTGGACGCTTATTCTATTATCATCAGATCAAGATGGCAGTTAAGGACCAGGAGAAGACGGCTTTCATCACCCCGTTTGGAGCCTTCTACTATGTGTCTATGCCTTTTGGGCTCAAGAGTGCCCAGGCAACTTATCAATGGTGTGTATAGAATTGTCTCCACAATCAGATTGGGCGCAATGTTCATGCTTATGTGGATGACATAGTGGTGAAATCCAGAGAGGCGGAAACCTTGATATCTGATCTCAGAGAGACCTTTGACAATCTCCAGGTCTACAAAATGATGCTTAACCCGGAGAAGTGTGTATTTGGTGTGCCTGCAGGCAAGCTTTTGGGATTCTTGGTCTCAAACAGGGGCATCGAGGCTAATCCGGACAAGATTAAGGAAATCACTTATTTGGCTAAACTGGCATGTATTAATGATGTTCAGCGATTGGCGGGCCGTGTTGCCGCTTTAAGCCGGTTTATAAGCCGGTTAGGTGAGAAGGCCCTACCGCTGTACCAATTGATGAAGAAGGCAGACACCTTTGTCTGGAGTGATGCTGCTAATGCTGCTTTTGAGGATTTGAAGAGGCAGTTATCTGAGCCACCAGTTCTTGCGGCTCCCATTGACAAGGAACCTTTGTTGTTATATGTGGCTGCTAACTCACGAGCCGTTAGTATGGAAATTGTGGTAGAACGCAAGGAGGCCGGTAAGGAACATCCGGTTCAACGGCCGGTTTATTATGTCAATGAGGTACTCATCGAGTCAAAACAAAGATATCCTCATTGCCAGAAACTTGTTTACGGGGTGTTCATGGCAAGCCGGAAGCTGAAGCACTACTTCCAAGGTCACCCTATCATTGTGGTAAGTTCTGCCCCCTTGGGAGACATCATTCAGAACAGAGAGGCTACGGGACGGGTCGCTAAATGGGCCATCGAGCTTGGGCCTCATGATCTGAAGTACATGCCGCGTACTGCCATTAAGTCTCAAGCTTTGGTGGATTTCATCAATGACTGGACAGAGCTACAGGCACCTGAGGAGAAGCCCAATAACACTTATTGGATTATTCACTTTGATGGGTCTAGACAGTTGGAAGGCTCGGGGGCTGGAGTTGTATTAACTTCCCCTCGAGGTGACAAATTTTTTTATGTGCTCCGGCTTATGTTTCCTTGCACTAACAATGTAGCTGAGTATGAGGCCCTGCTCCATGGTCTCCGGATGGCTAAAGAGATGAACTTGAGTTGGGTGAGATGCTTAGGAGACTCAGACCTTGTGGCCCAACAGGTGTCAGGCAAGTGGGATTCTAGAGATCCCCTCATGGCAGCTTACCGTCGTGAAGTCGATGCTGTGGCTGGGCATTTCAAGGGTTATGTAGTGGAACACATTGATCGAAGGAAGAATGAGGCGGCTGATGCCTTAAGCCGATTGGGGTCTCAGCGTAAGCCGTTGCCGCCTAACACCTTTCTTGATATTTTGCATAATCCTTCTGTTAAGTTACCTATAGAGGAAGATCTGGCAATACCAAACCCGAAGGCACGGCTGGTGGCGGCTCTCCACGTTATCCCGGATTGGACAGTGCCTTATTTGGCATACATGACCCGGGGAGAATTGCCTGAAGATGAGACCTTGGCAAGACAAATCGTCCGGCAGTCCAAGTCCATGACAATTGTTAATGGCGAGTTACATCATTACAGCATCACTGGAGAGATTCAACATTGCGTGTCACCTACAGAGGGTCAGGAGATCCTTCATGAGATTCATGGAGGCGATTGTGGTCATCACGCCGGCTCAAAATCTCTCGTGGCCAAAGCTTTCCGTCATGGGTTTTATTGGCTGATGGCTCATGCTGATGCGGAAGACCTGGTCAGTAAATGTGACGGATGTCAGGAATTCTCACGACGAGCCCATGTGCCGGCTCAAGAATTGAGGATGATTCCAATTACCTGGCCATTTGCAGTCTGGGGGCTTGATATGGTCGGGCCTTTCAAAAGGTCTAAGGATAAAAAGACTCACCTCTTGGTGGCGGTTGACAAGTTCACAAAGTGGGTGGAAGCGGAGCCAGTCAGTAAGTGTGATGCAGCCACGGCGGTCCGGTTTATGAAAAAGGTGATTTTTCGCTTTGGTTTTCCACACAGCATCATAACTGATAATGGCACTAACCTTTCCAAAGGAGCTATGGAAGATTTCTGTCAAGGAGAGCATATCCGGCTTGACGTTTCAGCTGTGGCTCACCCTTAATCAAATGGTCAAGCGGAGCGAGCTAATCAAGAAATCTTGAAGGGTATCAAGCCCCGGCTCTTGGTCCCCTTACAACGGACACCGGGTTGTTTGGTGGAGGAGTTACCTTCTGTACTCTGGAGCATCAATACTACACCTAACAGATCTACGGGTTACACGCCTTTCTTTATGGTGTATGGAGCAGAGGCGGTCCTGCCAAGTGACATCCGACACGACTCACCCCGTGTGGCGGCTTATGTCGAGGAAGATAATGAAAAAGCTAGGCAAGATGCACTTTACCTGTTGGATGAAGAGCGAGACTTGGCAATAGCCCGCTCGGCAATTTACCAGCAAGACCTGCGCCGTTACCACAGCCGCCGGGTTAAGTCCAGAATCTTTCAGGAAGGCGACTTAGTGCTCCGACGCATCCAGGATCAATCTGATATGCACAAGCTATCCCCTCCTTGGGAAGGACCCTTTGTGGTCAGCAAGAATCTGAACAATGGATCATACTACCTTATCGACGTTCGGGAACACAAAGACTCACGTAAGTCGGAGGAGGAGACCCGTCGGCCGTGGAATATCGCTCATCTTCGGCCTTATTATACTTGAGCCGTCGGCTCTAATGTGTATATATTTATACTATGTATATTATATAAAGCAATAAAGCATGACCTCTGTCCTTTTTTGCACTCTCAAAGAGGTTTTATGTGTTTTCCTTGACAGGTGGTGGAGATGACCAAGGAGAAGCGGATCATATCTAAATCCGGCTTTCCTTTGGTCCGGCTTATGATCATATCTGAATCTAGCCGTGATCACTTGGGGGCTTCCTGTTCAAACATAGGTCGTATTCGAACCAAAGAGAACATACCTGTTGATACCCACTTGATCGGCATACTGCCAAACCCACTTGGGGGCTTCTTGATCATATCTGAATCATAGCTTAACTCCTTTTGGGTCTGACGTGGATCGTATTCGAATCAGCGTCATCAAACAACTCTTATGGTCACTTGGGGGCTTCCTGTTCAAACATAGGTCGTATTCGAACCAAAGAGAACATAGCTGTCGATACCCACTTGATCGGCATCGCCACAGCCACTGGGGGCTAACAGATCGTATCCGAATCTTAGCTCAACCCCTTTGGAATGGGTCACTGATCGTATTCGAATCAGAAACCCTGGAATTTTGTTCATCATATTTTGCAAGTGCCAAACATTAGATATCTTGTGACCCTCTTGAAGGAGTTAAGTTTACCCTCAGGGGTTGGTTTATATAAGCCAGAAAATCAGCTGTAATCATCACAGGGCAATGCAAGGTATTTTTGCAAAGGACATAACAGATTCATACAAACTACAAAGAGAATAATGGCGGTGGCTTATGCAAATATTAAGGGCCATAAGCATGCGCAAAGGCATAGCAAAACTCAAGGTATCTTCTACTTTGTTACAAGACTCCCCGAGTCTGAATGATGTGGCATTGTTTTCTATGATGACATAAGCAGGTGGCGCCTGACAAGCTACTCTTGAGGTTGACTTGAAGCCTCCAGGTTATCCTTCTCCGTCTCTCTGCCGGCTGCTTTGTCCTGGAAGGATGATGAGGCCCAGTCAATGCCACTCAAGGCTTCAAACTCAGCTTCATCATCTATTAAACCGGTTGGGTCGACTTCAGGAGCAAAGGTGTGCTTATGGGTTGGAGGGATCAAGCTGACATCGTCATAATGCGGCATGGGGATTCTCCGATTCTCCTTGTCATAACCCGGCTGACACTTGGTGAGGTCAGTATCGTTCCCAATAAGAGTAGCCACCGGACGTATATCCTTCACACAGGCGGTGAAATCCTTATCATTAAACACGGTGCCATCTTCCTTTAAACTTGGATACCCAAGAGCAATATCAGCGGGGTCTAGTTCTGGAAGCCACGCCTTGGCCCGGCTCAATGCGGCTATAGCTCCGGCTCTTGCAGATGCTCGTCTTAAATCTTGGATTCGCTGAGGTAGCACAGCAAGCCGCTTCAGCACATCTTGCAGGAGATAGGGAACATCATTTGATAAAGCCACAACGGCCAGAGCACGTTGTGACCCGGTGTAGAGTTGTTCCACCAGAGTATAAACCGCCTTCAGCTTGATCACCATGTTTTGCTTAAGATTTGTGCTCCTGGGTCCTGCTTTATTAAGCATAAGGTGAGTCAGAGGAGACAACTGAAATGGTCATTCAAGGAGTTTTGCAATGTTTAAGGTTTGAGTAAGTCACTCACCAAAGATTGCTGAAACCATTCGAGATATCTGGCGCTTTAAGTCGGACAGTTCGGCCGTTGCTTCCGCAAGCGATGCCTCTGCTGTCTCGGCCCGGGTCACCAGTGTGGCCTTTTCCTCAGCCCAAATTTTCTTCTTCGATTCAAAATTTTGCTTCAACTTCTCTTATTCAGAGACGCTGAATTCAAATTTGGAGTTGGCCTTTTCAATTCCACTTTCCTGGGTTGCCAGGCGATTCTTCAAATCAGCAATCTCCGATTCAAATTTACTTACGGTGGCCTGCATTGCACCGGATAGTAGTCAAAGTTACAGTAAGTACTATTAAGTCCCAAGCACTTTGCAAGCAAAGATAGTTGACACTTGGGGGCTAATGTATACCGAAGCTTTCTAAAATATTAAGCTGGTCCTGGATATTAAGTCCCAAATACCTTGCAAGCAAAGATTTTTGGCACTTGGGGGCTAATGTATATCGCAAGCTAAAGGTATTGTGTTACATCCGGTTCAATTATTTTTTCTTTAAGCCAGGCAATTAGCTCTAACAATTTTTCTAAGTCTACAGCATATTTATTCATAAGCAATAGACTTGGGGGCTGGTACAGTAAGTGTGGTTGAAAGTAAGCTAGCATAAGTCATACCTCAGATTTTTGCTGTATCTGCTTCACCATGTCAATTTCCAGGTCACGGCTGCTTTGTACTTGATTGATATAGCCGGAGACAATCTCTCCAATACTCAAATGAGTATAGTCAGTGATGTCCAGTTTGGCCTTCCGGTGTTCCACCAATTCCTCTTTAGAACACTTGGCAAGTACAAACGGCTGTGCCGGCTCAACAAACTGAGTCTTGAGAATTTCAACTTCCTGATCATTTGCCTTGGCGGGGCTAGGAGCCTCCGGGTTACCAGAATCGTTGAAGGTTTGTTCAGTAGGCGGGTCAGAGGAAGATATAGGAACATCATGAGACGGTTGAGGCGGCGGCTCGTGAGCAGAGGCGTCAGGAGCAGTTGTGCCCAGCTCTGGTTCAGTCACAACCGGCTCTTGGGGCGGCTTATTCTTTTTTTCCCTTTCGCTGGGCTTTACTTGCACACTGTGGAAAAGGTAGACATGTTAAATACAGCAAATATGAGTAAAATAAAGCATAAGGTACAACAAGTTTATATTACCCGGGAGCAGTTTTGAAGGCTGGCATGTTGGACTGCATAGACTCACCGGAGGAAGGTGAAATATCCTGATAGTTGAAGTCAGAATAATTGAGAGGCTAACAAATGAAACCCGCCAAAGGAAAAAGAAGGTGTAAATCAGAGATAACCTCAGTCTGGCGTTTCCTGGTCACATCAGGTAAGCCGGAGGAGAGTTCCGCGTCTTTGCTGGTCCGGGTCTGCCTCCGGCTCTCATAAATCTGTCGCTTCAAAAGGAAGTCAGGATCTTGGTAAGCCAAAGGATGTGAAAATCTTACTTTCCGGGTTACTCTTCGAATTTTCTGACGCGGCTGAAGCTCGGAGTCGGAGGAGATTACAATTACCTCTTCCTCGACGGGTTGGTTGTTGCCCGTGTCTTCCTGAAAGAAGGTTAGCATCAGTAAGGTAGAAATAAAGGAGAAAGGGAAATTCAAAGGTTACCTCTTCCTCGTTATCATCAGTATCATCAAGCTGAAACAACTCAGAGGCGCTTGGCTTCCTTTTCCTTGAGGTGGTGGGCTTGGTGGTTTTCTTTTCGGCTCTCTTGGCCGCCTCATGATCATATTGCGTGTTCCAGAAGCTATCATTTGCCTGTAAAAGGTTATAACTGGTTATGCGTAAGAATACAGCCTAACATGATAAAACACAACCTGATGGCTGGAAACTTACTGCAGGGGCCGGGTTCTTCTGGCAAAAAGGTAGTAAGCCGAAGGCGTTACTATTCACTGTGCCCTCCTTCAACAAGGACTGAGTTGTAGCTTCCACTACGTCATCTGGTAAGTCGTCAGGGTTATGACGTTGAGGGTCATCCTTCTCGCCTGAATAATTACACATTAAGCCGGGGCGGCGGCTTAACGGAATTATTCTCCAAGCAATCCAGACTCAGACCAAGTCAATGCCATCTAAGCCGTTCCCTAAAAGAGCTTTAATCCTCTTGATTTTGGGGGTGAGTGACAGGCGTTCGATAGTTGTCAACTTATCCGGCAGCGGGTGAGTAGGTTCAAGGCGCAATGCACGGAAGCCGGGCAGTGGATTTTCGCCAGCCGGAGAAGTATCTTGGCAGTAGAACCATGTCTGGTTCCAGTCCTTTGGATGACTCGGCAATTCAGCATAAGGGAACATGCAGTCTCTCCGCCTTTGAATTGATATGCCACCAAGCTCCAGACTAGGCCCGTTGGCCCGTTCATTCTGCTGGTTCAAATAGAACAATTCCCTGAACAGAAGTAGGCTGGGTTCTTCTCCAAGGTAGACCTCACAGAAAACTTGAAAGTTGCAGATATTTGACACGGAGTTGGGCCCGATGTCTTGAGGTCTTAAGTCAAAGAAGTGCAAAACGTCTCTAAAGAATTTTGAACCGGGAGGAGCAAATCCCCGGCTCATGTGATCGGTAAAAATGATCACCTCCCCTTCCTTGGGTTGAGGTTTCTCTTCAGACGGGTCAGGAGCACGATAAGACATGAAGTCCTTCTTGGGAAGATGGCCGGACTTCACAAACTCTAACAGTTTGCTCTCTGTAACAATGGATGGGACCCAGTTGCAGGTAATCGGAGGTTTAACAGCTTTGGGTGCCATTGGGTAAATTGAAGCCTACAACAAGATAAAGGAAATTTTCCGGTTTATTATAACCCGGAGAATAAGCATTATTGGGTTGTCTGAGATGGCGGCTTAAGTAGGGGCCTAATGACATACAGGTACTTATGTGATAATGTTTAAATAGCTGCAGGTATTAAAGATGATTAAAATTGTCTTAAGTCGCCAAAAGCAGGCAGTGCTGACAGCCAGTATTATCTTAAACCGGTCACATGAACTACTATGGCTGAAACAGAGTCAATAGACGCAGTTTTTGGTTAAGTGTGGAACAAATAGGTTTTACAAGTTGCAATCATTTTTTTGGATCAAATGATGCTCTGGAAAGGAAAAAAAATTCTTGACCTAAAGCAGTACAGGGAAGTTCATATACTCAAGGAGGGCTTCCAAAAATCCTCCGCGGCAGTTCTATGTTATTTTTATGATCTGAGCAAGGGATTAGAGGTGAGAGCTAATGGAGGTTTGCATCGGGCGGCGGTGAACGTCGACGAACTAAAAAACAGTACCAATGCAGATCTGAGAAAGGGGATAAAAAGAACTCACATATGCGGACGAGCTGTGGAGGGTCGCCGTCGTTTTCTGGTCCGAATCAGGGTGATGCAGCGGCCTGAGTCGATGAAGACGAGGGGTTCGACGGCAGCGGCGGCAGAGCTTGAGCAGTGAAGAAAGGAGGTGTGAGGAGGAAGACGACTGAAGAAGGAGAATGGGAAAGGACCTAGGTCGCGCCTATTTATAAGGAAGGGCCGATTAAGACGGCACAAGAAACGCGGAGATTGAACATTATTATCCAGCGGCCCCGACGCCTCGGTTTTTGGGACAGTCAGTAAAGGCAAGGATCCGTTGAGGATATGGCGGAATAAAAAACGAAGTTAGTGGAAGATGATGTCACGGCGGGTTATCATGAATCCAGAAGATGACGTCACTGCGGGCTATGACCTTTGCGCTGACAGAAGACAGGAAGATGTATGTTTAAGGTATTTTTAAGATTGACATGAATCGGTCCAAATCAATCTCGGGCCTAATGTTGGGGATATAACTATTTGAGTAAACCGGCTGTGAGGGGCCAGGCTATGTAAAGAAGACTCATCATGAAAGAAGCCCAAGACCCAGCATAAGGATGGCGGTTCATAGGGCTTAAGGCCTGTTGTGACAAACCGCCATGATGGAATGACTTGTAACATAAGGTAAAGGTAACTAGTCACCGAGCCGGACACTCTTTATGAGCCGACCGGGACTCTGTAGGCCGCAGGGCGTCAACCCGTGTATATAAGGGGACGACCCGCCGGCGGCTTAAGGGCAAGAAACAACCAATCGTGAACCGGGAATAGCGTATCTCGCTCCCCGGCCATCGAAACCTCAAGCAATACAAACCTAACTAGACGTAGGCCTTCCTTCACCGTAAGGGGCTAAACTAGTATAAACCTCGCGTGTCCTTTGTCCCGATTAACCCCTTTAAGCTTCCTAGTTGCGATGGCTCCACGATCAAGTCCTTGCAAGAGGACATCTGCCGTGACAATTCCACGACACAGACCACCCTTTTCACTCATATATATTTGGGCCACATGATGGTGTGGCTATCTTCTGACCCTCTCTAATGTTATTTTTTGCTGCAAGGACTCAGATGACGCTCAACGGACATGGGTATAATATCTTAACAGTGTGTGATACAAGTGCGCTGTGAATCACCATGCCTGCGCAAGTGCGAGCAAAGGTGGAGGTACTGGCTCAACCGTGTGTGATGCAAGTGCGCTGTAAAATCACCACGACCGCGCAAGCACGAGCAAAGGGTGGAGGTACTGGCTTAATCGTGTGCGATGCAAGTGCACTTTAAAACCACCACCTGTGCAATCTAAAGGCGGGTAATTAAGTTTATTTGGAAATTAGGACAAACCGTGTGCGATAGACCAGCTAGCTAGAAATATAAAAACAAACTACCCGCTTTGAGCATTGCAAAAATCGGCGGTTCCACGCCACTTTCCCTTATTATCATACACGCATATTGTTATTGGACTGTGTCGATCTTGGGCACTCCCACCCCGCACCAATTCCTTTACCAAAATTTTAGTAGCCGTCGTACTTAAACCGTCGCCCACACTCCTCCAGCACCGACCTTATAGTAAAATTGCAGTAGCCGAGGCATTTCAATCGTCGCCCTCCCTCGTCCACCACCATCTCCACCTACCATTACTAAAATTTTCAGTAGCCACAGCGTATCCTGCTACCTCTTGAGCACTGCGTTGGTTTTCCCTTGAAGAGGAAAGGGTGATGCAGTAAAGTAGCGTAAGTATTTCCCTCAGTTTTTGAGAACCAAGGTATCAATCCAGTAGGAGACCATGCTCAAGTCCCATGCACCTACACAAACAAATAAGAACCTCACAACCAACGCGATAAAGGGGTTGTCAATCCCTTCACGGTCACTTACGAGAGTGAGATCTGATAGATATGATAAGATACTATTTTTGGTATTTTTATGATAAAGAGAAATAAAGATGTAAAGTAAAATAAACGTCAATAGAAATAACTAAGTATTGGAAGATTAATATGATGGAAGATAGACCCCGGGGGCCATAGGTTTCACTAGTGGCTTCTCTCAAGAGCATAAGTATTACGGTGGGTAAACGAATTACTGTCGAGCAATTGATAGAATTGAGCATAGTTATGAGAATATCTAGGTCTGATCATGTATATAGGGATCACGTCCGTGACAAGTAGACCGAAACGATTATGCATCTACTACTATTACTCCACACATCGACCGCTATCCAGCATGCATCTAGAGTATTAAGTTCATAAGAACAGAGTAATGCTTTAAGTAAGATGACATGATGTAGAGGGATAAACTTATGCAATATGATATAAACCCCATCTTTTTATCCTCGATGGAAACAATACAATACGTGTTGGTTCCCTTTCTGTCACTGGGATCGAGCACCGCAAGATTGAACCCAAACCTAAGCACTTCTCCCATTGCAAGAAAGATCAATCTAGTAGGCCAAACCAAACTGATAATTCGAAGAGACTTGCAAAGATAAACCAATCATACATAAAAGAATTCAGAGGAGAATCAAATATTGTTCATAGATAAACTTGATCATAAACCCACAATTCATCGGATCTCGACAAACACAATGCAAAAGAAGATTACATCGAATAGATCTCCAAGAAGATAGAGGAGAACTTTGTATTGAGATCCAAAGAGAGAGAGAGAAGAAGCCATCTAGATAATAACTATAGACCCGAAGGTCTGAAGTAAACTACTCACGCATCATCGGAGAGGCCATGGAGTTGATGTAGAGGCCTTCCGTGATCAATGCCTCCTCCGGCGGAGCTCTGGAAAAGGCCCCAAGATGGGATCTCTCAGGTATAGAAGGTTGCGGTGGTGGAATTAGGTTTTCGTGGTGCTCCTGGATGTTTGGGGGTACGTGGATATATATAGGAGGAAGAAGTACGTCGGTGGAGCAACGAGGGGCCCACGAGGGTGGAGGGCGCGTCCAGGGGGGTAGGCGTGCCCCTGCCTCGTGCCCTCTTCAATCGTTCCTTGACGCACACTCCAAGTCTCCTGGATCATGTTTGTTGAGAAAATCATGTTCCCGAAGGTTTCATTCCGTTTGGACTCCGTTTGATATTCCTTTTCGTCGAAACCCTAAAATAGGCAAAAAGCATCAATTTGGGATGAGCCTGCGGTTAGTATGGTAGTCCCAAAAATGATATAAAAGTGTAAAATAAAGCCCATTAACATCCAAAATAGATAATATAATAGCATGGAGCAATCAAAAATTATAGACACGTTGGAGACGTATCAAGCATCCCCAAGCTTAATTCCTGCTCGTCCTCGAGTAGGTAAATGACAAAAGAAGAATTTTTGATGTGGAATGCTTTCTAACATAATTCTCAATGTAATTTTTCTTTATTGTGGCATGAATGTTCAGATCCATAAGATTCAAGACAAAAGTTTAATATTGACATAAAAATAATGATACTTCAAGCATACTAACTAAGCAATTATGTCTTCTCAAAATAACATGGCCAAAGAAAGTTATCCCTACAAAATCATATAGTCTGGCTATGCTCTATCTTCACCACACAAAATATTTAAATCATGCACAACCCTGATGACAAGCCAAGCAATTGTTTCATACTTTTGATGTTCTCAAACTTTTTCAATCTTCACACAATATATGAGCGTGAGCCATGGATATAGCACTATATGGTGGAATAGAATGGTGGTTGTGGAGAAGAAAAAAAGGAGAAGATAGTCACACATCAACTAGGCATATCAACGGGCTATGGAGATGCCCATTAATAGATATCAATGTGAGTGAGTAGGGATTGCCATGCAACGGATGCACTAGAGCTATAAGTGTATGAAAGCTCAACAAAATAAACTAAGTGGGTGTACATCCAACTTGCTTGCTCACGAAGACCTAGGGCATTTTGAGGAAGCCCATCATTGGAATATACAAGCCAAGTTCTATAATGAAAAATTCCCACTAGTATATGAAAGTGATATCATAGAAGACTCTCTATCATGAAGATCATGGTGCTACGTTGAAGCACAAGTGTGGAAAAAGGATAGTAGCATTGTCCCTTCTCTCTTTTTCTCTCTCTTTTTTTTATTTGGGCCTTCTTTTTTTGGCCTCTTTTTTCGTCCGGAGTGTCATCCCGACTTGTGGGGGAATCATAGTCTCCATATCCTTTCCTCACTTGGGACAATGCTCTAATAATGATGATCATCACACTTTATTTACTTACAACTCAAGAATTACAACTCGATACTTAGAACAAGATATGACTCTATGTGAATGCCTTCGGCGGTGTACTGGTATGTGCAATGATGCATGAGTGACATGTATGAAAATTATGAACGGTGGCTTTGCCACAAATACGATGTCAACTACATGATCATGCAAGCAATATGACAATGATGAAGCGTGTCATAATAACGGAACGATGGAAAGTTGCATGGCAATATATCTCGGAATGGCTAAGGAAATGCCATAATAGGTAGGTATGGTGGCTGTTTTGAGGAAGGTATATGGTGGGTTTATGGTACTGGCGAAAGTTGCGCGATACTAGAGAGGCTAGCAATGGTGGAAGGGTGAGAGTGTGTATAATCCATGGACACAATATTAGTAATAAAGAACTCATATACTTGTTGCAAAAATCTACAAGTTATCAAAGCAAAGTATTACGCGCATGCTCCTAGGGGGGTAGATTCGTAGGTAAAAACCATCGCTTGTCCCCGACCGCCACTCATAAGGAAGACAATCAATAAATAAATCATGCTCCGACTTCATCACATAACAGTTCACCATACGTGCATGCTACGGGAATCACAAACTTCAACACAAGTATTTCTCAAATTCACAACTACCCAACTAGCATGACTCTAATATCACCATCTCCATATCTCAAAACAATTATCAAGTATCAAACTTCTCATAGTATTCAATGCACTTGTATGAAAGTTTTTATTATTGCCATGTTGTTCTAAAGGACTCTCAAAATAATATAAGTGAAGCATGAGAGATCAAATATTTCTATAAAATAAAACCACCGCCGTGCTCTAAAAGATATAAGTGAAGCACTAGAGAAAAAACTATATAGCTCAAAAGATATAAGTGAAGCACATAGAGTATTCTAATAAATTTCAAATCATGCGAGTCTCTCTAAAAAGGTGTGTACAGCAAGGATGATTTTGGTAAACTAAAAATCAAAGACTCAAATCATACAAGACGCTCCAAGCAAAACACATATCATGTGGTGAATAAAAATATAGCTCCAAGTAAAGTTACCTATAGACGAAGACAAAAGAGGGGATGCCTTTCGGGGCATCCCCAAGCTTAGGCTTTTTGGTGTCCTTGAATTTTACCTTGGGGTGCCATGGGAATCTCCAAGCTTAGGCTCTTTCCACTCCTTGTTCCATAATCCATCAAATCTTTACCCAAAACTTGGAAACTTCACAACACAAAACTCAAAGTAGAAAATCTCGTGAGCTCCGTTAGCGAAAGAAAGCAAAACACCACTTCACGTTACTGTAATGAACTCATTCTTGATTTATATTGGTGTTAAACCTACTGTATTACAACTTCTCTATGGTTTATAAACTCTTTTACTAGCCATAGATTCATCAAAATAAGCAAACAACACACGAAAAACAGAATCTGTCAAAAACAGAACAGTCTGTAGTAATTTGTAGCTAACGCAAACTTCTGGAACCCCAAAAATTCTAAAATAAATTTCTGAACGTGAGGAATTTATCTATTAATCATCTGCAAAAAGAATTAACTAAATATCACTTTCCAAATAAAAATGGCATCAATTCTTGTGAGCGCTAAAGTTTCTGTTTTTTACAGCAAGATCAAAAAGACTTTCCCCAAGTCTTCCCAACGGTTCTACTTGGCACAAACACTAATTGAACACAACCAAAACAGAGGCTAGATAAATTATTTATTACTAAAGAGGAGAAAAAAGCAAGAAATAAAAATAAAATTGGGTTGCCTCCCAACAAGCGCTATCGTTTAATGCCCCTAGCTAGGCATAAAAGCAAAGATAGATCTAGGTGTTGCCATAATAATAGGATAGATCACAAAAACTCATTTCATATTCTCTACATTCAGCAGCAAGTTTTCTTTGAGGAAAGAAAAAGTAATCAAAAGGGATAAATTTAATGGGACAGAAGTCCCCAAGATCAATTTTGGGAGGTAGAGGTTCCTCCTTTGGCCCTTCATATTGCACAACCAATTCATCATTATAAGCATTCTTTTGGCAGAACTTCGTGAGCCTATACTTGAGAGAATATCCTAGCTCATTATTTCGAATAGCAAAATCATTATTAAGTTCGGAAATTCTATCAACTAGAACATTGGTAGGAACCTTTTTTCTAAGGTTCTCATTAAAAGCAACATAGTCTAGAGATTGAAAACGCATTACTTCCTCTTGATCAAAGAGGATTGCCTCTATGGGAGAATGGCCAGTGTCCACCCTATAGTGCACAAAGACTTCTTTGGCCTCTCTTATTATAAATCTGAACTCATGAGCCAAAAAGATAATAGCGGCATGCTTAACAGAAGAATGCTCAATATTAGAAAATTCTAGGAAAATCCTTTGTATGCAAGGATGCATGTGCATAAATTGCCTTTCAAGTTCAACTACAAGCATGGCGATAGTGTCTGCAAGACTACTAATTCTATGAAGAATAGAACTACCCATAGAAGGCAAAGCACCGACACAAGTAAATAAATCTTGGATAACTCCCTTCCCAATAATATTACCGCTACCAATCCAAAACTTTTTAGTGTGTAAAATAGTAGGATTTTCAAGAGGGTCATCAATAGCATCAAATTTTTTCATATTATTATATTTAACAACAATAACCTCCCCAGTTTCAGACATGATGGCAACATATTTCAAAAAGAACGAGCACACAGAAGGCAGGAAGGAAAAAGAGGCGAACGGAAGGAGAGGGCGAATAAAACGGCAAGGGTGAAGTGGGGGAGAGGAAAACGAGAGGAAAATGGCAAATAATGTAATGCGAGGGATAAGAGTTTGTGATGGGTACTTGGTATGTCTTGACTTGACTTGGCGCGAATCTCCCCGGCAACGGCGCCAGAAATCCTTCTTGCTACCTCTTGAGCACTGCGTTGCTTTTCCCTTGGAGAGGAAAGGGTGATGCAGTAAAGTAGCGTAAGTATTTCCCTTAGTTTTTGAGAACCAAGGTATCAATCCAGTAGGAGATCGCGCTCAAGTCCCACGCACCTACACAAACAAATAAGAACCTCGCAACTAACGTGATAAAGTGGTTGTCAATCCCTTCACAGTCACTTACGAGAGTGAGATCTGATAGATATGATAAGATACTATTTTTTGGTATTTTTATGATAAAGAGAAATAAAGATGTAAAGTAAAATAAACGGCAATAGAAATAACTAAGTATTGGAAGATTAATATGATGGAAGATAGACCTGGGGGCCATAGATTTCACTAGTGGCTTCTCTCAAGAGCATAAGTATTACAGTGGGTAAACGAATTACTGTCGAGCAATTGATAGAATTGAGCATAGTTATGAAAATATCTAGGTATGATTATGTATATAGACATCACGTCCGTGACAAGTAGACCGAAACGATTCTGCATCTACTACTATTACTCCACACATCGACCGCTATCCAGCATGCATCTAAAGTATTAAGTTCATAAGAACAGAGCAATGCTTTAAGTAAGATGACATGATGTAGAGGGATAAACTTATGCAATATGATATAAACCCCATCTTTTTATCCTCGATGGCAACAATATAATACATGTCAGTTCCCTTTCTATCACTGGGATCGAGCACTACAAGATTGAACCCAAATCTAAGCACTTCTCCCATTGCAAGAAAGATCAATCTAGTAGGCCAAACCAAACTGATAATTCGAAGAGACTTGCAAAGATAAATCAATCATACATAAAAGAATTTAGAGGAGAATTGCCGTGGAATTGTCACGGCAGATGTCCTAGTGTGAGGACTTAGTCGTGAGGCCAACGCATCTTTGTAGTAGCTTGAGAGGGGTTGAGCAGAATCGAGAGACGCAACACAAGACAAGGATTTATACAGCTTCGGGTCTCGGGAAACATCATCCGGTAATAGCCATGCGTGTTGTTTGTGGCTAGATCTCATTATTCTCATGAGAGAGTCGCCGCATAAGCCGGATCCCCCTTTTTGTCTAGCGGTAGAGATTGTTTCTTGCTTCTCCCTCTTGGGGAGCCCTGCCCCTCCTTATATATGTTAGAGGGGCGGGTTACATGTGGAGTCCTAGTAGGACTAGGACTAGTATATCTTTTCTTACAATTTGAATACAAGTCCGGGTCTTGCTTCCTCGTAAAGGAAATAATCGTCATCCCTTTCCTCTAAAGCCACCCATCATAACGTGGTCCGGCCTTCTGGGCTTTGGGCCTTCTCTTCTATCTGACCCACCGTTAGGGCCATTCGTGAGTCGCCACACCGGCGGGTTACCAATGAAAACGCCAAGCCCGGCCGGCTCATACTTCCGGCTGGGTCATACCGCGGGGTATATACCCGACAAGAATCAAATATTGTTCATAGAGAAACTTGATCATAAACCCAAAATTCATCGGATCTCGACAAACACACTGCAAAAGAAGATTACACCGAATAGATCTCCAAGAAGATCGAGGAGAACTTTGTATTGAGATCCAAAGAGAGAGAAGAAGCCATATAGCTAATAACTATGGACCCGAAGGTCTGAAGTAAACTACTCACACATCACCGGAGAGTCCATGGAGTTGATGTACAGGCCCTCCGTGATCAATGCCCCCTCCGGCGGAGCTCCGTTAAAGGCCCCGAGATGGGATCTCTCAGGTACAGAAGGTTGCGGTGGTGGAATTAGGTTTTCGTGGTGCTCCTGGATGTTTGGGGGTACGTGGATATA
Source organism: Triticum dicoccoides (assembly GCF_002162155.2). Taxonomy (NCBI): domain Eukaryota; kingdom Viridiplantae; phylum Streptophyta; class Magnoliopsida; order Poales; family Poaceae; genus Triticum; species Triticum dicoccoides. The sequence continues at coordinate 486,953,680 of NC_041384.1, read as the reverse complement.
TATAGGAGGAAGAAGTACATCGGTGGGGCAACGAGGGGCCCACGAGGGTGGAGGGCGTGCCCAGGGGGGTAGGCGCACCCCCTGCCTCGTGCCCTCCTCGATTGTTTCTTGACACACACTCCAAGTCTCCTAGATCACGTTTGTTGAGAAAATCACGTTCCCGAAGGTTTCATTCCGTTTGGGCTCTGTTTGATATTCCTTTTCATCGAAACCCTAAAATAGGCAAAAAAAACAGCAATTTGGGTTGGGCCTTCGGTTAGTAGGTTAGTCCTAAAATTGATATAAAAATGTAAAATAAAGCCCATTAACATCCAAAATAGATAATATAATAGCATGGAGCAATCAAAAATTATATATACGTTGGAGACGTATCATATCCTCAAACACCTCCCCCTCCACAGTCCCCCACCCGCCGCTCCCCCCCTCGAACCCTAGCTCGCGGCCGCCGCCGCCGCCAACCCCTGCCGGTCTTCCCGTTCCTCCTAGCTTAGATAAGAAAGTTCAAATTACCTAGCGATTCCCATACCGTCGCCCCACTCCCCTGAGTTTTTAGATGAGGCATGCGGTGTCCCTTCCTGCTAGATCCACATCCCCTGCTCCAGAATGTCGCAACCTAAGCTCAACCACGTATCCCAGGGAGCCTGACGAGCGTTCGGCCAAGAAGAGGTTTATCATGGCCTCTCCGGCGGACGTTGGTGAGGTGGCTGCCGTTCGCCCCGACCTGTTGATCCCGGAGCAACACGTCACCGCGGAAGCCGGCGAAGACGTTGACTATGTTGCCATGCCAAAGGCTTCATGTCAGCGGGCTAGCGTATTACTGTATCTCGGGAAAGCTGGCTACGACATCAAGCTCGTCCATAGTGACGGCTTAACGTGGGCCATGTCACAGGTTAAGTGGTCCATACCCAACCCCTCTGGTTCAACCGCCATCGATCTCTTCGACGGCCCTACCACTCATCTCCTCCGCCAAGCGGTCAAGGATTTGTGAGCTTTATACGCCATCGAGCCCACTTTGTCATTTCTAAAGGACACGTTCTATGGCGGCGGCTTGGGATCCTCAATTGCCAAGTCAGATCTCATCGACCACAACATGACCACGAGGAGGGCACCCACGAAGGTTCTTCCAAGGTGAAACAACCCACCTGTGACATCAGAGAGCGTGCCATGGGTCTGTACTCTTCCAACTGGAAGGATTCCGTCCATGAAATGTGAGGCAATATTTTATCAGAAAATCTTACCTTTTCTAGCTTGCCAACCCGTACCCTTTGTTGTTGTAGCATTTGTCGCGCGGTGCTTTAACTGTGCCATGTTTAATTATTTCAGTTATGCAAAAATGTATTATTCAATAGGGCTATGTGATGTTTAAGTATGAATTGTCCACTTCAGTTTCACGATTGGCTATATTTGGTTGTTTATAGTGAGTAGATGCCTTGTTTATCTGTATTTGGTTGTTGGTTGGTTGGAGTGAACATTTTTCCAGTTATCGAGCACATGCCTTGTTTATATGTATTTGGTTCTTAGTTTGGCTCTAGTGAGCATTTGTCCAGTTATCAAGCACATGCCTTGTTTATATGTATTTGGTTCTTAGTTTGGTTGAAGTGAGCATTTGTCCAGTTATCAAGCACATGCCTTGTTTATCTGTATTTGATTGTTAGCTTGCTTTTTTAGCATTTGTCCAGTTATCAAGCAGATGCCTTGTTTAGCTGTACCTGCTTGTTAGGTTGGTTATAGTGAGCATTTGTCCAGTTTTCACGCATATGCCCTATTTATCTGTATTTGGTTGTTAGGTTGGTTGTAGTGAGACTCTGTAAAGTTTTCAATGGCTATATTTGGTTGTTATACTGGTCATTTATGCCTTGTTTATTTCATTCATTCACAATGTGGTGTTCATTATGTGCAAGTCGGAACTATGCCGCTCGACTACATCAATACCAGTTTGAACGGCTATATTTAGTTCCAGTTATTCCTGGTGTAGTTAACACATGCCCTTTATTTTAGTTTTACACATTTATCCAGTGTGATGTTTAAGCATTACCTACGTTCTATTCATTTTCAACAATACCAATTTGAATTGCAATATTTGATGACTGTTAAGCCTGTTGTCGGTAACATTGCCTTCCATTTTATATCTACTTTAACAACATGCTGAAACCAACACATTCAAGCTATCATTTGGAGATGATGTTGTTTAACTTTTCTATATTTGTTTGATGTTAAGGTTGATGTACTTATCATGCCTTTCCACTACTTATGCAGGACAACAACAAGAGTGGCCACCATTTTTCGCTCAGGTTAGCTTCATCCCTCAGCTTGTACTCCCCCTGTCGCTCCATAATGTAGTGCATATAGTTCCAGGCGTGGACACTTGTTAGCTTCTAATATTGACTTGTTGCTTGTAGCACTACAAAAAAAAGACACATCCATGACATTTTGGACCGAACAAATTTTTTTCTGTCATAAATATGACACTTCTATGACGATAATTGTGACAAAACCTGGTATCATCATAGATGTGGTGGGCTCCTACTTCTATGACAAAAAATCATGACAGAAAATGGGCTTTTCGTCCTGGGAGGGCCGGAGACGCAGCTGCATGACATTCTTTGGGCCTTCCATGACGGAAAAAACCGTGGTAGAAGCGAGGGGGAGGAAAATTTCGGGGAGTTCCCGGTTACGGTGGGAGTTCGGGGGCCGAGCGATGCGCGTTTCTCTCGTACACGTACGCACGTGTGTGCGAGGTGTTGGCTCTAACGGAACCCGAGCGAGGCGTTGGGCTCTAACTAAACCCGAGCGATTGCACTGCAGGCTACGCGTTACTGAACCCGAGCGATCGATCGATGGCTGTCAACTGAACTTGATCGAGCGATTCCTTCACTACTGCTACTAACTGAAGCCGATTGATTGGATGAACAGTGAGCGTTGCCGGGGGGGTTGGATGAACAGTGAGCGGTGGCGTTGCCTCTGGATGAACAGGACCCCGTGGTGTGCAGGGCTGGATGAACAGTAGACGGTGGAGGGGTGCCCATGGAGGGGTGGTTGAACATGACCCCGTGGTGTGGAGGGATGGATGAACAGTAGATGGTGGAGGGGTGCCCGTGGAGGGGTGGTTGAACAGTAGCCGGTGGAGTAGCGCGCGGTGGAGGCTGGATGAACAGGAGACCGTGGAGGCTGGAGGAGGTCGACGGTAGCCCGTGGAGGCTGGAGGAGGTCGACGGTGGAGATGAACAGTATCCCGTGGAGTCCCGTTTGGCGGTACGCCACACCCCTCCCGATGAACAGGACCCCCGTTTCGACCGTAGGAGGTCCGTTTCGTCCGTTTTGCGGAACGCCACACTCCTTCCCGATTAACAGGACCCCCGTTTCGACCGTAGGAGGTCCGTTTCGTCCGTTTTGCAGTACGCCACACCCCTCCCGATCAATAGGACCCCCGTTTCGACCGTAGGAGGTTCGTTTCCTCCGTTTTGCGGTACGCCACACCCCTCCCGATCAACAGGACCTCGTTCCGAACGTAGGAGGTCTGTTTCCTCCGTTTTGCGGTACGCCAGGCCTCGTTTCCATCGCCTGTTCCGTCCAAGCCCTCTTGATGAACACGACCACGTATTCCGTTCTGACCCAGCCGGTTGGCTCCCATGCGTTCCGTTGCCTCCCGATGAACACGAGGCATTCCGTTGCCTCCCGATGAACACGACGCATTCCGTTGCCTCCCCATGAACACGACGCATTCTGTTGCCTCCCCATGAACACGATGACGACATTGTTTCTCCGTTTCGACCCAGCCATGTACACGAGCCCTGGCCGTACATATGCGCGAGTAGGCGTTTGAGGCCCCGCCCGTATGTACACATACGTGGCCGTATTTTCTTTCTTGCACCCCGGCTGCTGTACGTACGTGCACATGCTACATGAGCGCCTCTACTACGACACGTGCGCGCCTCTACATCCACCAGTATATATGTACGTACACGTTCGCAACCAGAATGACAATGCTACGTATGCTTCGACCAGGTGGGTCCCGACTGTCAGGCACTTCCTTGCGTGCGAAGATGTAGCTGGTGGGTCCCAGCAGTCAGGGGGAAACATTTTTTTGCGAAATACAGTGGCCCATCCGGTGGGTCCCCGCTGTCAGGTGGAGGAATAATTATTTTGCATGTAATAAGGAGGCACTTCCTTGCTGCGGCCATGGACCGAGCTATCAGCCTCTCCACATACAGTCCACGTCCGTTGGAAACTGTTCCTTGACCAGCCGCGCCGAGAGCACCAGGGCAGTGGACGATGGCGAGGCCTAGGAAGGGAACAATGTGGATCTGGGGAAGATGCGGCAGTGGATGCCCACGCGTAGAGGAGTACGAGGGTTCACTGGTTCGCTGCGGTGTGAGGCTGCCGTCGCCGCAGAATAACAGGGGGTGTGGGTGAGTAGAGGGATGGCCTGGCCAGCGGTGGGAGTAGTAGGGGCGGTGAGGCCTCCGCCGCATCACAGCTGGCCATGGGAGGCAGGAGCACGAGGCACGACCGGTGCTGGTTTGGGCGGCTGGAGCAAGAAGACCAGAGGTTGAAGAAGCACAACGGCCGTTGGATGGACATCGTACGGTCATTGGAGCTAGAATCGTGCATATTGACTAAGTTGACAAAGCCCTCCATCCGCGTCAACTTAGTAGGCCCACAAGTCAGCCTGCCACTATACCGGGTCCCAGCTAACAGGGGGAGTGTTCATTTTTTTGTGCGTAATAAGGAGGCACTACCTTGCGTGCGAAGATATAGCTGGTGGGTCCGAGCTGTCAGCGGCGGTAATGTTTTCTCGCGAAATACAGAGGCCCTTTCGGTGGGTCCCTGATGTCAGGTGGAGCAATCATTATTTTATGCGTAATAAGGAGGCATTTCCTTGCGTGCGGCCGTGGACCCAGCTGTCAGCCTCTCCATGTACAGTCCACTTCAGATGCATGTCGGTCGTTGACCACGTTGACCGGGCCGTGCCGAGAGCACCAGGGCGGTGGACGATGGAGAGGCCTAGGAAGGGAACGACATGGAGGCAGGGAAGACTCGGCAGTTGTTTCCCACGCGGAGGGGAGTACGACTGTACGAGGCTTTACTGGTTCGTCTGCCGTTGCCGGAGAATAACAGCAGGTGTGGGTGAGTAGAGGGATGGCCAGGCCAACGATGGGAGTATGGTGGGGCGGTGAGGCCTGCGCGGCAGCAGAGCCGACCGCGAGGAGGAGGGAGCAGGCAGACCCGCCGGTGCTTGCTTGAGCGGCTAGAGCAGGAAGAGCAGAGATTGAAGAAGCACGACGGCCGTTGGATGGCCATCCAACAGTCACTGCTTGTGCGTCAACCTTTTTTTAGGAAAGCCTCAAATCTGTGGAAAACAGCATACAACCCATCTGCCATTATTTCTAATAATTTACAGCCCATTTGCTAATTATTAAGGGTTTTTTTGGAGCCCATATTCTTTTTGTTAGCATTACAGCCCATATTGTGGCCACGATTAAAAAATTATACGAAATTTTGCATATTTTGGTGCGGTCCGAACTGTTTTTAATCCCAAAATTTCGACTCACATTCACACTGATTTTAAAAATAAATGTATATCAATATAAAATCCAACAAATTCTCCACGCATAAAAATTAATGTAATTTAAAATCTCGAAATGAAAAAAAAGATATTTGAAACTAATTGCCGGTTTGATGTGTTTTAAAAATGTACCCATTTCTCATTACTGATGGGCCATTTTCTCGGCCAGCCGAATGAAAGCTCTCCTCGTCTTGAAAGATTTGCAGCCCAACAGGCCTGACAAAGCGACTTACTTGGCAAATCACAAAAAAACTGGGCTGTGGCCGTGGACCCAGCCGTCAGCCTCTCCATGTACAGTACTCTTCCGATGGAATGCCATTGACCACGTTGACCACGCCGCGCCGAGAGCACCAAGGCGGTGGACGACGGTGAGGCCTAGGAAGGGGACGACGCGGAGCCGGGGAAGACGCGTTATTGGATGCCCACGCGGAGAGGAGTATGAGGGTTCACTGGTTCGGCTGCGGTGTGAGGCTGCCGTCGCCGCAGGGCTTGGCTAGCGGTGGGAGTAGTAGGGGCGATGAGGCCTCAACGGCAGCACAGCCGGCCACTGGAGGAAGGAGCAGGCGGTCTCCCCGGTGCTGGTTTGGGCGACTGGTGCAAGAAGAGCAGCGATTGAAGAAGCAGCAGGACCGTTCGATTCAAATCCAACGGTTACTGCTGCTATAATCGTTTGTTGACTAAGTTGACAAGCCCTGCATACACGTCAACTTAGTAGGCCCATAGGTCAGCCTCCCAACCAGTGCGCCCCAGATGTCAGTGGGAGGAATCATTTTTTTCGCGTAATAAGGAGGCAGTTGATTGCGTGCGGCCAGGCCAGCGGAGGGAGTAGGGTGGGCCCGGGAAGCCTTTGCGGCATCACAGCGGGCCACAAGAGGAGGGAGCAGGCAGTCCCGTCGGCACTAGTTTAGGCGGCTGGAGCAGGAAGATCAGAGATTGAAGAAGCACATCGGCCGTTGGATGGACATCCAACAGTCACTGCTGCTAGAATCGTGTGTTCACTGACAAAGCCTTGCGTAAACAAGTCAGCCTCGAAATCTGTGGCATGTATGGCCCATTTGCTATTATTTTTATAATTTTTACTCATTTTCCAATTCATATGGAATTTATTGTAGCCCGTTTTCCATTTTTAGAATTGCTGGCCATTTTCTGGTCAGTACCAGGGTCAAAAAATTAACTAAATATGTAGGAAATTTTGAAAATTCGCAATTTTTTCCCGAGGAACGAAATATTCTTAATCCAAAAATTAATAGCCATACTAAAACAAATTTAAAAATAAATTAGTACTATGTCATGTTAAATCCAATGAAATACGTATAAGATATCAGTGAAGAACAAAAACAAAAAAAGAAACTTATATCCCATTTGCTATAATTTTTTTGGAATTTTCAACCCCTTTTGATATTACTTTTAACAGACATTGACCGTACTCTTAAGCCAGGCCGGAATGCATCCCTCCTCGTCTTGAAAGATTTGCAGCCCAGTAATTCGAAGAAAACAAATAGGCCTAGCTTGGGTATTATTCAAAAAGAAATACTGGGCTACCTATTTTCCCAAAGAACTAGTGCATGAGCATTTAGCTTTATTTATTTACTTATTTATGTTTAGGGGACCATGAGCATGTACCTGGGCCGGATTCATGTGAGAGCCTCCCTTCCAGTTAATTATGGGCTTCTCTATTGGGCCTTCATCAGTGGGCTGCATGTTATCAACAAGTGGAAAATGTGTTCCGTACGAAAAATAGTATGCGCTACATACGGTACTGGGCACTAAAGGATCGAACCATGCAACGACTTCCAAAACATTGTGTTTGCCGTTCTAAAAACACATTTATTCAACCAACAGACGAAATATACTACTAATTGTACATTGAAAACAGCAGCAGCAGCAACCAGGGATGGGGGTGCAACAGAAGCAGTAAGCAGGCCAGAAGAGTGAAGACGCAACTCTCTCTTCCAAACCAAACATCAGCCATCATTACAAAAGGGCTACCAAAAAAGAACAAGTCTATGCATCAAACTAAATAAAGATCCTACTACACCAAGTGTACGCATCTAACTAACTGGCTCAGTTAGACGTTACTATTTATTAAGCTGTGGAGATTGGCTGACGGCTTGAACCAGATGGGTGCCTGACGGGGGAAACTCCAGCCAGCAGGTCAAAGTCAGATACTTGCGACCCTCTCTCCAACTTTGGGCTGTAGAGCGTGGCGGCACATATCAGGGTATGGTGCATGCAGAGACGCATGGTACGCTGTGTACACACAGTTTTGCCTGATGAACGAAACTGCGCTGCCATCATGATCCTTGCCGTCGGTTATCTCCTGGTTAATCGGATAATTCAGTCTGACAAACAGAGAGCGTGTACCAAGGCTACTTACCAGGCTCCAGTCAAAAATTCCTAAAAGCCCAGAGAAGCTGGGATCCTGCTCAAAGACCTTGTAGTGACTGTGATTGTATTCCGCGAAACAACACGTCCGGTACGTGCGAACGATCATCAATCTTTCGCCGTCGTCTGATCGAGCCAGGAACCACCTGAAACTGCCATGCCGCTTTTCTTTGAAAGGTTCTGGGATTAAGAAGGGTAGGGACACCAGGCAGCCTACAACATCATATTAAGTTGGAGTCAAATAAAAAAGGGCTATTGATTTAGTCAATCTTAAGAACAGCATGTTATGGGCATGAATATTTTTCAGCAAATGTTGACAGTAATATAAGCAAGCCTTCATGATATCATAGGAAAGTAACATACTGCTGTAACAGCCGTTTGTAGCGATGACTGGAGTAGGCCAGCAATACGTCCAGCCATAGAAGGAGTCGACAGCGTAAATGAAGCCCTTGTGTTCAATGGCATCAGAGAACCATGGAGGATGTATGATCCTGCGATGGACGTGTAGATTTATCCACTTACTGCAGTGACCTATCAGATAGGCGAGACCGCGGTTGAAGAACACAATTAGCCTGAAGTCTTTATAATTCACAGATATTGTGGGCACTTGGCAGATTACATCCCTGAGCAAATCAAACTTGGTATCATGTTGGCTACTGTAAGATTCCGAGTATTCTGGGTCGCGGTGCCAAAGCAGTGCACTATTAATTGAAGGAAGGGGGATCAATCGCCGGATGTAGACCTCCACGAGCATCCAGCTGCCGCGACCGTCGACGAGCACCATCCAAGACGTGTTCATGCCGACCCAGTACATACCGTTAATGTAGTTGAGGCTGACGGGGATTGAATCGCAGTCAAGGGGGTTGATGCTCACCACCCTACGATCGTTATGCTGCATGACACGCCATTTCTAAAGATCAGGCGGCATCAACAAGCAAAGAGCTGGCTTAAAAAAGCTCCGGCCTGAGGGCTTTGAGTAAACGGTACAGCCCCGACGAGCACGCCGCGAGCGGCATGGTACTGAGATTGTCCACACGTGAAACAATGAGCTTGATTACCTCTGTGGGGAGCGAATTCTAGCCACTCTTTCAGTGGGCGCTGCTCGGTTCTGCCATTGTTAGTGCTTGGGTTTCGGACGAGGGGGGAGGCACCTTAGCGGGATGGAAGATTGGACGAGATTATGTGCAGACAAAGATGGAGAAGCGAATATGTGCTGCGGGAAGTGGACAGGTGATGATGACTATAGCACGCTGCTTGACTTACGAGACACATACCAGGAGTGTAGGGTCATGTCGATGCCAGACAACTTGCTTGAGTGATCACAGTACTGGTACTCCCTACAGTGCTATGCCCTAACTTGCTTGAGTAGAGTAGTAGCGTAGGACTCTCCTCTACTACTAGCACCGGAGGAGTAGTATATTCTAATCTAAAATAGTTACAAACTTCAATGCTCGAGCGTGGAACGACTACAAACCATTCTCAAAGACCGTGTCTACATGGTGTTTGGACATGGGCGACAACCTCAACGCCAACGGTGCTGCTCCCGTTGCACCGTATGTGTTTCTGTCCTTCCTGTTCGAAATCGTGGTAGAATTCATGATTTATTTTGTGCTTATTCGGATTAAATCTCATAGTAACTTGCTCATATATTCAACTGGCGCAACATCCCCTACAGCCACTCCCGTTTCATGGACGGCCTGGTCGATGCCTCCAAGGAGCCCTTCATCCACTGCTATGAGTGCCCGATGCCGTTTTGTGGCTCGCCGGCGGACATGGTGCATCACCTCACGGATGTGTGCAGCGGTCACTGCTGGCCCTTGGCGGAGGACATCAAGTACGAGACGTGCTACCCGTTCACCATGCCGGAGTCGCTGGAGGATCACCGCCACCTGCTAGTCTCGGAGGAGGACGACAGCGTCTTCCTCTTGATCGTGGGCACCGGCAAGGCCCACGCAGGCCGCCGCCCCGTCTCTGTAATGTGCGTCAGGGGTGACGCCGCTGACGCTGATACTGACACGAGGCCAATGTGCGGGTGCGTGGTCAGTGTTACTACCCCTTCGGGTCGCGTGAGCGGTGACACCGGCCTCATCGAACGGACTTGGACTCTGGGGAGCTGGGACTATCCCGCCAATGTAGACTTGGAAAACCCATGTCAACCTTTACCCGCCGACGCAGTGCACGGGGACTCCAAGGAGGTTCACCTGAACATACACATTATCAAGTTAAATGTTGATCATTAGTCTTCGCTCAATGTAATCCGTTGTCTAAGCATGTGGAGACTTCCATGCATGATCTTGCTCTATTGGAGTATCGCGCATGAATAAAAGTGTCTCCGTTTATGGTTTAATCTAGAATCTTCCATGTATGAATTTTTACTACAGTACTGGTGAAAGACTTACGATGAACCATTTCTTACATCTCCTCTGCGCACTTGCAAGTCATCCTGATTTAATCCCTCCGTCTAGGTGTATAAGGGCATGGTTAATATTACTTAATAGTATAGCCAACTGTTGACTATAACAAAGTGCCATGAAATCTGTAGCCAACATGTATAACAATCGATACTCAAAAACTAATTCTTAAAGATCATTTCTTGCAAAGAACAATAAGCGTTATTTCTTCACAAGTTTTGGATGTAGGTTGGACAGTTGAACGCTTTTGTTTGCAAAAGATACCTTTTTATCTATTTAACCCGGATGTTTGTGAGCTCTAGAGATGAAATAATATCCGAAGAAACCTATCGATACCTATTACACATGAGATGACCCCCACATCCTTTATCAAAATAAACAACTCCCCGATCAATGCATTTCACTCTTCGGTGCAACACACGGGCACCTTACTACTATAGATTAGTACAACCAAAAATTGAACTAACATTATATATAGTACGATAAATGCTGATGCATGTCACCTAAAATTATATCATTCAAAACTATGTTCAAATATGAATCCAAAGATATAGATTTTGTTGACATGCACTAACATTTTGTCAGTTAAATCTTTAGTCAAATTCAATAGGGGACTAATAAACCACGACCGATGTAGTACAAGTGTAGAGGGCGGCGCTGCACGGGAGTCTCACCTCTCACCCCACTCGTGGCGCGGCAGTAAAGCCGTCATATCACAAAACCCAACCACTCCTAGTAATAAGTGTCCTGGTAAAATAAACAGACAAGCAACCATCACATCTCTCCGTCTTTTTTGCATTTCATCTCTCTGCATTTACTTTCTCTGGTTCATCTCGCACACTTGATCCCTAGCTACTAATCCTAGGGCCAGTTCTTTTGGCGGCTTCCCCAGCTTTTCCCACAAGACTAGTCATAGTGGAGAGTAACAATAAGGCGCCTCACTCATTTATTTGGGCCTCTAAACTACTACTCTGTCCTGGTTTATTCCTCACCATTGTAATCCCTCCGTCTAGGTGTGTAAGTCATCTTACGAAAACCAAATAATCCCAAAACACTTAGGCACGGTGCATTAACTTCTACCTCATTTCTTGTTTCTTGACATATCAACCAATAAGAGATAAAGAGTGTGCATGCTTTTAATGACTTGAGATATCAAACACGACATGCAGTGGTTAGTTCAATGCATGCAATACTATTAATTAGCAAATAAACATTAGTGTTTCTCGTTTTCTCCTCCTCCTTGGTCACGGTGCACAGCCTAAGATGACTTACTCACCTAGACGGATGGAGTAGTGCATGTGACATGCACTAACATTTCATTAGTTAAATTTATGATCAAAATTTGACACGGATTACAATGGGGACCAATAAACCAGGACGGAGGTAGTAGTTATGGGATTACTAATCTAGAAGCCTAAAAGAACTGGCCCCTGGTACTCCTACTAGTAGTAGTACTCAAGTTGGAATTCCAATTGCACGGCACAACTTGTTAGGCAAAAAATTTGGTACAGGGTGTAGGAAGCGGTTTGGGAATTTGCATGCCTTTCCAACCAGTGAGATACTCCGTACAAAGTACGACAGAGAAATAACCATAGAGAAGGAAGCTAAAAGTAAAGAATCAAATGAGCATTTTTGCATTTGTTTTGCATTGAATCGTTTCACAAGCTTGACTAGTGATTTTTTTCTACTTTTACAAAAACCGCATCGTAATGTTAAAACGTGCATTTGCACGTACTAAGTAATAGTAGTACTCCCTTCGTCTAGGTGTACAAGTCTTCCCTCCTTCTTGGTCACGGTGCACAACCAAAGATGACTTATTGACCTGGATAGAGGGAGTAGCACAGTCTGCAAGCATATATCGAGAGAGACGTGTAGTGCGATAGTATATAGTAAAGTTTGTGCTATATGCACGTACTTGCAAAATGCGTACGAATACACAAGGTTTCCAAACTTTCCCTTTTACATACTTAATTAAGGACGCTAAAAATTCCTGAACGTTCGTGATTTATCATTTGCGTCCCAAAACTAATGAGATCGCCTTACGAAACAAAAATTATACTCCTCCTAAAAGCCACGACGCTTGCAGGAGCGCTTGCGGCGCACCACGAGTGCCCTGGTGCGAGGCCGTTTCCTAGCGCGCCGACACAACGCCTCTTCCTCAGCCTCGCAACTCGCGAGGTGCTAATTGGCGGCTTGCCGGCGGGCGACCGCGATCTCACCAGTGTGGTGATCCGGCGCCAACAGGTACTGCTCCTCGCTGGAAGCGTGCACCCGGTCCACATACCGCCAAGCGTAGATGAGGCGCTTGGGCCCGACTACACTCAGGGCGTTGGCACGGGCGTCCTCCGCCACCCTCACGGCCCTCGCACGAGCCTTCTGCCAAAGAGCCAATTGCCTGACTCTCTCGGACGCGACATAGGCCTCCCAGGCGGCCAGTTCCGCGGTGCGCTTCTCTTCCTCGGCCTTCTTCTCCGCCTCTATTTTGGCGCGCTCTGCTGGAGGCAAAGCCTCCCACAAGGCGACATCCATTTCTTTCCAAAGCTCCTCAAGGCTGGGGGGCTCGGCAGGCGGTGTGGTGTTCTCCTCGTAGCGGGGAGCCGACGCGTCCACCTCGACGCGTCGCGGCGAGGAGCGGAACACCGATGCGTCCTCCTCGACTAGTGGCGGCAAGGAACAGAACGGCGACGCGTCGCGTCGCGGTGAGGAGCGGAACGCCGACGTGTCCTCCTCGACTAGTAGCGGCGAGGAACAGAACGGCGACGCGTCGCATAGCGGCGAGGAGCGGAACACCGATGCGTCCTCCTCGACTAGTGGCGGCGAGGAATGGGACGACGACGCG